>NW_017728925.1:3709286-3734470 GCF_001723895.1 Crocodylus porosus
AGATCGGCTCTAACTCCTTCACCGTGACCCCACGCGGCCGCCCCCCCGTGCCGCTCGCCAACGGCCCCTCGGAGCCCGGCCCCCGCGCCCACGTGCCCGTGGCCAAGGTGCCCCCGGTGCCATCACCCAGCGCCCCCGTTGCCCGAGCCAAGATGCAGCGGCCAAAGCCCGAGGGGGCTGAAGGGACCCAGTCCCCTCGACCCTGTGCCAGCCCGGCCCCCTCCAGTGCCACCCCCGGCGCCCTCCAGCCGCTCTCTGCCTCCGCACCCAAGGCCAGTGGCGGCTCCTTCGAGATCCGCCCGTCTCCCAAACCGGACCTGGCCGCCATCCCTGCCCACGACCTCCAGGCTCAGGCCCTGGCCAACCTACGCATCAACTCGCGCAACTCTTTCCTTGTCGTGCCCTCCCGGGCGAAGGCCCCGTGTTCGCCCGCTCCCGCCGAGGGCTTGAGGACGGGCATGCCACTGCCCTCAGAGCCTGAGCGTGGGCAGCAGGAAGAGCCCTCACCAGCTGCCTTCAAGACCCAGAGGGAGCCTGTCACTCCCCCAAAGGCATCACCAGAGCCTCTGGTGCCCGTGACTTACATTGATGATGACGTTGTTGAGCCAGAGCCTGGAGACTTGTCTTCAGTGCCTGGTGCAGCGACAGGGACCAAGGACTTACTTGTGCCTCGAGATGCTGCTTCCGGTATGGGTATGGAGATGGAGATTTCTACGGTGCCCTTCTACCGACCCCACCCTGCCTCCCCAGGCTTTGCTCAGAGAGGGGGCTACACCTTCACTGTAGTACCCAAAAGGAAGCCTCCTGTCTCTGGACCAGCAGCCTTCAGTGATGGCAGCAGAGTCCAGCAAAATGATGGAGTAGAGGATGAGGAAGAGATTCGAGGAAGGCCCAAACCCTGCAGGAGTCCTGATGCTTCCCAAGCAGGGCCCCTGCTGAAAACACGCTACCCGAAAGCACACGAGATTGAGGTGATTGGTGGCTACCTGTCCTTGGAGAGGTCCTGTATCAGCAAGAAGGGCTCCCGTCGCAAAAAGGTTAGTTGCCCAGCAGCTCTGTCTGAAAAGTGACTAAAAATGGCTCTTTTCAAAGCAGCATGCATCAGGGGGGTGTAGTTAGGGTTGTCCTGAGTGTGGCTGGGTAGAAAGGTGTTGGTTGGGTTTCACTGCTTCTGTCCTGTCAGCCCTGCAGAGGTGGCACATCTGTCGGGAGGCTGAGACTGACTCTGACTCTGCTGGGTTATACAAACTCTCATCAGAATGGGAGGTGGTCCCTGGTGGTACGGACAGTCCTCTTTCTGAAGCAGATTTTTCAGAGCAAAGTTGTATTTTAGAGTTTTCTACCGCATTGCCTTTTTAAATCGTATGTGCCCTGGGAATGAGTCTAGAAAGGAAGACCTCGAAGGGAGTGGGGAAGGGAATCTCATTCTTCTCTGTTGCCACGTGCTCTGTTAAAGCCTGTGCTCCAAAAGTGAACTTGGCTCTACTCACTACCATACCCTGTAGGATCCAACATAAATGTCACTTTTTGTGTCTGAGTTAATGGCTCAGAAGTCAGCTTCTTTGTAAGCAGGGAGGGGGTGGCACCAGCTTAACACTCCTTGATTTGACAACATCACCTGCTCTTTGTGGCTTTGGTGGAATTCACAGGCAGCTCTGACAAACTGAGGAAACAGCGTTTCTGTGGCCTGCAGCCAGAGGCCTTTGAAAGACTCGCTTAATAAGTGCCAGATTTTCTCACCAGTTGAGGAGCAACTTTAGGGGCTGGATGAAGAATTGTGCTTTGTGCATATTGATGCTGTGCGTGTTTTGTGACAAAGACACAGTCATTTCGTGATAATGGGCTATTGCTGAGACAGAATTGCTGGCTTGAATTGCTCATCTAGTACCAAAACTCATTGTGGTGCCTAGTAGCTAAAGGCTTATGTCACTGACTACTGCAAGTGAAATGATGCCAGCTGCTTTTTGCCTTTCCCAAACTAAAGTGGGGAGGGGGTTGCACATCACAGTAGCTGAACTGAAGACTTTGTAAGGAGTTTATAGGGTAGCTTTAGGTGTGACTTTTTTTTTTTTTAAGGAATCTCCTGAATCAGATGAATTGCACTTGCTACTTTTCCAAGTGTCACTGGTTTTAAGTTGGCTTTCATGTGCTCCATGAAGCCAAGGGTGACATCTAATGAAAGTGCTAGTAGAAGGGCCATGTGTTGGAATAGGCAGGTTGTCACAAGTGTTGCCATATGCCCGTTTTAACTTGTGTGGTTGTCCAGAGGGGCAGGATGGGGCTTGGCTTGGCCAAGAGTGTTTTGTATCTTAGAAAAGATTTAAAGAAGGACTAGTTTTGGCTAGCATCTTGGTTGCTGCCACTGCTGCTCGCAATTTGGGATTCAAGTTGGATTATATTAATGCAGAGTGGGCATGAATTGACTGTAGGGCATGTGACTGAAGTTTTTGAGAAGTAAAGACCCTTTGGAATAGGCCTTCCTAAGAATCCTCCCCCAGGTGAGGAAGTTGGGCCTATGATTGGATGGAGAAAGGACCAAGCGAGAATATGGGGATAGGCAAACTCCCATAGATAGCCCCCACCTTCAGGCTGAAGTAAAGGAGGCTGTGTTCTTCATGCACCCTGGATGGTTGGATAATATTGGCTTCCCCCAAAAGAAAGCCAACACCACAGCTATCAACAATTGTGCACAATGGTTTTCCCCCCATCCCCACATCAGATAAGAGGGAGAAGGTGGTCAAGAAGGATGGTGTAGTGTGGCAGATGCTACCTGGGACTTGTCTGATTTGGACTTGCCCCAGACTCCTTGTGTCAGGTTGGGCAGGTGATGTAGCCTTCTTTGCCTCAGGTTTCCAGCTATGTAATGGGGCATTGTAATGATGACTACCTTGAAGACTGCAAGACTTTTGGAGACTTCAAATAAAGCAATGAGGATCAGCTAAGAACCACTGATGGCTGTAAAGGTGGGGAGAAATCTCATGCCTGAGAATCTGTCCCACAGAGATTCAGTCTGAGGAGTGGATGCTCATACTGTCAAACCAGTATAGGTAGTACACACCTGTGTCATGAGGCTACAAAAAATCTGGAAGGGTTCTGACACGGGCTTCCAGGTTGTGGAAAGCTATGTGCCTTGTGGAGGGATGTTAACAAAGTCACTGAATGTAATTTCATCATCATAAGTAACTTGCCTATCCAGATAATCAGTGGGAGTTGTATGGGGGCATGGTCTGAGGAGCAGTTTCTCAGCAAGTGAAAAACAAAAACAAAAAAATCTAGGAATGGCTCGTGGCTAGTTCAAGAGGCCACAAGGATGGCAGGTGCCATGGTTTAGTTCTAAATCAGAATGCAGGAGTTGGTTCATAAATTTTCAATAATGTGGCCAGTAAGCAATAGCCACAATGCTTCTGTGGATCTGCCTTTTTTGGTGGGAGGCATGAAAAAGTCCGGGTGACACTAAGTTCTGCAAAGGGCAACTTCAAGTTCAGAAGCTCATCAGAAAGGCCCTAAAGCCGAAAATGAGGAAGGGCTAAATGCTTAGATTCATCCCAGAGGCTTCATCAGCAGTCGTGGGAGTCTGGAAGCATGAATGTTGCCAAGTGAGAGAACCAGCAGAGCGGGGAAAGCAGTGGTTAGCTGCTAAAGTTCAAGAGGCAGCTTGGAGCTAAATAGGAACGTCTAGCCAGTGAACTGCAGTGTGCACAAAACCAGTGGAGCAGCGTGAAATATTCAGGAATGTAAGATGGGAATGAGGAAGAAGAGGAAAATGTGAAGAGAAGATAAGATAACAGCTTGTATCATGGGTGGGAGCCTGAGAGAACCAGTGGGTTACTGGCTACAGGGTGATAAAAGAGTAATTAAGAGTGCAGAGAAACTGATGGGGAATTTCTCCCTAGTTTGCTCCTTTGGCCTCTGGGCTAAGCACAAGCGAGACTTGGGGGGGCATCTGAACTCTAAGACCTTCAGACTTGGAGCCTGCACATAGGAATCCTGCCATGGATTTGGAAGTATCTGAAGCTCCAGGCTGAGGACTCTGGGATGGAGGATACTTGCCAGTGGTGGTGCCACACAGACTTGAACACCCAAGTTCTGCTCAGCCAATGGAATTCAGAGCTGATTTGGCCTGACGCACAATTAAAAAAAAAAAAATTTGTTTCTTCTTAGCATGCAGGATGTTGAAGAGGTGTAATATTTGGACCATTGAGACAGTCTATGGTTAATGACTGACATGTCAAGAGTTGGTGTGGAATTTGCTCCCACATGTTTTTCCTTGTAAGAGTGGGGAGGGTTTCATGTAAGTTCTTCTGAAGCAGAGCTGTTTGAAAAGCAGGGTTTCTAGTGCACAGGAAACTTCAGGGGATTTTGGTGTGAGTGGGCACATGTACACGTGCATTTTAACATACCGTAACCTATTTTGCTCTAATGCACAGTATCATGGTAAAAACTGTGCTAATATGTTAATGCACAGTAAAATTAGGGTACTGCGCATTAAGTGTTACTAAAAAAAGCATGTGCTTTTGCTATTCCTCATTAGGGCAGCCCAATGCACATTTTGTTAGTACCTCACATTAGCGGTACTAAACTTAATGCTCAGTAGCAAAAGTGCATTAATGAACGAACGTGTAGATCCAGCGAGACCTGAAACTCAAGCTTCAGCTAATGGGAGGCTCCCTGGACTCGAGCTGTTCAGTGAAACTGAGTCTCCTGTTAGTTTCCCCAGTAACGCCAGCCTTGAGTTTGACTTTGTGCAGGGACTTGCATGGCAGAGCTGCCACCTAAGCTTGCCCTGAGCCTGGGGACCCCACAGTTTTCAGCATGCCCCGAGGTTCTGGCTTTGTATGCTGGGATGATAGGCTGTTGATGTGTTATGGACTGGCCACCCCACGTTTCTGTGGGGTTATGTGGCATGTAGGCTGATTCTGTTATCTGAGTTTTGGTGTGGCCTAGTTTTCAGTGTTTGAACCAGAAGAACTCCTCCCTTCTGCAAACATGCTCATTAAAAATATTGCAGTGAAGAGAGGTTGTTTGCAAAGCAGTTGTTGGCAGACATGTTACTTGTTCTATAAAGTGCAGCCTTTATTTTCCTCAGACATTTAAAATCCACTTCCTGCTCTGGGCCCCTGTTCAGCAATGGGAAATCCATATCATAAATGTCAGCAAACTAGTCACCTCAGTCGCACCCTTCCTAGCAGTCCTGAAGGACAAGGGCAAGAAATGGCTTTGCACTGTGCTGGTACAAGTAACAGATGCAGGCTGTGGCTAGGAGCCTGTTCCAAAATTCCAGTGCCCTTCCACCGGTTGATCTTCACTGACACTGCAGCCTGTGATTTCTGCAGGGCAGTGTCACAAGGGAGAGAGGTGTTTCTGGGAACCAGTTATAACAGTGCTCCAAGGAGAGCTGGCTTCTTGCTGCTAATGCAGGTGTCAGGGCATTTCATGAAGTCTGCAAATAAATAAAATATATATTAAAAAGGGCAAACCAGCTCAGCTGTCACTTCCAGGAGCTACAGCTCAATAGGAAGAGGCAGCTGGTTACCTTGGGGCTGGAGATGTCAGTGTCAGCTAAATATTCAGGAGAGGCAAGAAGCTGGTATGGGGAGAGAGAGAACTGGAACCCCAAGGGGTTGGGGGGAGTGCTTCTACATTATAGACTCAAACAGTTTCCCCTCATTCTCCTCCTATGTGAGCCCCAAGTGTTGGTGCTGCAGGGATGTAAACTAGCTTATCTAGAAACCTAAAGTATTGCCTAGTGATTGATGCAAGTAAGGCAATTCTGCCCATGAACCTGATCACTGAAATTCTTCCCTGTCCTAGTGAAGGGTTTCTGTGGGGATATCCCCTCTCCATGAGATTCACTTGTTGTACAGTCTACACAGTGGTCAGTTGGAGTAGCGCTCATCCTGATAATCTTGCCCATCAGTGTGCTTTGGTTGTGGATAGCACAAAATCTGACTGGTTCTGTTTTGAATTGCGTTTTGTGTTTGCATACAGAACAGTAGGCTCTGCCACCTGTGGCATGTGCAGACGCTCTTAAGCCTGTGTGGGAGATGCACCATCTGCTTTAGACCCTGCTCTTAAAGCCATCCATACCTTCAACTGACCCCGTTCCAATTGCAGATCCTATGCAGAGTGGGTGAGCACCCATCCTTTGCTATTGCCCTGCTCTCCTCCATTCCCCAAAGAGCCATAGTGCTTGGCTGAGAATGAGATGACAGGACCAGGACCCCTCATCCTGCTTTAGTACCTGACATAAAAGTGGTGAGACCTATGGGAAGCTCAAGACTTGGCCTGAAATTCTGTTTCTTCTCCTGATTCTACAAAAGCCTGGCTTCTAATATTTGTACTGCAGCCATGACATGATGCAAACTAACCCTATAACAAATGTATAGTACTATTCCCCTGGCTGTAGGCTCTGGTATACCCGCTGCCCTATCCATAGGAGCTGGGCCATGAGTCCAGCATGCCCTACTCAGGCAGCTAAGCACTGTCCGGTTTGTCAAATACTGCTGTGGGAAGGATATATGTGGGTATAGGAGGGAATTAACAAATCATGTTGTTCTGGTACTGGGGGGGGGGGGAGGGGGGCAGGACTGGAGAAGCACAGTCCTGTTCTGCATTCAGATGGTTTGTCCTTCAGGTGAAGGCATCTCTGCATATTAAGGTGATAGGTGACTCATGGGCCTGACTTGGGGGAAGAAGAGCAACTTTGGGAAGGAGAGCTAGTGATCAGGGGAGGGGGAAGACACTGGACCCCAGAGTGTATGGGAGTCTTGTGCTGGAGCTCATTGAGCACTTAGTACAGGTTAGCTAAAATCTGTCACACATGAATGCTCTGAAGCTGGTTTCTAGAGCCAGATCAGCTGCCAAAAATACATGGTCTTGCCAACACTCAAATCAAAGTGAAATACTTGGTGATCACTGGCCTTTTGGTGCTAGGCTACAACAGGGTGTGGAGGCTGACTAATGAAGGAGGACTCTGAGGAGTGCCAGTTTGTGTGAAAGTTTTCTGTTGTCTCTTGTTGGGAGGTGGCCTGTAGGCTGAACTCTGTTATCATGCAGGTTCTATATGATGTCTGGAAGCAGCAAGGCTTATGCTCAACATAATGTCCTGTGTCTTCGGATTTGCGTTTCACCTCAAACCTTGATGCATGCTTTGTCCTCAGTGATAACTGGGAGGGATGCTGCACTAGAAGAGGTCTGTAGCTCGAACCTAGGGCATTTGAAGTTTTATGAGTAGTGCGTATGTCTTGAATGTGCTGGAGAACCTGCGGAAGTCATAGCATTAGTGTGCCTTGTTCCTGTGCTGTTTTGTACAGTCGGCAGCTTGCTGCATACAGCAGCCTATGCAGATATAGATTGAAGAGGGCATCACATCCCAGGAATAGCAGTCTAAACCCAGCGCTTTCCCAGTGTTTGTCAGAGCTAACTTAGAAGATCTTGGTGCATGCATCAGATAAGAGATTGTGCCAGCCTGCTGCACTCAACAAGAATACAGTTGTTTCTAAACTCTTCCTCAGAATGAGGGACAGGATGGACCAGCAATCGTTGGTTGTGGGAGGGTTGGACTTGGTGCTCTGTAACTTCCTACTGATTCAGGTTCTGCTGGAGGTAGCTCCTGTGGGAGCCATTGCCCAGCAGGCAGGCAAAGCCTCTTAAGCTCTGCTTAGATCAGCTCAGAACAGCTCCAAGGAGGCATGCGGCTTGGAATGCCGATGGCTGCCCGGAGTCTGTTCTGCAGCTTCGGCCAACAGTGGAGTTGAACTGCTGGGAGCAATGCAGGAACATAGTGCACTACCCCTTCAGCAGGCTGGAGGCAAGGTGAGGCATGAAACATGACCTTAGCTTAGTGCTTGTGTCTCAGGAACAGGTTCCTGTCATTTTGCTCAATTCCGGTCTGGTACAGCGGGCTAATGTTTGCCTTGCTCCTAGGAGGAAAATGCCCAGAGTCTGCAAGAACAGGCAGCAATGCACATTGGAGCATAAGGTGCATTGCTGAGTGGGTCCAGTGACCAAAGTCCTGTGTTGGACAAGATCCGGTCTTGGATGGTCAGCACCAGTCCTGGTCAGCCTCCTGGTTGGTTAGCTGATCTTCAGTGGCTCAGGTAGTGCACTGAACTGCTCTCAGGAGTGGTCCCTTCACTGCTCTGCCACAATGCTGCTGTGTTTAGGTCAGGCTGGGGGGGAGGGGAGGAGAGAAGGGCCATGAAGCAACTGTACCTGGATCCTGTTATATTTTTTAACCTAGTCTGTTGGCTGGGCATGGGCACACAGAAGTGGCACGTTCTTATGTTGTTGATGTGTTAGAGGGTAGAGAGGAAAGGAGAAGAAGGTATATGGCACTGTACTGAAGCACGCGGCTCTGAGTGATCAGTTAGGCAGCACTGAGCTTGGTTCTGACAGAGGCAGTCATGGTCATGGAGGCGTGAGCAACATTTCGCACGTGCGTGCTCTCTAATAGCTGCAGTCATGTTAGTAGTGAACTTCCCCCCACTGCGTTTTTCTCTCGGCCTACTGCTTCCACAGTACAAGAGCTGGACAGAAGAATTAAAGTAGATGCTGTTACACAAACGGAAGGGGAGGCCTCTGGAGGCAGCTTGCGCTGTGCTTTGTGGCTCAGTAAGCTCTTGACGCAAGAGCTAAGCTTGAGATTTAAAGGACTTTGTGCTTCTGGAATCTGAGAATGTGGATTAAATATAAAAATACCTTTAGTCTGTCCCCTTAATCTGTGGGCTGGAATAGACTCTCAGTGTCGAAGGTGGCTGGTCGCTCCCTTCTGTTTCTAAGTGTTCACTTGGACTTATTTTAACAGTCACTTTCTCCAGCGTAGGGTAGTGGCCTTCCCAAAATGGACTGGGAAGCCAGCAAGCGGGAGTGGCCAGTCAGCACATGCCATAAATCTATGTAGAGGAAATATTTGTGAAACTTCTTTAATGGAGAATTAGTGTACCTACAAAGATAAAGCTATGAAGACAAGAAGTTTTTTATTGATGTTGCTCCTAAGACTTCCTCATTCCTCTTCAGAAACCTTCTTGTCAGGGATATCGACAATGGTCTTTCAGCACTGAACAGAAGAAGCTCCTCTGTGGCATGCATGTGACAAAGTAGTTCACTGCCTACAAAAGTTTATGCCATTCTGAACCAGTTTGTCACAAAGGTGCCACCCTGCTCTGCCTTCTTCCTTACTTCAAACTAGCACTACCTCTATCTTCAGTATAGAAGGTTTTTTCTGCCTAGTTTGTCCTTTTTTTCCAGAAAATGAGGTTTCTATCCCACTCTAGGTCTGAGAAGAGTTAAATGCACCTGTCTTTCAGATCTGAGAATGGAGGCTATCCCCCTCCCCTCCACCCCCGATGATACAGGAGTGGTTGGCATTTCAGTTTGATTAGCAGATTTCCTTCTAGTCTTCTGTATACCAAATGTCTGTCCTCTACCAGTGCAGTTCTCTCTGGGTTTGTCTGTAGCATTAAGGGTTTTGGGCATGGTGACCTGTCTCTGGACGTGCCTCTGGTCTGTGTGCATCTAGGTGAGATCTGTTGCAAGGAGGCTGGGAAATGAGGCGAATTCAACTCTTATACTCTACATAAATTAGTCATGGTTTACTAAGTAAACTGCTGGAGCAGAATCCCTCTTGCATATCTGCAGGGAACGTAATCACTGTCCTGATGCTGGGAGAGCTATGTTGCTCTGAACCAATGACATAAGCTCTTATGAACTCATGGAGTTAAGCTATTGGATCACTTCCTTGGCAACATCTATAGTACAGGGCACTGGGAGACTTCTCTGCTTCCTGATGTGCTTGGTGCACTTCTCGCTACACCATCTCTGCTCACCAGGAATTTGAAACTCTTCCCTGTGTCTTGTACATGGAGTTTAATATTTCGAGTCCCCACTCATCGCTCCCATCTACCATGTGCTTCGGCGTATTGATTACACAGAGCAGGCTTCATGGGTTGCCTTTTGTAAGGGGAGACTTTCTTGTTCAGTTGCATGACATGGGAGCGGCAGTGCAATCCTGAAGGTGATCAGTCTCCTTCCGATAGTGCGGCATTCCCTAGTGTACTCCATCCAGTGCAAACCCATGGAGTTACCAAAAGCAAACAGAAGTGGAGGCTCAACCAATGGCAACTGCTGCTGAAAAAAGCTCAGTGTTGCCCTTGGAAGGGCATCAGCATTAGATAAGTGCAGCATGAAGTAACTAGTGTCCACATCCACAGCGTTTTCCCCTGCAAATAGTATAGCAGGAATTTAGACATTACCCAGCATTATAGGTCAAATCCTGCATGAGGCCCTCCTGGCACCCATAAGACCTCTGCTGTAGATGTAGCCCTCATGTTGCAATACATTACCTCTGTGATGGAGCGACTAGCCGGCTCCTTTGTTTTGGTAGCTTCTGCTACCCGCAACAGTGAGCCTTTTTGTCTAAATACATCAAACTGTCATGAGATGCCCACATTGGAGAAGGGCTCCAGGATTGTGAAAGCCCTTGTGCTTTATTTTCTGGTAAAATGCCCTGTTCAGAAGAACTGTTGGATCACTGTCTGGACAGCTCTCTCAGGACCCTGTTAAATTCTCTGCAATCACAATGCTGATCTAGGGATGTAAACCCCCAGCTTCCCTAGGGCTGTGCTGGCTCCCAAGCATGATACTATCAGTCCTTGGCCACCCAGGAATGTCCCCTGAGCACAATGACTCTGCCTTCACTTCTCCCCTGAGGATAAGCTCATTGCCAGCTTTCAGCTAATAACCCTAGTGGGACTAATCACACTGCCACTAGGCTGCATGAAAATCCTTGCACTGGAAGTGACTGTAGTGCATGCAAGTGGTGTAGATTGCTGCCTGTGGACTAGTTAGTGAAAGTTCATGTGGGCATTTGTCCAGTCAACCCTGTGATAAAGCTGTTAGTGCCAAGGCCTACAGCCTGCCGTTATTTTACCTGCTGTTCAGGTTGCTGGTCTTCTGATTAGAAGCTGGTGAAGAGGCTTGGAACTTGGTTCAGTAAGGTTATAACCCCCTAGAAATGAATGAAGAAGCCTAGCAGAGTTTGTTGGCTTCAGGTGGACACCTCCCACACATTTCATTATCTGTGCTCATGGTGATGGGTTCTATGAGGAGGTGATCAATTGATTTCTCTCTTTCTTGGCCTGAAACCATGGAGGGCACTAGAGGGTAAAACACACCATGAAGGTGCACCCAGAAGTCAGCTTGTATCTTGTTTGGGCCACAGAGGTGTGGCATTCTGCACAAGCCTTGGCTTCAGTATGGCCCTGTGGCTTTGGAGCTTCAGGATTATTAGCTGTGGGTCACTTACCAGATCTCCATCAGAGGGGAGAACTCTTGGTCACTGCTGCATCATGGGCATGTGAGGGAGTCCAGCCACCACTGACCTCCTCTGAACTTCATAGTGATCGGCAACTAAGGCTGCTGGTGAATTGGTATCCTCCCATCTCTGCTAACTGCCGAACTGATTCATGCACAGTGGTGCAGTCTCTTTCCTGCCTCTAGATTCAGTGCAGATCACCTGACTGGGGTTAAGGAAAGGGAGGAATCCAGCTGATGGAGATGCTTTAGCAGCCTTGGTGTGAAATGCCTCTGGCTAGTTCTGTTGCATCTTCTCCTGCCTGGCATGAGCTCCCCTGCTCCCGGCACATTGTGAAATAAATATGGTTTTGCTCCATCCCAGCCCATCAGTAAAGAAGAGGGTTCCTCTGGAGCTGAGGGTATGCTCGCGGTGCTTTCAGGAAACACTTTGACATCCTCTCCCCACAATGTGGAGGTCAAGAAGATGTGATCTGTAGGGGAAGAACAGTTCAGGGAACAGTACATTTCATGACTTCAGAAATCTCTCTTGAATTTCCCTACATGGTTCCTCAAAAGTAAGGCCACCTGCAAAGCTCAGCTTGCTTGCTTAGTAAGTAGTTTAGCTTAAACCCCATATTTGAGCTATGGGTACAGATTGGAAATAAGCAGTCTAGCTGACTGTGGTTCAAAACAACACTGAAGCCTGTTCAGGTATAAGGGAATCTTTGTAGCTCCCTGTCTGCAACAGGCCAGCTCCTGCTCTGGCTTAGAGACAGAATCCTTTCTGGAACTGTGGCTTGTATCATTAATGTACTGGGGGCTTGCACTCTGTGGCAGCCCTGTGTGCTGGGGAGTGCTAGCCCAGCCCCATATAGCTGGGTCTTGGCAGGGCCTCTGTGACTTGCTCTGCCCACAGTTCGCAGCAAGGCACAGCCTGTACTTTGTACTGGGTGTTGCCATTCATTCCATGCAGCCCGATACCAGGGGCTTGGTACAGAAATCAAGAACCTTATCTGAGCGATCCACATATGGCAGCTGCTGCTGCTGCCTGGGGGGTCTAATCTACATCCTGGTCTTTCCTCCCTTTGCATTAGACTAGGGTGTTCTCTGTAAACCACTGCATATAAACAGAGGATGTTTACCATGGTGACAGGCATCATGTGGCTCAACAGCACACGGTGTGCCTTCATTCTCCCCTCTCTGTGGGTTGCAGGGCAAAGCATGAATGCCTGGGCATGTTTCTTGGCTTGAATGCAGTGTTTTGCATGGGATGGCTTTAGCTAAAGCAAGTTGGGTGAATAAAACAATGAGAAGTAAGTCTAAGTATTCCAGATGCAGCCAGTGTGGCGTGGCTGTTTGCTCACTGCTAATGGCATCTTGGTGTTGGGGGAGAAGGGTTGGTTATGGTCGGCCAGCGTCAGGCAGGCAAATCCTTTTTGCCTTGGTCTCAAGCATACTTACTCTTTGGAACGAAGAAATCTGCTAGGGCTAATGGGCTGCTGGTGCTTTCAGTACTTTCCTGCCAAGGCCCGCACAGAGCTTAGGCACTGGCTAAGAAGAGCTGGCTTCCTTCCTTCTGACTGTACAAGTTGGAGCCTGATTTCTGTGTTGCTGTTTTGGTTGGATTACATTATATGGGGATTCTGGCAGTGCTTTGACTGGGTTCAGCATGACCTGAACCAACCCTCCAGCTTTCTTTTGATCACAACTGTGAAGAATCCATATTTCCCTGAGTTGCAGGTTGCTCACAAATGCCCATTGGCTTCCTGCAGGATTCCTGGAGCATCCTGTCAGGCACCCAATAGACCCCTTTAGTCAGCAGCATCCCTGCAGGCCCATCTGTAATGGATGGCCCATTTAGGCTTTTATCCCCTGAACAGGGCAAGGGAAGGGCTGGGAAGAGAAGCATCAAAGGAAAACAGCTAGGCAGACTTGTGGATGTTGGGAGTTGGTACACTTTGTGATGTGCTTGCCAGAAGTGCCATTTCTCTGTGGTCCTGGCTCCCTGTGGTGGCTACGATTCCCTGACACTCTTCCTCAAGGGTGTTAATCAGGTGTCTTGGCCAAATGCCATCTTGAGTTATTGTGCTGTTGGTAACAGTCTTTTAGTTCCTGTTTGGGCAGTGCTCTCTGCCTCTGTGCTACTGCTGAGACCGCCTCACAGTTGCCAAGGGAAAAAATGCTTGTGTGTGTGTGAAGCCCGTAAATCTTTCCTGCATTTCCCTCATGGCAGCTGGAGTAGGCAGATCAAGGATTACAGCACTGTTCCCCAATGTAGCTAGGGAGGCTGATTTCATGGAGATTGCTGAGCAAAAGAGGAAGAGCCTGTTTATACTAGTCCTGTATCCGGTAAGCAGCTGGTTCCCAAAAGCCCAGGCCTTTGCAACCAAGGGGCTATTCTTCTAGTGTTTGTCTTGCATGGGTGAGTCCTGGAGCACTTTATTGCAGCTTGCTTGTTCCTTCTATCAGCTGCAGGGCTCCTCCCAGCTCAACTCAGCTACTGTTTGCTGTAAACCAGGTGGGAATGAACACAGTGTCAAGTGGAGTCAGCCTTATGCCTCTCATTGGTGTAAGCACATGGCTGCAGTTACTTGGTGTCGGCCCTCGCTCCAGGCTGACTGCACTAGCCAGAGATGGATGTATACCAGGACAACCAACCTCAGTATGTTACTAGATGAAAATTACCTGTCCTGGTATAAGCCTTACTTTGGGGGCAGTCTGCAAGTTAGGACAGGCACTAGAATAAATACTGTATTTTCTTGCGTATAATATGCCAACAGGTGAGATATGCACTTTGTTTTGGGAAGGCAGAATGAAGGAAAAACTTGTTTTTCCAGAGCCTTGGCTGCAGATTAACTGCATAGAGCAGCTCACAGGAGGTTGAGTCTTGCTCTGTCACTGAAGAGTGGATTCTGCCCCTGCTGTATGCTGGCTAGAGAAAAGGACAGCCCCTGGTAGACATTACAGCATCTCCACACATCCCTTCCAGTGCAGAAATCAGCCTCTCCACTTAAGACATGCACCCCAATTTTCGAGAACTTTTTTTTTTTGGGGGGAGGGGGGATGTAAGTAAATATGGTAATGACAATAGACTGGCCTCACAGGATGAGGGGCAAATGAGTACTAGAATCAACTGGCCAACAAAGCCCACCAAGCAATGTTGAGGTCTGAGGTACTGTGTTGGTGAAATGGTGTGATGGGCAGGTGCAACTTACCGTGGATTGAGGTTGGCAATGTGTCCTGACACTTGCTATCAGTTACTGGAGTCTCTCTTGGGGGAGGAAGTGGTGGAAGAGGGAGGGTTGGTGTCAGTGGTTTCCACTGACTCTCCTTGCTCTCCTCTAGATGAAAATCTCTTTCAATGAGATGAGCCTGCAGACCATGTTCGAGTACCCCTCTGAGAGCTCCCTGGCAGAGGAAGATGAGGAGGAGGAGGAAGAAGAATTTAGCTCAGAAATGGAGGATAACAAGCCTTCTTCCTTCTTCATTCCACACCCAAACAGCACCTTGCACCCTAACGTGCCCAACTCAGGTGAGCTGCTTGATCTGCTGCTGGTCTCTTTCTACTCCAAAGTCATCCTGCAGAAGGGCTAGGCAAGGACTGCTGGTACTTGGTTCTATAAAGGGTTTCTGGCAGCAGTTGTTTGATACTGAATCTTCAGCAAGCACTTGGGAGGGATGTTAGCTCAGTCCAAGGCCGATTTAGGAAATGGGCAGTGGGGACAATTTGCTTCTGTGAGCCCCTCCCTGGGCTAAGTGACACAGCCCAGAGGAATGGCCGTAGCTGGTAAAGCATGCAGTCCTGCTGGGACAAGTCGGCCACCGGATGGGGTCCTGCTCTGTATCTGCATATGTCCTCTCTTCAGGCTTGTCCAGCTATACACCAAAGCACTCTGTGGAGTTTGGCAAGTGGCAGGAGCAGAAATACGAGGATCAGCCTGATGCAACGGGGGCCGTTCCAAAGGAGGTGGATGCCTCGGGGAACCAGGTCATGGTGAGTCTTTACAGCAGTGCCTCACTTATTTCCTTTTCGCTCTGCTCTGATCTTCAAGCTAGTGTGGATATGTTGAGACCTGAAATGAGGAGAGTCTTTCCATAGTAGAATGCCACACTTGAAGGGAGCAGGGCATCTGCTTGGACCCTAGGGGCTAAGAGAAGCCTCCACTGCAGCCAGCATCCTCCTTCTTTGAGGAGGAGATTAAAGACTTGTCTATACTGCAACAGCAATGAGTCCTGGCACCAGGAGATGGAGGGACAGGGTATGCTTTGGCCTCCAATTTAGTAGCCACACTTTGCACCAGAAAGATTGCAGTGAGTCTTCTCCAGGCTCATCCTCAGAGCCTGCTTTCAGGCCCATGAGAGATGGGGATTGAGTGGGTGTAGACTGGCAAGACTAGAGAAATTTCACTAATGTATTTCTAGTTTGAAGTTTGCTTGTGCACTTGGGCAGGAGGAAGGGGGCATGTGTGGGGTCCCCTTCTAATGTGAGGATGTGCTGCTGCCTGAGTGTGGACATCTCTCGGGACAGCTGCTAGTTTCAGGTTGTCCTCTGTGCACTGCAGGCACATTCAGTATGAATATGGAGGTGCAGTCAGCCCCTGGCAAGGTCCCAGTGCAGCCCTTGCCTTCTTAAAACTCACCTAAACCCTGTGAGGCTTCTGTTCCAACTCCCTTTTCTCTCCCCACAGCTTACCCCAGCAGATAGGAGTTGTCTTTCTGACTTCAGCAGCGAACCTGCCTTGTATTTCTGATCACCGAACCCTGCAGCCTCCAGTTTGCAGCAGCTACAGCTGAGCAGGGAGCTTGGCATGCCATCCATCCTGCTCTCCGAACATCCTTGGATGCACTTCCTGGGATGGAGTGTCTCTGAAGTGCTACAGAAATGGGCTTCTAGCTCTGCCTTAACACAAACCCTGAGCTAGATCCTGTGCCTGAGGCACTATTGTTATTGAACATCGTGGATATTAGCAATGGAATCTGGGACCAGCCACCTTTACAGTAGCAGGCAGAACTGTTTGGTCTGTGACCTTTGCATGTTCCTTGTTCTAGAATAGCTGTCTGATTAAGTAAGAGCAAATCCGAAGTCTGCCAGGGGCACAGACTGAGGGTGCTCTGCTGAATCCACTGAGCCACTGATGGTGGACTCAAGGAAAGAGAGTCTCAAAAACCTCATGAAGGCTCCCACTGAAAAATGTATCTGCAGTTTGAGCTTTGAGGGGTCTCCAGGACCATCTGGTGAATCAGCCTAGAGCTTGGCAGGCCAGGTCCAGGGAAGGTGGCTGTGGTTTGATAACTGCACTATAATGGGGTCCACTTCTTGTGCTCAGGGCGGTCTCAGGTCCAAGTCCAAACCCAGACATGCATCGGGGTCTGACTGGTTTCTGCTCCTGTGAAGCTGCTGAGTCATTCAGTCAAGGCTGTGTTGGCTGGGAAGGGATTCCCTGGGGTGGGATGCACTAGAGGGGTGAAGGATGATGGGAGGGGAAATAAAAGTGACTCATCTGTTGTGGCAGATCAGCAGGAGAAAGTAAGCTGGAGGGTCCCCAGACCGATGCTGGTTGCTCCCTCTGGGCAACTGGAGCTGCCTGACTAGGCCTCTTTTTAAAGGAGTTCCAAAGCACTGGCCATAGCTGTGACATGGCCTACCTTTTGTCTCTTGATCTATCTCCAGTCACTATCACTCATGTCCTGGTTTTCCCCATTCTGAGCACTGCTGTAGCTGGTGTTTATCCTAGAGTGTGATCCAGCTGGCCCAGATTTATCCACTAACTGCACTCCCTGTCCCATGGCTGCCCTTGAATTGGAGAGCTTGCTTGCTTCGGGTCAGAATACCTGGACCTGGGTTTTCTTGCTTCAACTTCAAGATGCAAAAGGGCAATTTCTCACTCCCCTCTTTAACAGCAACCTAAGCAAGGAATATGCTGTTTTTTCTAGGTTTTTATAATTCTTTTTTGTAATTAATATAGCCAATACAGAAAGGAATCGGCTAGGTTTTCTCACTGATCTAGTAACATCCATGTACTGTAGACTCGGATCAACACTTCACTCTGGAGAACACCAATGTTTTGGAATTGTATGTTGCTGCTCATGTGATTTGTACTCCGGGGATTAAACATGTAGCTGAAACAGATGGCCTCTTGAGTGTTGTGAATGGGAGAGATATCACATTGTGGCTGCCTCTAGAGGCTCAACCTGTCATATTTCTGATTAAACCTGATGCATTTGTTTGTTTGTCTGAATGTGTCAGTTTTGTGTATGAACTGAAAATGTTCTGCATGTCTTGCACTTAGTAAGAATACAGAAAAAGCAAAAGGGGAGGAAGTTTTCTGTACATGATATACGTTATGGACTTTGTGAGGTGCCCAGT
The DNA here is from genome assembly GCF_001723895.1 of Crocodylus porosus. Taxonomy (NCBI): domain Eukaryota; kingdom Metazoa; phylum Chordata; order Crocodylia; family Crocodylidae; genus Crocodylus; species Crocodylus porosus. The sequence goes on from NW_017728925.1 coordinate 3,726,949, forward strand.
GCCCCCTGGCTCCAGTGACTGAGGTGGGAGCTGCTGCAAACTTCTTGAAACATGACTGATAAACTCAAATGTTCACTTGACCTGACTGGAGGAGCCAACCACAGACACACACCACATCTCTACTCTGCAACTGTATTGCTTTGTGCTTTCAAAGCTGATTAAACTACCCATGTGATCTCCCAGGAGTGGTGTTTGGCTAGTAATTCACAGTACTAGGGAATTACAGCTGATTCAAAAGAACTTTGAATGGGAGCCATTAATAGTGTGGCAATGAATCCTCTGAGTGGTGGTAGAAACATCAGCAAAGGAGACATTCCATGAAACAAACCCAGAAGAGTATTTAAGACTCAGTCTGAGACTTGTATTTATCCCCAGCATGTGTGCGCAAGATAGAGAATGACTGCTAAGACACCCACCCCCACCTTGCATTTAGGGGAAGCAGAATGGGAATTATGATCCATCCATCCCCCACTGGGGTGATGGGCAAAGGTAGCAGATGATCAGTGAATGCAGGCAGAACTCTTAGAGAACGGAACAAGAAAAACCAAAGGCTTGTGAAATAGGCTTGTTCCTTTGTGGTGGCAATTCTCATTGACTAATGTGCATGGAGAGCAGACTGACAGTCTCCATGTCTAGCTATTCATCCCCCAAAGTTTTAAGAAAAAAAAAAATCAGAAAATTAGGGTTGGAAGGGACCTCAGGAGGTCATCTACTTCAACCCCCTGCTCAGAGCAGGACCATCCCCAACTAGGTCATCCCAGCCAGTTTTATCTAGCCAGGTCTTGAAAACCTCCAAGGATGGAAATTCCACCATCTCTCTAGGTAACCTGTTCCAGTGTTTTACTACCCTCCTAGTGAGAAAATTCTTCCTAATAGCTAACCTAAACTTCCCTTGCTGCAACTTCAGACCATTGTTCTTTATCATCTGCCACCAGCAAGAACAGTATAGCTCTATCCTCTTTGGAATCCCCCTTAAGGTAGCTGAAGGTTGCTATTAAATCCCCTCTCAGTCTCTTGTTCTCTACACTAAAAAAGCCCATGTTCCCCAGCCTCCTCACCATTGTTGTTGCCTTCCACTGGACTTTCCAATTTGTCTACATCCTTTCTGTAGTGAGGGGCCCAAAACTGAACACAGTACTCCAGATGTGGCCTCACCAGTGCCAAATAGAGGGGAATAATCACTTCCCTTGACCTGTGCTGGCAACACACCTACCAATGCAGTCCAATATGCTGTTAGCCTTCTTGGCAAAAAGGGCACACTGCTGGCTCATATTCAGCTTCTTGTCCACTGTAACCCTGAGGTCCTTTTCTGCAGAGCTGCTGCCCAGCCAGTCAGTCCCCAGGCTGTACCTGTGTATAGGATTGCTCTGTCCTAAGTGTAAGACTTTCCACTTGTCCTTTTCAAACCCCATAAGCTTCCTTTTAGCCCAATCCTCCAATTTGTCTAGGTCACTCAGAATCCTAGCCCCACCGTCCACCATATCTGCTACTCCCCCCCCCGCCCACCAAGCTCGGTGTCATCGGCAACCTTGCAGAGGGTGCACTCTATGCCATCTTCCAGAATGCAGATAAAGATATTGAACAAAACTAGCCCCAGGACTGACCCCTACAGCAGTTCACTTGATACCGGCTGCCAACTAGACATTGAGCCATTGATTACTACCCTCTGAGCCTGATGTTCCAGCCAGTTTTCTATCCACCTTACAGTCCATTCATCCAACCTATACTTCCTTAGCTTTCCTTTGAGAATATTGTGGAAGACTGTATCAAAAGCCTTACTAAAATCAAGGTATATCACATCCATCAGTCTCCCTGCATCCACAGAGCCAGTCATTTCATTATAGAAGGCAGGTTGGTCAGGCATGACTTTCCCCTGGTGAATCCACGCTGACTGTTCCTAATCACCATTTTCTCCTCCAACTGCTTAGGAATGGATTCCAGGAGGAGGACCTCCATGATTTTTCCAGGGCCTGAGATGAGGCTGACTGGTCTGTAGTTCCCTGGATCCTCTTTTTTCCCCTCTTAAATATGGGCACTATATTTGCCCCTTTCCAGTCATCTGGGACCTCTCCTGATTGCCATGAGTTTTCAAAGATGATGGCCAGTGGCTCTGCAATTACATCAGCCCACTCAGCACCCTCGGGTGCCCCATGGACTTATACACATCCAGCTTTTCTAAATAGTCCCTTACCTGTTCTTTCACCATTGAGGGCTGCTCACCTCATCCCTCAGTGGTGAAGTGGGATGCTGCGATTGCAGAACCACAGGCCATCATCTCTGAAAACTCATGGCAATCAGGAAAGGTCCAAGATGATTAGAAAGGGGCAAACGTAGTGCCCATATTTAAGAAAGGGAAAAGGGAGGATCCAGGGAACTACAGACCAGTCAGCCTCATCTCAGGCCCTGGAAAAATCATGGAGAAGAACCTCAAGGAATCCATTCTTAAGCACTTGGAGGAGAAAATGGTGATTAGGAACAGTCAGCATGGAACACTCACGATTCACCATGGGAAAGTCATGCCTGACCAACCTGATTACCTTCTTCGATGAGGTGACTGGCTCTGTGGACACGGGGAGACTGGTGGATGTGATATATCTTCATTTTAGCAAGGCTTTTGGTACTTTTTCCTACAACATTTTCACAGGCAAGCTAAGGAAGTATAGGTTGGATAAATGGACTGTAAGGGGGATAGAAAACTTGCTGGAGTAGCAGGCTCGGAGGGTAGTAATCAATGGCTCAATGTCTAGTTGGCAGCCCATATTAAGTGGAGTGCCGCAGGGGTTGGTCCTGGGGCTGGTTTTGTTCAATGTCTTCGTCAGTGACCTGGAAGATGGCATAGAGCGCACTCTCGGCAAGTTTGCAGATGACACCAAGCTGAGGGGAGTAGTAGAGACACTGGAGGGTAGGGCTACGATTCAGAGTCAATAAGATTCAGAGTCAACTCAGAGTAGATTTTGTCTCAATATGCATTTTGCATGGACTGCTAGCCTTCCCTAGCAGTAGTCTTCACTCCTTATCAGCAAAGGGGTGTGTGGTAGTTGAGCACAAAAGCTCTGTGCACTCTACGCCAAAGCCCAGCTCTGCTGCTGGTACCTCTCCTTAGTTCCCTGCCCCTCTCTTCCACCACATATGCACACAAGCAACATGTCCTCCCATGCTTTTTCTCTTCTGCCTCTAGCCAGCCAGGCAGGCACTTCCATGGAGATAAACCACTCCTGTACAAAGAAGTCCTTTCTATCTGCTCTACTTCTCTCTTGGCAAAACTGACTCTACAAAGAGCACAAGGACCAGGTTTCTGCACCTTGTTTCCTAACGAGTGCTACTGCACTACACTGGTTCCTGGGAGATGAGCTCTTCTCTACATTGAGTAAGCATATAGACTTCAAACTCCTCTTGCTAAAATGAAGCATCTGCTTTCTCTCAGAAGAAGGCACTGAATTGCTGAGTTTCCTTTCTCCCTCGGGCTGGGCTGTGCACAGCTTCTGCCTAGCATTCTGGCTGAACTCTAATGACATTTGTTACTGAGCTTTGCTAAGTGAAGGTCAAATTTTACTTTTCTTCACCTTGTGCCAAGGCCCTTCTGAAAGGAAAACACACTTGTGCAAAATGAAGATTTTACTAGACATTGTTTCCTCTACATATACCAAAATGATAGCAGCTCCCCTCAGTCCAAGAAGGGAGAGACTTTAGGAATGTGTGAGTCCATGTGCTCAGCTCTCTTTTACAACGCTGCTTTTTGGCTCTGTGGCTCTGCTCAGATTCCCCGCTTCCTTCTTCAGAACATTTAGCAGTGTCTGGGAACTTTCCAGGATCTAAGGTGGAAAGAAACAGAAGTTACTTACCTCCTACACAAACTCTCTTATCACAGGTTGCTTCTGAATTAACCATTCAACTGATCCCTTTATGGTCAAGAGGAATTTTCCACCAGTGCAGTCTTTAAAACTTCTGGGAAGTGCAAGCTAGTGGTTTGATGCTAGAATTGTTAGGGGAGGGTTATCTGGCCTGTGTTTTGGAGGAAGTCAAATGGAATGATTGCAAAAGCCATTTATTAATATTCATAGATGTTAAGGCTGGGAGAGACCATTGTGGCTTCCTACAGCATACAGGCCGGAGAACCTCCCTCTGTGACTCCTGCATCAAACCAGTAACAAGGGGATGAACAGGAGGGTTTTTAGAAAGATGCACAAATCCTTGATTTAAGGATGCCAAGTGATAAAATCTGTCACATCCCATGGTCAGCTGCTAAGTACTCTCACTGCTAAAAAAGTGTACCAGGCTTTTGGATTGTGTTCTGCCTTGTCTGCTCCAGTGAAGGGCACTCTGCTAAACCTTTTCCCTAGCCAGATACTTTGTCTCAAGTTCTCTCTCACTTTTCTCTTTATTATGAGTTCCTTAGTCTTTTGCAAGCTAGGATTTCCAGAGCTTGGATCATTCTTGTAACTCTCTTCTGATGACTTTCCTATACGTGGACATTTTTTTCTTGGTACAGAGAAGGCAATACTCAGTAATTGTCTCATTGATGCTGTATACAAAGGCAATATCATCTCTACCTTAACTCAGCATTCACAGGAACATACAGCTAAGGCTTGCATTAGATCTGTTAGCCACAGCACCATTCTAGTACATTCAGCCAGTTCCCATCATAGCCAACAGGGCTGTGCAAAGCTTCGGGTGGTGATTCGATTCAGAGGAGATTTGGCCAGATTCAATGGCCCAATCACTGAATCGAATCAGGCAACCAATTAAAATTAAAGGTCTGAATCGATTTAAAGCTCTCTGAATCTCCGTGGAAGAGCCCCCCACATGGCATAAGGCAGGGCAGATTTCCCCCGCTGGTAGGAACAGTGAGTCTGGGGTTTCTCATTTTTTTTTTTTTTCTTAAAGGGCCAGAACCACAGCAGGCAGGGCAACCATGGGAGAGCAGGGGGGAGTCAAAGGGTTCGTGCAGAGCACCCCACAGGGCAGTAGGGAGCAGTGGGGATTGCTCCCCCAACTGGCAGCACCTGCCGCGTTGGGGCTTTTTCTTTTCAAAATGCCGGGAGCTGGGGCGGCCCAAGAGAGCGGACAGGGAATGGGCCTGAGCCATTTGGAGATTTGACAGGAGCCGAATCTCTGAATCAGTTTCAGGCAAATCGATTCGGGACAGTGATTCAAATCACCAAATCGAAACACTGTCCCCCGAACTGGCCAAATCCGAAGTGAATGCTGACCACTTCATACAGGCCTAATGGCCAATAATGCCCTTCCATGGCTTGCCAGTGTGAGCTGTTTTTTAATTTCTACATAGATAAACTTGTATCTGGCAGCTGCATGGGTCTTGCCAGAGTAGCAGCACCTGCTTTATCCACTTTCTGCAGGCACTATCCTCTCTGCCCCACAACCAACACATCTGGAAAGGGAAATGTCGCCTTGCCCTGCTACGTAGTTTTTTTTCCAGGCTCCATTCATTACACTCATACAGTAAGTACTAAGAGACTACAGCTCAGTTCACACACAATCTACATGATTGTGCCATGACAACTGCAGGTGCCATGAGCTTTTCACACCCTTCCAGTCTTCCTATAACTCAGACATAGCAACACTGGAGAAACAATGCAAGGCAGGACTTCTGCCATGACAACTCTACTAAAGGATCCCCTGGAGAGAACACAAAGCTTACCCCTCCCTAAGCTGTTTGTCCCTTGTGATCTAAGACAGCAGTTCTCAACCTTTTTTGGACAAGGACCCATCTGTAAACATCAATGGCCAGGCCCAACCTACTGCCCCCCACCCCCAGGTCTCCAATATGTGGGGGCCCCCAAGTAGCCCCATGGAAGCTGGAATTCTGCCAGCCTGCAAGGGAAAAGCCTCAGTTTTCCACATTTTTCTCTTCTAAAAGAGAATCCATTTTTGAAGTTTGTTGATCAATTTTTAAAGTTTGTTTACAACCCTTTTATATATTTTTGTGACCAACTTTTGGGTTGCAACCAACAGGTTGAGAATCACAGATCTAGGACAATCAGCAGCAAATGCTCTCTGAAGCCATAATGCTGCCTTGAGCACAGTGAAGGTCACTACAATCAGTAGTTCTCATCTAAAGAGGGGAAGGCTCAGAGGAGATAAGAGATTAAGAATAGGTAAGATACTGAGAGTCATTCCTGGAAGGCCACTGGGAGAGGGGTGAGGCAAACATGGGGAGAAAGACAGACCCTAACATAAAATCCCACAGCAGTGAAGACAAGTTCAAGTTTCTTCTTTCTCCACTATTTTCATTTCCTTCACAACCCTTATTATTGACCATGATCCATGCTTCTACGCTGGGCTAGACAGAACAGTTAATTCCTGGTAACTGTGGGTCTTCAAGAATTGACTCTGTGCATTCACAGTCGTGAGACAGCACTCCCTGGGGTGAGCTCACAAGATCCTCCTCTAAGTCCTGTCCATTGGAAGATGCCCAAGTACCTTTTAGCTGCCAGCCACTTGGTGCACAAGGCTAAAGAAGGGATGCACTGCTACTCTTGCTGCTGCCAGCCCTTCTTGATGATGCATCAAATTATGACCATCTACAGCCAGGGTGGCCAGCCTATGGCAGGAGTACTGCAAGTTGCATGGGCATCCTTTTTGTGGCCTGTGCCAGGGGAGTGGGGTCAGGCAGCACAGCAGTAGATGGAGCAGGGAGCAGAAAGCAGAGCAGGAAATCAGACGGGGATCACAAGGCAGGGAGCTGGCTGAAAGCAGAGGAAGAGACTGGGCACTAGGAGCAAAGGGTACGGAGCAGAGGGAAAAGCAGCAGATGGGACAGGGAAAGGGAATCAGTGACACCCAGGGAGGGCACGGAGCTAATCTGTGGCATAAGAAAGGCTGGCCCCGCGCTGCTCTAGAGCAGTGGTTCTCCAGGCAGGCCCATCTTACCCTGCGGCCAAGGGGCTGTGCCCGCTCGCCACCTGCGCCACACTGAACGGGCTCCATGCAGACAGGGAGCCCCTTCCCCACCCCAGGTGTCCCCAGAACCCCGCACCTGCCTCGCAGCCCCGCCCCATTTCATTTCAGCCACTTTCTACCGCAACTGTGACTTGCCCATGGATTGGGGGGCCCCAAAACCACGTTGCAGCCCCCACCCCAGGACAGCATGGTGCTTCTCGACCTTCTTTGTACCAGGCCCCATTTGTAAACACCAGTGGCCCTTCCCGACCCAGCCCCGCTCCCCAGGCCCGGACCCCGGCGTGTGCCCAGATTTCCTTTCTCCAGGAGGAGGCGTCTTTACAGCCGGCTCAGGACGGTTTCACGTGTCCCGCCGGGCCGGGCCGGGCCGCTACCTTGCCGTAGGCCGCCTCGGTCTCGGCGATGGTGCGCTCGAACTCGTTGCGCGTGGCCATCTTGCGGGCCAGCCCCTCGTTGAGGCGGGCCAGGCGCTCGGTCAGCAGCCGGATGTCACTCTGCAGCTTGGCCTTCTCCTCCTCCTCGCGCGCGATCTGCCGGCCCAGCTCGTCCCGTCGCGCGCACAGCTCCTCGATGCCTGCGCCACACGGGAGGCACGGCGCTC
>NW_017728925.1:3734625-3758979 GCF_001723895.1 Crocodylus porosus
GGCTGTAGGGGGATCCCGCAGGCCTCGAGGGGGGCGTCGGGGGGGGCGCAGTCTCGGGGCCTGGGGATGTCTTCGGAAAAGGCGCCTTCGGCAAGCCCCAGCTCCCAGCGTTGACGTTTGTCACGGGATGTCCGCGGGGTCGCGAGGGGGCGGTGGCAGGTGCGCGGGCTGCCGTCTCTGACGCGACTGCCGTGCCGGCCTCGTGCCCGCTCCTTGCGCTCGGTTGCCGCTCTCGAAGTGCGGGTGCTGCCGAAGGCCTTGCCCTGACAGGCCTGGAGTGGGACCTGCTCGTGTGCTGGCTCAGGCTGGGGAGAGCCTGACAGTGGCTCATGACCTGCAGAGGGGATGGAGGGGGGCTCACTCGGTCATGGCGCCCATGTCAGCTGGGGCGCAAGAGGCATTAATACCACACTAGCGGTCGCCCTCGTGATGTGAACAGCTCCCCATTAGGAGTGGGGCTGAGACCTCCACCTCCCTGCCCAGGAGGGATGCCAGATGCCAGTTAGCTGGTAGCTTTCAGTCCCTGCTATACCCTATTGTGGACACAAGCCAAGGGCCTGCCGCTGAGTGGCTCCATCTGTAGACTGCCCCCTGAGACGGGTTGTCTCTCCAGCCTCAGTCACCCTTTGGGAGTCCCTGCTTTCATTTACCTTGGTGTCTCTCTAGGCAGCACCCAGGTCTGGACCAGTGGAACCACTGAAGGACGGCGACTTGCGGGCTGCTTTGGAAGTGCTGCGGAGCTATGACTTGCACTGTGTCATAGAAGAATGGTTCATTCAAGTTTTACAGACAGATCTTCAGACAAATATAGCTCCTGAATTCTGGAACTGCATTGGCCAGTATGAAAACACAGCTGAGGAGCCCCAGTGCGCCTTACTCCTCCTGGATGCATTTTGTCTGCTCAAGTGCCGCCTAGACCCTTATCTAAACAGTCTAGATCTTCTGGAAAAATGGACCAAAGCAGGCTTGCTCCTTGGAACGGGTTCCCAGATGCTACGAGAGAAAGTGTACACCATGTTTAAAGCCATCCTCTTCTTCTCCACTACAAAGACCTTCCAGGAGATGATCCAGCAGTTCTACAGCCGCACCTTCAGGATATATATGCAGCAGTGGAAGAAAGGAGAGGATGGAATGAATGAGTGTGAGAGCAGTATGAGTGAAAATGATCAAGAGAGTGATACAGAAGAGGGAGGAGGAAACAGCCAGCAGTGTGCAGGCTGCAACAGTAAGAAAGACCAGTGCTGGTGTCCCACAGCCATGGAGCAATTTCAGCAGCTCAGTGAGATCCTGTATGTATCTTGGAGGGAGGGAGGAAAGGGATCTGTTGGACAGAATCGATATACCATTCAGAAAGTACACTGTCTACAGGCCTGTCATGCGTATGAAAGTCAGAAAGGTCCGTCTCACCCTAGTCTGATTCTTGCAAGGCATTGTCCAGAAAATCTTGCCCAGTGATTTCTACATCCAGCCCATAACCTGTGGCTGAGCTACAGCAGCTCTTTGACAAACAGAGGAGAGTGGTCCTGGTAACTGCTGTGAGATTATCACCTCCCTTTAGGCTTCTGTTCCCTCTGGAGACCATGATTCTAGGCAAAATATTTTCTTTTCCCCAGATGCTAAAGATCTTGAGCCTGCTTTTGTGGTTCAGTAGTAGAATCCTTGTCTGCCACACGAGAGACCCGGATATGATTCTTGGATGCACATATAACTACAACTGTCGAGGCACCGAATGCCCAGACTGTCTGGCTTTTGGGTACTGTCTCAATGGGCTAAAGGGGGAATAGAAGGTCTGGGCACCCCCCACTTCTCCATACTTGTAGCCAAATGCATTGAAGGTCCTTGTGACCTCTTGCGCATACACTGGGATCCAGAAGGGTCCACGGTTGCCTACTAAAGATCTTGAAGAAGTTGGCCAAATTTCAAAGTACTAAATACTGTATGCATACCCTATGTGTGCAGTGTGGCCTTGTTAATGCTTCTGTTGGGACCTTAAGGATGATTTGCAAGAGGTACTACACAACTCCTGAACAGGAGTTTAGAAAATATTTGCTTGTTTTTCCATTAGAAAGCAGTTCTTATTTGCAGTGTGTTAGCTAGAGAATATTACAGGCAACTGGAGAGCTAGTGGGGATATATAATCAGGGATCTGGGTTTTCCGTTTGCCATGGAAAAACAGAAAAACGCAGGTTCCCCCTTTACCCAAGGAAAACATGGTATTTTCCTTTTAATGGAAAAACCCATGGATTTTGCACTTTTGCAAAGAGCTCTGTGCAGGCTGGCAGAGTTCCAGCCTGCAAGGGGCTAGTGGGAGCAGCAGGAGGGTGCTCAGGCAAGGAGTGCACATATGGCCGCCAGGCAGCCTGGAAGGGTAGGTCTGGCAGCAGCAGGGGCAGGGAGGAGCAGAGGGGGATTGAAGCCCCCATAGGGAAGGAGGGAGTTGGGTGGGGGTGGGGCTGAAGCTGTTGCCAGCCAGGAAGATGTGTGGGGTTTGAGGCCTGGGGTCAGAATATGCAGCCTCAGGGCCCCGGTGGGGAGCAGGACAGGGCCATGGGTGGTTCATTCAGGGGGTGGGGCCAGCTCCCCACCACTGTGCGCACTCCTTGCAGGACTGGGGGCACCTGTGCCCCCCAGATCTGTGTTCAGGGTGGGGGTCCAGGCAGGGGTGGGCTGCCGGCTGCGGGCTTGAGTTCCCCTGCCTTCTGTGGGCTTGGGTTCCCCACCCTGCTGCCCTCCCCTGGGACCTCCACAGCCCGGTAGGTGTGATCCAGCATGGCAGGGCAGAGCAGGGCCTCGTGGGGAAGTTCATTGCTGCTGTGAGGTCCATGCTGCCCTGATGAGGCATCCCCTGCCCGCATGGCAGCAAAGAGGGGTACAACCTCATACTGCTGCCCTCACTGCTGCCATGAAGGCAGGGGGTGCCTTGCCAAGGCAGCGCAGAGCTTGCAGCAGCAGTGAGCTTCTGCATATAGCCCCACTCTTTCTGCCACACCGGGTCACACCTGCTGGGCTGTGGAGAGCCTGGGGGAGGGTGGGGAGCCCAAGCCCCCAGCAGGCAACCCAACCCTGCCCCATGCATAGATCAGGGGGCATGAGTAAGTGCAGCAATGGGAAGCTGGGCCCACCCAAGCCTGCAGCAGGCAGGGGAGGGGGCGGGCTCCGCTCCACTCCACTGCAGCAGCTGCCGCCTCTTGTGGGTGGCAGCTGGGACTCTGGAGCTGCTGCAAGGGGCAGAGTGTTGCGGACCTGGACCCCTGGCCCTGTAACGCTGCCAGCTGGGGGCCCCCTCTGGCATGGCTGGGGGGGCAGGGGGCTGTGGGTGGGGAATGAGGGGCACCAGCAGGGCTGGGGAGCTGTGGGGAGGAGTGAGGGGCACTGGCAAGGTCCAGGGGGCTGTGGGTGGGCAGTGAGGAGCACTAGCTGGGGGACTGTGGCTTGGGAGTGAGGGGCCTAGACCTGTGTTCTGTGAGCTAAGGGGACAAAGGGAGCTCTGATTTTCCATGATAACCCAAAATCAAATACCAAAATGTATAAGTATTTAGAACTTACTTTTTTATAATGATTGAGGCACTGGTAGGCTTCCAAATTGCTTTAAAATTATAAATATTATCAAGAAAGCATTGTGTTCAACTGATACCTCCCTCTCTCTCTCTCTCTATTAGTGCCCTTTCATTTTAGTCATGGAGTTTTAATAAGTTTGGTGTTTTAATAAGAAATTTTGAGGGTTTTTTATCAGAGAATTTGCAGGGTTTTTTATTGTGGAAAACCAGGATCCCTGGATATAAAACAGCAAGCAAAAGTGGATCCTGAACTCTGGAAAGGTTTAGGGATTCCTATTCTATTTAAAACCTCTGGCTTTTTATTTTTTATATGAACTTTATACAAGCTTCACATAGTCCCTTTGCTGAAAATCTAGCCTTCCTCTCTTTACTTGAGGGGCGAGAAATATCTCTCCAGTTCTCTAATCCATCAGCATGGACTGGAAGCAATGGCTAATGATTTTGTATGTCCTGAAGATTACTCCTAAAGAGTAAACCTGTTTATGCTCTTGCTTTGCAGGTGACGTTTGACTCCTAGGTTTTTTTACCTTGCATAGCTGCAATCTGGGGCCCATAGCAGTGTGTGTTAAGAACACATAACTCAAATAGCCGAAATTCAAATGTACCTGGGATTGTTAAACATTTAACTCTCTTAACAATATCAAATGTTAGAAATAAATGAAATGTTTAAAGCTGTGACTCCTTACTTCCTCTGCACTGCTGGGAATCTTTGAAAAAGCAGTGTGTTTATAAGTTTTTGGAAGGAGTTTCTTTCCTGCCTAGATCTTGCAAAATGCTCATGCTTTTTCATTATTCCTAGCTGATAAATGCTTGATGATATAAATTTGGGTCCAGTTGCCCCATTTTCTGTTTTTGCTTCCTATTGGATGGCAGTCCTCCCCAAATAGCCATCCTGCTGACTGAGAAAAACCAATTCTCTTCACAAACTAGAAGCCAGGTGATCTAGCTAGAAATGTACACCATGACAATTGCCCTGAAGTAGGCACACAATTTTACCCTCTTCTAGGTAGGGATCATCTTCCGTCCTTCCCAGGCTCCATTATTAGACATTTGCTTTGTGCTTTTCTCTGTGTGCTGTAAATGAAGCCCCTTGTCTATATCTGCAGCCACAGGCTGAACCTGTTGGAGAGGGTGAGTTCTGATGCTGTGACAACTATCCTGCACAAGATGATTGAGGAGAGGATGGAGCGGAGATGCAGGGGTGAATACGAGCGCTCTTTTCTGAACGAGTTCCAGGAGGTAAGCCCCACGCTGATCAGGGGCTGTGACTAAGGCAACGTGTCTACTTCAGTTGCAAGTTAAAGAGGCTTATTTTCATATTAGCTTATTTGGGAAAGGCCTTGTCTGATCCTCCAGGATCCCCAGTGGCTGGTAGAAGAGATAGTAAAAGTGCTGCATTTCTGTTTAAAGCCAGAAAGCAGCATTAGATTATCTAACCCAGGGGTAGGCAGCCCCCAGCACACATGCCAGTGTGGCTTGTGAAGGCATTTTGCTTGGCATGCACATCTTGGGGTGGATGGTGGGGAAGTAGCCAGGGCTGTACTACTTCAACAAAGATTGAGCCCCTTGCAGCTCCCCTATGTCCACTCCTGACACACCAACATCTTACACGTTAAGGTTGAAAGTATTTTTGGCACTCTGCCAAAAAACGTTGCTGACCCCTGATCTAACCTGACTCCCTGTGTATTACAGGAAGTAATAATATTTCACTCAGTTTCACCCATATTAATTAAGAATTCATTCAGGGACAGCCCAGGTTTATACAGGAGATCCCAGCTGCCCCTTCTTTTGTCACTGAATCCAAGGAAAGAATCCAGGAACATGTTGGGATAAAGCATATCTTCCCAGGAGCAGGCAGTCTTGGATTTGAAGGCAACTAAGGATGGAGAATCTACCATGTCTTTTGGTGGTTTATTCCAATGGTTGTTCACCCTCATTGGTTAGGTTCCACCCTCAGTCATCATGTCCTGTTATGTTTTTCTCCATATGAGAGTAAGGAGCCCTTTAGTATTCATTATCCAACGCCTCAAGAAATGGACTGAAGCAGCCCCGTGGAGTCACTTGGCAATCTGCTTGCTTTGTCAGTATAAAGACTGAATTTTTAAGGCTCTCTTGATAGGCATTTTCTCCAGCTCTGAATTAATTTTCATCCTTTTTTTGGTACCTTTTCCAGTTTTTCAGCATCTTTTTACAAATGCTGGCCTTATCCCAGGCTGGATGCTGCTTCAGTCCAGTGTCTGTCTCACCAGTGCCATACACGGAAGCAAAATCACCTCATGGCTTCCCTGGCTGCAAAGATCATGCTAGCCATTTTTGCCTCAGCAGCTTATGGGGAACTCCTGTGGAGCTATTTATCTGTTGTCAGCTCTAAATCCTTTTCTGAGTCACTGCTTTCCAGAACACAGACTCCCTGTTCTGTTAGCATGGCTTGCATTCCTTATTCCTAGATGAATGATCTTGAATTTTCTTTTATTAAAAAGCATGTTTGAATGGGCCTAGCTCTGCATGGCTGCTGTGACCTTCTCTTTACCACCGCTCCAGTCTTTGCATAATCTGCAAATATTATCAGCAGTGATTTGTTATTATAATTTGCTTACAAATAATTGATGCAAATGTTTTATAGTACCAGGCTGAGGTACCAGCCTTTTTGAACCTCACTAGAATCACCTTTTTTCAATGGTGATTCTCAAATGACAGTGACTCAGTGCTATCTATCGGTGACTCGGTTCTTATGACATGTAACATGCACTTTAAATAAAGGTATCTGCCTAGGTACAGTATCAACAAAGCCTGTAATCGTACCAAAAAAAATGAAATATAATGTGTTGGATGGGAGTGTTTTCCCTAAAACCACAATGATTGGCAGTAATTACATTCTTATCCTCTTTATTTTCTGCCTACAGTGGATTGAGAAGGTGATTGGCTGGCTCAGCAGAGTGTTCCTCCAGGACAACCCCGTGGCTCATCCTGACCTGGAGGCCAGCAGTACCCTGAAGCGGTGGCGGTGCCATGTCCAGAGGTTCTTCTACCGTATCTATGCCAGCATGCGTATTGAAGAGCTCTTCAGTATTATTCGAGGTAATGGTGATCTCTGCCCATACCATGGTGATCTCTACCCATACCATGCTAACTTGCTCTCCCCTTGTTTACCAGCCCATGCCTTCCCCTTGGTTGTGCAGGCCCCACTTAAACTTCCCTGGAATGCACAAGGTGCTGTCCATGCTGTCACATCTTCCACTCCTCCTCTTTATGCAGTCTGGCACCTTTCTGATTGCTTGTTTGCCGTAGATTTTCCTGAGTCAAAGCCAGCTGTGGAAGATCTCAAGTTCTGCTTGGAAAGGACCAATCAGAGGCAGCAACTGCTCAGCTCCCTGAAAAGTGCTCTGGAAATGCGACTTCTTCACCCAGGTAAGTATTTCCACCCCATGTGAGTCTCTGTGAAGGGACTGTGACAGAGCTTTGTACAAGTGAGTAGGGATCTTCTGCAGAGCAGCTCTGGCACTGTGCAAAGGAGCATGACAATGTGAGAGTGGGGCAGCATGCTGACGGATCCCTGCCATGCTAGGTTCTCCCTGGTGTTCAGTGCTGTGTTGCGGGTGTTTCCTGTCGCAAATATTGAGCCCAAGCTTCTCTGCTTTTTACATATACTCTGCACTGCGGTAAGGAATTGGAGCTAGAAGGGTGGCCCGGCTCCAGACCAACTGTGCTTATCTGAGCGAGGACCTCTCCAAAGTGCTGCACGGCTTTAGCCCGCAGGTCTCTCTCGCTTCAGATAATGGCGAGAGATCCCCAAGCGGCCTCACCAACATATTTTTCATGTGTGAAATGTGCCTGTGTATGGATGGGCAAGGTATATTCAGGTCCAGTCTGGCTGATATGCTCCACCCCTGCAGTGTGGACAAGCCCTGGGAGACTCCCTTTGGGCCCTTTTTTACATCCAAGTATTTGTTCTCTTCTCTGAGATTCTATCTGCCCTTCCCCTTTTACTTCAGGGGTCAACACCTCAGACATCATTACTCTCTACATCTCGGCCATCAAAGCACTGCGTGAGCTGGATCCTTCCATGGTTATTCTGGAGGTGGCCTGTGAGCCTATCAGGAAGTACCTGAGGTAAGGAGCTCTGAGGTGGCTCTGCCATGTTTACTTGCTCTCCCATCCATCCTGCTCACGATTTATTTTCTGCTTTTGGACAGGACCAGGGAAGACACAGTGCGGCAGATTGTGGCAGGTCTCACAGGTGATGCTGAAGGATCTGGTGACTTAGCAAATGAGCTCTCCAAAGCTGACCCAGTGACACTGGAAAATGGCCAAGAGAGTGATGATGATATTTCAGAGCCAGAAGATTGGGTACCTGACCCAGTTGATGCAGACCCAGGTTAGACATGAGGATCAGAAAGCCCCAGTTGCAAGCATCCTTCCATAAATGTCCCACTGCCTGTTATTTCCCCTTTGGGGTGCTCTGTGAGTGCTGGTAGTCCCTAGCCCTGAATGAGCCAGAGCTTGGGATGAAACAACTGGGCATCTCCCTCACAGTGTGGTCTGACATGTCTTGTTAGGAAAGTCGAGCTCCAAACGACGCTCCTCAGACATTATCAGCCTGCTGGTGAGCATCTATGGCAGCAAAGACCTGTTCATCAATGAGTATCGCACGTTGCTTGCTGACCGGCTGCTGCACCAATTCAACTACAGTGCGGAAAGGTGAGGCTAGCCCAAGCCCTGAGGCTGTGTGGAGGAAGTCCCTTGGCAAGGCTTTGCCTTGGGCCCAGACAGTCTTAGAAAAGGTTTGCCTTGCTTTGTCTGCTCTGCATCTCTGTGCTCACAGCCTGAGATCACATGCCAACCCCTTTGGCCCATTGGTATGGACTTGGGCAGTCACTGGAGAGAATTAAGTCAAATAGCTCCTGGCTTCAAGTGGCTTGGGCCAGGAAGGTAGCAGGGGCCATCAGCAGAGGCAGTGGTTCTTTGGGCTTGGGTAATTCAAAGGGATTTGGGGTGATTTGAGCCACAGAACTGAATTAGTAACCTTGCAAATCTGGCTTGTGCTGTGGGGCCCTGAGGCAGTTGGCAGACAGCAGTGTGTCCCTAAGTGAAGAAACAATGAAAGAGAGTAGGCCTCTGCTAGCCAAGTAGCTTTGCGGGTCTCCAGGTACGCCCTGGGCTCAGTCATGCCTCTTCTAGTGGTACTGACAACCTCCAGGTTGCTTTGTGTGGGAGAACAGCCTGTGACAAGAACTAGGGTGCAGGATTGGGGAGTCATGAGACCCATCTCTGTTTCTAACTTACTTGCTGACCACAAGCCAGATGATGGTTTTCCATATCTGACATGGGACTAATTAAACCTGCCCCCTTTCTGGGTAGCCTGGCATGAGTGGTTGGCAAGGGCACTGGGGGCTACTCTTGGCTTAGCAGGGAGAGTGGATGGGGAAATTGGGCAAACTGCTATCCCACCTGGAAGTGGTGCAAATGGCTGACACAACTCCAGTAGTGCCTGGCCAGAAGAGTGCAGGTGGATGCATCTGGGTCCCTCCTCCCTGGGATCTTGGAGCTTCCCTTGGGGAGTGGAGACTGCAGGGCGGCATGCTCAAGTAAGCGTGCCTCCAGGGCTGCTGCCATCCCTACTTTGTTCCACTAGGATGGAAGGGCTGTCCTTTCCCAGAGATTTGCATCCTATCCTCTGTCTCTTGGCATTAGGGAAATTCGCAATGTGGAGCTGCTGAAGCTGCGATTTGGAGAAGCCCAGATGCACTATTGCGAGGTCATGTTAAAGGTAGGCTCTTGGTTTTTCCAGCCCCAGCAGTTTGGGCATGCCAGAGAGATTGGATCTTTGTTGGGAGGGGACAGAAGAGCCTGCAGGGCTGTGGGAAAGGGGCCTTTTGAGGGTAGTCAAAAGCTACCATAACCATGCTCAAAATCCTTCCCTGTTCTGAATCCTGTGGGTTGGCCAGTTGATCTGAGGTAGGGCTGCCTTGGCTCTGGAGCTGTTGTCCTCACAGCTGTCTGGCCAGCTCTGCCTGCCAGTGGGCTGAGCTCCTTCTGGAGCAAGAGCTGCATCCCCAGAAGTCTCTATGAAGACCATGACCAACAGTGCTTTGGGCTCTGCCTCGGGGTATCTAGGGCAAGTGATGGACACCACCAGGTTGGATCCAGGGCCCTCTGGGAGTGGATTCCCTTGCCTGTTTCCAGTCTTCTTGGTCAGCTGTTTCCCGAGCACTTCCAGTCCCGTAATTGCTTGACATTTCAGCCAGAGCCACCACCTTCTTCCTGCTCAGCAGTCTGATGGTCTGTTGCATTGATGTACAGGTTGGGGCTGTAGGCCTTCCCTGTCCTGCCTTCTAGCTAGGGCAGGAGAAGCCATGTAGGGGCCTTTCCTCAGGCTGATTAGTGTCACACCTAGGTCCCAGGTTCTCCTGATTTCTGACTGCCTCTGCTAGATGGAACCCAGTCTCCCTGTGCATGTCTGTAGGCACAGAACCCTCTTAGCTTCTCTTGTCGCTGGTGTTCTTAGATCCTTTCTCAACATTATTCTGGCTCTCCTTTTGGGATGACTAGAGGTTGTAGCATCTGTAATTTCCTCATCTTCCCCTGCAAACTGTTGTCATGACCCCTTCTGCAGCTTGAGCCTGTTCTCCTTTGGGATGTGCCCTGGGAGCTCTCCAGCCCTGCAGGGGGTTGGTGTTGGTCCTGCTCCAGGGGCTTGCCTGGGAGAAGAGCAGGCACTTCACACTGGATGCCATATGCTGCCTCTCTTGCCAGGATATGGCTGACTCGCGACGCATTAATACCAACATCCGTGATGAGGAGGAGAAGCTCCCAGAGGAGGAGAAACCCCCGTTCAGTCTTGTTGCTGTTATCCTGTCCAGTGAGTTTTGGCCCCCACTGAAAGAGGAGAAGCTGGAGCTCCCAGACCAGGTTAAGGAAGCTATGGATGCCTACTCCAAGAAGTATGAGAAACTGAAGGTGAGGTATCTCTGATGTCCATCTCGTAAGGGTGGGGGCAGGGGCCTCCTTGGAATTAGCATGGAAACAACTGTGCAGCAGAGGAAGTGAAAAGCAGCAAAACATGGGGGCTCCCCCCCACCCCACTCCCTTCCCACAACTCCTGCCTTGGGAGAGCCTCATTTGCTGTGCTCCAGCAAGGGCTTGTAGAGTCAGGGAGCAGGAGGGAGAATTGGTGCCTGGACAGCAGGAAAAAGACTTCCTGTTGCTGCCAGACCTATGATCTCAGCCCTCTCAAGGTACTGTAGCTTTCTGTCTGGTTGCAGTCATATCCTTCCAATTCACATCCTCTCGTTGACTCTTAGACTTTGCTCCTCATTTTTGCCTGCTTGTGCTCCTTTGCAGCATGCTTCAGTGGCAGAGGACACCTCTGTCCCTGCCTTTTGGCTAAACCATGCCTGGTGGTTGAAGCTCCAGAAGGCTTTTCTCCTCACCAGTGAGAGGTTTGTGTTAGAGTGGGGCAGGCAGCATGGATTTCCTGGCCTGGTCTACTCTATGTGGGTGAGGGGTAGATGTTAGTGAGACAGGTGAGCTAATTTGCAGGACAGCTGGCTGAGGCCTGTTTAGCCAGAGGGGTGATCTGATACATGTCTGGTTAACCTGAGGCAGTTCTGGATGCTTCTATACTGGTTTCACCCTGGCTTGCAGCCAGGTAGCTTATGTCAATAAATGTGCAGGTGCAAGCCAGGCCAATAGAACCAGTTTGAAAGTCCCCACACTCAGATGCTTCAGCAGAGCAACCAAAGTAATCAAGGGCCAACTAGTACAAGGTCTCTGTGCTGGCAAGCACAGGTAGTTCCCAAACGTTAACCTTAACCTAGGATCCTCAGCAAATTATAAACCTGGCATGTCTTAAAATCAATGCTCTCTGCTTTGCTGTCTGAGTCTCCTCATCTGTCTGGGACCGGGGATTACCATGTCCTTTCCTAATCCTGAGGGTTTCCAGAACTCTGCCAGGCCAAGCAGACCATGTCTGTGTCCTACCTTTTCCTCTGGCAGACATCTATTCATAGACATGGGCACAAAGTGTGGGACACCAGTTGATCTCTTCACCTCCATGACATTGGGTAGGGAGGGGATACCAGAAGCTTACATTTAATCATTTAACCTGCTGACCCAGTGAGCAGAGGGCTCTTACCTTTTGTGGGTGACACCTGATCCTACCTCTGCATTTAGAGGCTGCTTCTCTCCTGAGGTAATCCTGCTCCAGACTGAACAGTGCTCCTAGGGAAAAAGGAGTCTTTTCACTTCTCCCCATCACCCTCTGCCCCCATTTGCCTACAAAGCTTCCTTCCTAGATTGGCCTTACTGCATAGGAGGAGGGTGGTTCTGCGCAACCTGTTATGATGGTGGGACAGTAGCCCTGCGACTGGAGTTAGGCTGTGTCAGATGGGGACATAAGTGCCAACTCCATGGATGCTTTGGGGTTCAGCACCCATGGAGCCACACTTGCAGATGTTTAAAAAAAAATCAAAAAATACTTTACCAGAAGAAGCAGCATATGACTTCAGCCCAGGTCTGCAGCATCTGTAAAGACTGGGCACTGCAGTGGAGCTTTTTGGTGCTGTTAGCTAAAACTGATTCAATCAACTGTTAGATAAAAGTGCCAAAAAAGCCCCACTAAAGTGCCCGATCTTTACAGATGCTACATAGCCAGGTAGAAGTAGCACGCTTGTTCTTCCAGGCATGCACGGGGCTCAGCATGGGAACAGCTGACTTAAAAGTAATGTCTTTTTTTTTGTTTTGTTCTGTTTCTTTACATCTGCAAACACCTACTAGCAAAAAAAAAAAAAGCACCTATGGGTGAGGCAGTGCCTGGGGCCTGGGTGATGGCTTGTGTCTGGGGAAAATGGTGTGTATTGCGGGGGGTTGAGTAAAGTGCTGGCCATCAAGTGTGACTGTTCCAGCTGTGAGTGGCAATGGCATTTGGGGTGGTGCCTGTCAGGTGAAGGCCCTGCCATGTATATGTGGTGTAAGCACCTGCCTCTCTCTTTTCAGGCCATGAGGACTCTGAACTGGAAATATCACCTGGGCCTGGTGAGCCTGGATGTGGAGCTGGCAGACCGCACACTCTCCCTCTCTGTCACTCCTGTGCATGCCGCCATCATCCTGCACTTTCAGACCAAGAGTGAGTGGGACCATGCAGCCCAGTTGGATATTGCTTTTGCTTGCTGGTAGCCCTTTCCCTTGTTCTTGGCATGACTAGCTGCCTCCTTCCATTTCTGGTCTACAGCCATTCAATAGCCCTGGAAAGCCCCTCTCTACTTCAGTCTCAACCTTCTCCCCTGTTCCCTGCTTGTTCCCACCACTAGCTCCCATTCAGTTCTATCTTGAGATCAGAATGATCCTGCAGTAGTTCCTCAGTGTAGCCTGTTCCATGTCTTGTTTCTGAAGCGGCAGATGCTTGGATGCTTGGCACTTACTGGAACATGATACAGAAAGTGATTCATTGTAACTGCTGAGTTGGCAGGGGCAAAAGAAAAATCCTTTTCTTACCTCACCCAGTCGCTCAAGGAGCTCATCAGTAAATAAGGACCTAGAAGACAATGGCTAAGCAGGCTCAGGAAGGGCCTGGCTGCTTATATAAGAGGAACATTCAGGGTTCATTAGGTGGGATGCTAATTACCTGAGTCTCAAAGCTACCCCTCACTTGCAGTTTCACTCCCAGCATGGGTGAGTCTTGTCTTTCCTCCAACAGAAGCTGATCTTAGAGGTAGGACACTGGATAAGGTAAAGCATAGGCGTGAACCAGATTATGCCTGAACTATTAGTGTGGAGGTTCAGTAAGAAGAGTCAGCACACAGGCTGTATCATTACTGGCTGGACTGGTCTGGACACAGGCTGTGCTGAGGGTCCAGCTGCTACACCAAGACCTGATTGTGCTTCTCTGGGTGTTTTTTTTTTTTTATGTGGGATCCTCCAGGTACATGGACACTGACAGAGCTAAGTGAAGTGCTCAAAGTGCCTGTGATGTCGCTCAGGCGTAAGATGACACTGTGGCTGCAGCAGGGCGTTCTCCGTGAGGAACCACAGGGCACATTCACAGTGATCGAGGAGGAGCAGAAGGATCAGGCAGAGAAGGTCGTTCTGATAGACAGTGACGAAGAGGGTGACTCTGCCATGGCTTCTCAGGCTGACCAGAAGGAGGAAGAGCTGCAGGTATTTGCCGTGTGCTTTGGGTGCCTACGGAACAGCGAGGAGAGTTGAGCAAAAAACAGCAGTTCTGGCTTGGCAGCCAGACCAGGAAGCAGCCTTTTAGTTTTAGGGTTGGTTTTTGTTTTTTGTGTTTTGTTTTTTTGAACCTGCTCTGAATTGTAGAAGGGGCATTGAAAAAAGTCATTTGGAGTTGGACAAAATAAATAGCTTGATTGGGGGGTATTTTCAGTAGACACAGAGGGCTTTGCCAGGGGCCTGAGGTGCCATTCATGAGGCAAGCAGTTGTGACACTCCCCCTCTTCACCCAGGAGCCCAGTAGGACAGACCCTTGTCTAGGATATGGAAGAGCTGAGTTTCCATCCTGGCTGTGCCTGATTTCAAGGAGGGCCTTGAGCTGAAATCTCCCGTGTGCTGGAGAAATGCCTGAACCCAGGCAGTAAAACCCTCTGAAAGGGTAATATCTCCATCTCCCTGGGTGATGTTTCTGCCATTGGACTGGAACCACTGCCTTTGTCCCAGGAGAGTGCCCCACCTGCAGCCTTGCAGAGTTGTCCTTGTGAGCTGTGCTCATCCCCACAAACAGTTTGAGCATTTTTTAGTTGTTCTTTTTGTTTGGCTAAAAGTGGTTTCTGAATTTGAGCTGAATTTACAAACTCACCAGGGGGACCAGCAGGAATTGGGAGAGGCTCTGTTCCCCCAGGCACCACCCAGGGTTACTAGGAATAACGGCCACAAATTGTTAGAAGGTTCAGGCTGGACATCAGGAGACATTATTTTACAGTTAGGGCTGCCAGGCTCTCGAATGGGCTTCCAAGTGAAGTGGTGCTCTCTCCTACCTTGGGGGTCTTCAAGAGGCTGGACAGATATTTGGCTGGGGTGATATGACCCTGGCACTCATTCCTGCTGGGGCAGGAGGTCGGACCTGGTGATCTGTTTAGGTCCCTTCCAGTCCTAAGCACTATGATACTATGAATTCACAGGTTATTCAGGGTTGACTGAAACTGCCTTTTTTGGCAAATGCCTTCTCTAAATGTGGCTGTTCTCTTCTAATCACTGGGTTAACAACACAGCCAGCCAAGGGAGATGGGGACTGGTAGAGCATGTAGCGGCACAGTGCAGTGTGAAGAAGCTTAGCCATAGGGAGTTGTTAATGCACTACATGGCATAGCCTGCCCTCCAGCCTGTCCCCAGTGCCCAGTGGTCCTGTTAGGCATCCAGTGCGCAAAGGCTGAGTGTGTACACCTCAGCTGACACTGACAGCCCCACAGAGCCCTTTGGGGTTCTCTCTCAGTCTTTGGTACTCCCAAAGTTCCCCTTGGTTTTTGTAAGAATGTGGCTGCTAGGGGAGAGGGGAGAGGCTGGAATTTAACCATGCCTTTGTGTCCCCCTGCAGCTGTTCTGGACATATATCCAAGCAATGCTGACTAACCTGGAGAGCCTGTCTTTGGAGCGGATTCACAGCATGCTGAAGATGTTTGTGATGACGGGCCCAGTGGTGACAGAGATTGACATCCAGGAACTGCAGGGCTTCCTCCAAAAGAAAGTCCGGGACCAGCAGCTAATCTATTCTGGGGGTGTCTATCGCCTGCCCAAGAACTGCAGCTAAAGAAGGAGTACTCCCTGATTCCTGGCACGGCTTCCTTCCTGCCTGTATTCAGATCTTCAGTCATACTTCCTTCAGGTGGCATCTTCCAGCCCTGATAAACATAGTCCCCATCTCATCACTGGGAAACCATAATGGTTCTGGAGTGCATCTTCTCTCCATTGTCTTCCCATTTCCACATGGAGATAGCCCCATAGCTCTCTGAGCTGTAGAACAGAGCACCCTGGAGAGCATGGTGGTGCTGCAGCAAGCTGAGGGCTGGTCCTGGTAAAGCTTTGGGTCTTGCATGTCTATGCCCATTTTGCTGGTCAATAAAACCACTGGCCTTGTTTCTCAGGCTGAATTGATTTCCCTTCCTTTCCATCTACTGTCCTCAGCAGAGCACTCTGGGATCAACTCTTCCTAGGTTGAAATATCAGTGAGGGCCTAGATTCCAGTGTCTACAAGCAGGGCAAGATGCCCTTCTGGGACCTTCACGCAGCCTGTACTAACAGAGATGCTGGGGCTGTGTTCAAGGAGGAGGCTTTTGACTGCAAGTACTAGTCATGTCCCTGCAGCATGGACAGAACAGTCTTTTGCAGATGGCCAGAGATAGAGGATTCTTTATGCCATACTCATATTGGCAAAAGTACAGGAAGAGCCATAGGGCCTGCTCACCCCTGTATAGGCCTCTCTCAGATGTGGAGCTGATGATTCAGAGGGATATGGCCTTTTCAGTCTCCACCAGCTGTTGAACTGCAAGGCCAGGCTTAAGGGCCAGGCAATAATGAGCCAGACGAGTCTCTGCAGGCCTAGTAGTGCTGATCCTTTAGGGGGAGAAGCAAACCTCGAGCCATTAAAACAGCTGCTTGGAATCTTGCACAGTGTGCATGGATCCCATTGCAGGTGTGTGCGAGCATGTAAGATTGCAGTCTTTGAAGGGGTTGTCCACTGGGCTGCAGCTGAGCCAGGCATGTCCTCATGCCCCTCATTCAAGGACAAAAATCGGGACAGCTGCATCTCGCAGGGGAAATACCATGACCACTAAGGTGGTTTTCCTAGTTACAAGGGAAAGCCACTTTCTTGGGGGGGGGTAGTACCTTGACTGAGGTAAGGCATAGTTAGCCTCCCACTTTCACTTCCAGTGGGAAGATCTTCGTTTTATGCCCACTTTATGGAAATGTGAGACACCTTCCTAGTTTGCTCCTGCGGCCATACAGCTGAGGGCAAGTGAAACTTGGGGGTGTCTGAACCCCAAGCCTCCAGGCTTGGGCCTGCACGTAGGACTCATGCCAAAGGATTGGGAAGCATCTGAAGCCCCAGGTACGGGTGGAGAATGTTTGCCAGTAGTAGGGCCACTTATGGTTCTTGAATGACTCACAGATTTGACATTGATTTGGCTGATTTGACTTGGAACATGACAAATTTTCCTTAAATAAGTCACTTCACTCTTAACTGTCCATGACTGAGAATGAATGATGTCTGCCTGCTGCCCCCTAGTGGAAACGTCTGGCAAGTTCCTCATGCATTTATTCAGATTTGTCACAAAAAATCTTTTTTGCAAAAAAATTTTTAAAAAAATCAGACACCCACACCCAGCCACACACTATCCTGAGTGCTTTAACTTTAAAATGGTGATTTTTAGCCCTCTTAACACTGTGTCCACCTTGCAACATCTTGCAACTCTCTATGGCTGAACTTCCTCATCTCCAGGAAAGATACCCCTTCCTAGCTGTGCTTCCTAAGGTACCATTGTCCTCAAAGAACTATTGCTAAAAACATTTTTATACACAGTTGTAGATGCACCTTGCTTAGAAACTAAATCCATTACCTCTGCAGTAACTCTGGGAAGGGCATTATGGCTCCAGGTCTCTGTTCTTCAAGGAAAAGCAGAATATATTAAGAAGACTTGCCTGCCAAGGTACTGGGTCTCTCAGCATGTGTACCAGTGATTTGGCATGCTCCTTTAAGGATACCAGGGCTGCTGTTTTCTAGGTATTTATACCATAGTTTCATAGTGTAAGCTTTTCTGGTTATCACCACGGGAGCTCTTAGCCCTTTCTTTGCTGGCACCATCTGGGGTGCAAATTTCCAAACACTTTGCACCTCCATTTTGCCACTTGCGTATGCTTCTGCTGAGTACTGTGCACCAGTGTTGGGCTGGAGCACACACATTAAGTTAGTGGAGTACAGCCTTAAAACAGCATCATGAGGACCGTTACCAGATGCCTTATGCTAACCCAAGTTGACTGCTTACCAGTCTTCTCGGGCATCCCTTCTGGTCATTGGCTTGTCCATAGTCGCATAAGATGTAGCCATGGCTGGCTAAGCCAGACTTTTAAACAGAAGGCCAAAAGAGAGCAATAGAAATAAAAAGAAGGAAACTGTTGAAGGAAAAGAATATTCAAGGGCTGGAGTGATCAGGACGTCATAGTCAGGGCGGCTAGGGTCTGGAACCAACTTCCAAGAGAAGTGGTGCTGGCCCCTACCCTGGGGGTCTTTAAGAGGAGGTTAGATGAACATCTTGCTGGGGTCGTTTGACCCCAGCACTCTTTCCTGCCATGGCAGGGGGTAGGACTAGATGATCTGCTCAGGTCCCTTCCAACCCTAGAAACTATGAAATATGAACATGGATCTCACATTCCAGTGGTTGTGTGGGCTAACCTACAGGCAGTGTCACCTAATAGAGACATCTTTGGATCAGGATGATGAAGGGCCACTAGTGTTATGGTGAGTCCTAAAGTCCATGTGCTGGGTGGGGAGCTGGCAGTTAGGATGGTAAAGTGGTTCCTTCCAATCCACCCATCCTCCTAGCATCAGTGTCACATTATACTTCCATTTGCCAGCCTTGCCAAATTAAGGTGCCCTGCACATTTGTATTCTGCACTTGTGAAGGAGTTGTGGTCCAAGCAGGTGCAGGGTGCATGCATGCTGTACAAGCACAGCTGACTGACAAGTCTTTGGGGCTGGGGGCATGAAGCATAGATGCCTCTGCAATGGCAGAATATCGCAAAGAACATTAGGCACTGTAAGGTAAGTCCATTTTCCTTGTCAGTTGGTCCCAGACTGTGAAATAAACCTGCCCAGGACACTGGATGATCCACCACAGGCCTAACTCTGCCTGTCTACTGCCAGATGCACATTTCTGACCTGCCTTTAATTTCAGAAACACAGAGCAGCACAAGTGTATTTCTAAATGACAGCAACAATTGAGCACTCCCTGCCCAAACACTACCCTGTAGACACAGTTCCCCTTGAGGAGATAAGAGGAGAAGGGAACCACACAGGACAGGGATTAGTCATGCCACTCAGTGCATGACTAGAAGGAGCTCAGCTGCTTCAGGGATAAGAGTGGGACAAGAACCTCTAGTGAGTAGCCTCGATACCTCATCTCAGAGTCCCACGTGTGTCTGCACAATGTCTACTGTGACATGGTGCTGTGGTTGTGTGCGGAGGGAGAGCGTTGTGACATGGCAACACGAGGGAGTATGTGCCCAGGGAAGCAGGGTTATTCTGACACTTGACAGTGGGTCAGGGAGGAGGTCATTATGACATGGCAGTGTGAATGGGGAGAAGTGTATTGTGACATATTGTAGTGTCACTGTGCAGGTGAGGGGTGTATTCTGAGATGGGACTTGGCCAGTGAACGCATCCATGCCTTAGAGAGCACACTCTCCGGGTGTGTCACTCACTGCAGTGTGTCAGTGCTTGTGTATGGCAGGTTAGTGTGAGAAGTGCTACGTCCATTGTTTAGGTGTGGGGCTGATCTGGCCACACTGCATGTGGTTGGGATGATTTATCATGGGAGGCAGGACTGGGCACATGGGGAGGGGTGGGAGTTATCTTGAGGCTGGGCTGAATATGTTTGATGTGAGGAGGAGTGCGGGAGATTTTGAGGTGCTCCATGGGTTATGGGGTGTCAGTTTGAGCATGCAGTAGATCCTACACATTTATCCCCCATTGTGATGGGTGCTTTCTGTATGGTTTACCTGGAGGGTGATACAAGGCTTATTTCTGTGCAATGTCAGGGGAATGCAAATGCCCAGATGGGCCAAGCCACGGATCTGTGGCAGCAATCAACATCACGCTGGCCATCCTCAATGTGTTCTCCATCATTGCTCTCCTGCTTGCAGCAGCCCTTATCCGATGTACAGACTGGGGGCAAAGGTGAGTGACAAGTGCAATACTCCTGTCCCCCAGAGGATGGGCAGAGTTGATAAAGCCAGGTATCCTCCCTCCCCTCCTTGGGGTCACTAGGGAAGATGTGGGGGGCTGAATCCCTGGGAGAACTGGTCTGATGCCCAATTTGGCAGTAGCTGAAAGCTTCTTTATAGGTTAAGGCAGGGGGGTTTCTAATAATAATCCCCACTAAGATCCCTTAGAGAAGCATTTCTCAATGCATAAGTTGCGACCCAAAAGGGCATTGCAAGAATCTATGAAAAGGTCACGAACAAACTTGAAAAATGGATTTTCCTCTACAGGAGAAAAATGTGGGAAACTGGCTTTTTCCTTGCAGGCTGGCAGAGTTCCAGCCTGCGAGGGCTGTTTGGGGCTCCCTAATGCCTCTCGGCCCCCATGCTGGGGTTGGGGGGCACTGGGTCAGGGCTGGCCATCGACGTTTACAAATGGGTCCTGGTACAAAAACAGTTGTGAACCACTGCCTTAGAGGGCCTGGACCCCTCAGCCAACCTGAAAAATATAACCAGTCAATTCCCCAGAGCCGGGTGGGTGCTTCTTTCCCATCAGCAAGATACATGCTCCAGTTGTAAACACCATCATCCCCTTCCTGCAGCCCCTCTCTGCTAAGCAGTGTTTCTTATTTTTAAGGCTTTTTGGAACGAAAGAGGAAGATGCCCTTCCCATCCCGTAAGTGCCCCAGATTCACTGTTGCTGGCAGTAAGTATAGTTGGAGCAGGGAAAGGAGGCTCCTCAGTTTGTCCAGCACCTGCATCTTCAATTGCCAGCACTGAGGGGAAACAATATGGGAAGGGGTGTGTTCAGACAGGTGAAAGGGGGCAAGGTAAGTCTGGGAGATGCTCTGTCCAGCACAGTCAGAGCTGGCTGAGAAACCAGATTTTAATTTTATGGGAAATCTTTGAAATTTGACGTTATTCTGCATCCAAAAGAAATAAAAATATTTGCAGTCACTGATGAAGCAGAAGTTTAAACATATATATTTTTGGAAAACACTGCAGCACAGAGTATCTGAGGTAAAATATTGTCCCTGACTCTAAGGTGGTTCAGGGAATAGTACAGGTACTTTTGTCTCAGTTTCACAGCATCAGTGCAGGTGAGAAAAAGGTTAACTTCACAGAGCAGAGTCCAGGGATCCTGGGGCCTGTTGCAAGGTTAAAACCAGGGCTCCCATTGTATTCTGAATTTGCACGAAGAGCCAACAACATGGCTTGGTGTCTATGGTACCTCTCCTTCACCCATTAAGAGGCTTAATCATTCACTTCTTTGCTTTTATGGGTTTGTGTCAGGCAAGTTGTATGCGTAGCAACCGACCCTGCCTCACACCTTTTCATGGTGTAGCCCGTGTCTTGGCAGTGCCTATCCTATCTGCAACCAAAGACCTAATATCTCACAGGCTTTTCCTTTTATGCATCTCCTGTACTGTGGGTCCTGGGGAGTGGGCAAAAGGCTGAAGGGCTGGATAAGAGGGAATGCAGACTGTTGAGATGTGATTATTGCTGTATGCATATTTGCTTGCTGGGATACTGTGTTGTTTATGCCCTTGCTTCTGACGTGGCCCCCAGCACTCAAGGGAAGTAGGAGGCAGGCAGGCTCATCTGTATATTTTTGGGTCAAAGTCTACTTTGCTCAGCTGTCAGCCAGGATGAGCAAGGCACTTGGGGTGGCAGGAGAGGTAGCAGTGCAGAAGAGAACAGCAGCTGAGATCCTGGTGCCTGCTGGAGTCACCGTGGGCTGGGTTGTGCCACTTCTTGAAGAATAATGGGTTTGACTCCTGCTCCCTGCTTGGTGCTAGCTGGTGCACTGAAATGCTCCTTGTGTAATTGCAGATCCCATCCTGACTTTATATATGCAAACCCCGGTGAGCTGCACCCAGGATCCAGGTGAGTCAGAAATCTCTTCTATGCAAAAGTGTTCTGGCAAAGATTGTATAATAATATGTTTTTGCCATTCTTTGCTCCTTTTGATAGATAAAAAGGGCTGCAGGGGCTCACTCCAGGGAGACGGCAGGGTTCTGGTTGTTTTTACCTATGGAATATCAGGAAAGAGGGACGGGGGCCCATCCGGCCTGCCCTTGCTACATGGGAGGAGCTGCTTCTGAGCAAAGGGTGTTTCTTCATAGGGAGCTCTCCCAAACTCAGCGAAGGGGCACGGGTGACTTTACCTCCCAGACTTCCTCCGAAACGAAGAAGCCCACAGCTGCCAACAGCATGAGCAAAACCTGCATCCTTGTGAATTAGGAACAGGATGCACAGGGGCCATTCACTTGGGGATAGGAGGGACTGAGAATGATGTTGTAGCCCCCAGGGGCACTTCTTTCCATTTCACTATGGCAGATTTGAACACATGCACTGCACCATGCACATCTACACCAGAACACCTGTTATATGCTATTGGCCAGTTAATCGAGCCAACTGACAGAGGGAATAGGTGCAGGGCCAGACAGATTCAAATTCCTTTAAAAGGATGCATCCTTTATACAGGCAGTGCTCATTGACTAATCCAGTTGTGGGCTACTGCATGCATAGGTAACTAGGCTATACCCAATACCTAAACTGTTTTCACTTCCCATATTCTAATGCATGATTAACAGAACTTATTTATCACTCTCCTAAATTATCCTGTCTGATGCCTAGTCAGCCAGGCAGTTCAGGCCTAACATTTGATTCAGGGCCTCTCAAATGAGTTCCACCTGGTGCTGGGCTGAGCTTGTTACTGAATTATTTTACCAGACATTCCTTCTGACTAAAGGCTTCACTGCTTTAGCCCTTTCAGCTCTCCCAGACAGGGCTACAAAAATAGGCATGGTGGCAGGGAAGGTGAGGGACTGAAGAGGGGAAGGTGGCCTGTACATTTGGGACAAGCAGGGGGCAGGTGGCCTGTACTGTGGAGGGTTAGGCATTGTACCAAATGGCACTTCTCCTGGTACCAAAGTAGAGCTTCTTAAGAGGAAGGTAAAGAAGTGCCCATTCCCTTAGATCTTTCCTCTGCCAGTCATTGTGTGATGTATCTGACAGAAAGGAGGGAGAAACCTTTTTGGACCAGTGATTCTCAGCCTGGGATCTGATGCACCCTGGGTTGTCTTAGGATCTGTTCAGGGGTGTCACAGTGCCACACAACATTAGTGCTGTTCAATGTATCATTTTCAAGGGATTTGAAACAGGAATTCATAGCGGTAATGCCCTGCTGTGGTCTTTCTGAGTTCTGTGTGACAGAACAATGCTCTATTATTTTTCTGCAGTCCAAAATCAAGTGAAAACTAAGAGCTGGCATTTTCCAGGGTGTGCCTTGAGTCTCAAAAGGTTGAAAACCACTGATCTAGCCCATTGGTGATCATCACAGGAAGTTGGTCCCTGTTCATGCAGCACTACTGCTGTGCTTCTCATTTCTTTACCAGTCGTGCTGTGGTATCCGTCCCTCATAGTGTCTCGCAGGGGCTTTCTGAGGCCCCCGTGGTACATTCGAGCGGGTGGTGATTCAGCTGGGCCTGCTCCTGCATTGCAGCGAGGCCCTATTTTCTCTCCCAGTCTGTCACACTCAGCGTTGGTACAATGGAGAAAGCTCTGGGTGTTAGAGCGCGGTGCTGCTGATTCCCTGGGGGAGGTGTGGAGCTTTCCTGTTCCTGGATTTCAAGTGCCACCAGAACGAAGTTTTATGTGGTCCTCTCTCCTTTTCCCATCAGGTTTGGAGCCCTTCGTAAGCCAGTGTCTGAGAATCCTAGTGACGTGTACCTTGTACCGAGCAACAGACCCCTTCATGGGTATGTTAAATAAAAGTCCAAGTGTATTTAACGTGGGGCTGTACAAACTTACTGGGATAGATAGTTTTTCTGGCAGGCATCATTCCCTATGCTGGAGATGGACAGAACCCATCTTTCTTATAAGCTGCAAAGTTACTAGGCTTCTGACAGCATTTCAGCATGAATTTCATGTCTCAGAATGGCCTTCATCCTTCTTAGCTTCCCTTATTTCTTGGTAATATCCTGTTTTCTTTTAGTCTAGAGAAGGCATTTTGTCCCCCTGTTTTGGAGGAGCACTTTTGCCCTTTGAGTCCCTTTACCATTGTCTTATGGGGTCACTGAGTCCATGCCACTCGCTAACGCGCCAAAAGGGAAGGTAGTGTACGCAGGGGACTGATCTCTGTCTGTGGCTCTGCAAGGTTTCACCCTTACAGGTGCGGCGGGTATATCAGCAGGATGCCCGCACCTCTGCCTTGCAGACCTTTGTGAGGAAGAGGCAACCGTATGCAGGAGGCTTACATCATAGATGATTCTGCAGAAACAATTAGAGGTTTCTGACCTGGCTCTATGCCTGCCGGTTCTGTACCTTGCCTCATGCTGGCCCCGAAGTGCATCATATCCTGAGTTTGATTACTAGGTTGAAGGGGCTTTTCCATAAGTGCTAAGCAGGCCCTGTAGCAGAGGCAGGCATGTTGCAGAGTGCTGGGGGCAAGTGATGTGTATTTTTCCCCAGTGTGAGAGAAGAACCCACTTACGAAAAAATGAAATGACAGTGAACTCAACAGACCGAACAGAGCACTGCGGTACAACTGCCAAGAAAGCCTTTCTCAGGGTGTTTGTGAGAGCAGCACCCCATGTGATACAGAATGGAAAGCATTTGGGTTGAGAAATTAAAGCAAAATATGTTTCAGAGTCCTTTCTTTTTCATCCTCATCAAAACATTCGTGCCATGGAGATAGATATCAGCTTCTCATCCACAGCCTTTGGAAGGTTTGTACGCAAAATAACAGAGGTAGGCAGCAGGAGAAATGGCTTCTGGTTTCCCTTGTGGATATTAAACCAAGCAAAACTTCCAGAGGGGGAGAGAGAGAGAGAGAGAGGGAGAGAGAGAGAGAGAGAGAGAGAGAGAG
>NW_017728925.1:3759079-3798915 GCF_001723895.1 Crocodylus porosus
GAGAGAGAGAGAGAGAGGGAGAGAGAGAGAGAGAGAGAGAGAGAGAGAGTGAGAGAGAGTGTGTGTGCGCGCGTGCACATGCATCTGTCAACCTCTCTATCCGGGAAGCAATTAACCCTGCTACCACTGGGTACTCTGAGATGGGGTCCCTTACCCCTCCTGTTCCAGCCACTCCAGTTTGTGTAAGACCATGAGTGTGAGGCCAGTTCTCCGGCCTGGTGGTGAGGATGCTGCCTTGGGCTAGTGAAAATTTAAATGTCTATTTGAAGTGGATCTGTGGCCAAAGGAGGGACATGTAGCAAGTCCCTGGCTCCACAGCAGTTTATAGCCTGAAGGTGAGGGCACACTCTTGGGAGATGTAGGTTCAAATCTTCTCAGGTGAGGAGGGTATATCAGCAGGCTGAGGAGGAAGAGGGAGGCAAGTTATAATCTGCAAGGGCTCTCTGAGCTATATTACTATTCCTCCTTGGATTGCCTTTTAGTCCTTTCTCTGTGATCACTTCACAAGAAGGGACTGAACCTAGGTGTTTCACACTGGTTTCACACAGGTAGAAAGAGAGGAGGGGCTCCTTTTTTGCCAATTTTGGGTCCAAAACAAACCAGGTAACTTCAGTTTGAAGATGTGTCAGAGCAAACAAGTGGGTTTTTTTGTTTTGTTTTGGGTTTGTTGGGTTTTTTGATACAGCAAGAAAATACAACATAGTTTAAGTTTCAGTTCAGTCTGAACTGATTTCCCCCCAGCACATCTCCACTCCCTGGTATTTGACTGCCAGAGCTAAACACTTGACCATTGCACTGCCCCACTCCTCAACACGTCTTGAGAATGGAGCTGCTGATTCTGTGCTTCTGCTGGCCCTGCTGTGGGTTTGAGTTTACAATGTCATCTTATTGGGACATTATAGGATCTGGATGAGGAAAAGCCAGTAGTCTTATGGTGGGTCCTCAGATCCCAGGTGATGGTGGGGATGATAACCATGATGGTAAAGCTCATTCCTTCCAGTCCACCTGTTGGGATTACTGGGAATAATTTTGGAATTAGTGGGTGAAGTGGTGATTAAGGAACCATTGCAGTAATTGGCTTGACTTATTATGAAACTACAAGCTTGCTTCACTTACATATAATGTAATATACTGCAGATGCACAGTTGCAAGTTGTGGAGGACTTCAGTGTCAAGATCCCCAGAATCTGCTGGCCGGGCGTCCCAGAGTTCCCGTGAGAAATGTTTCGCAAGCTGTTAAGTGCCAGTCGCCTGACAGCACTTCAAATTTGCTGTAGTTGCTAAGGCACTGTATCAGAGGAGTGTTACTGTGGTTTCGAGAGTGAACCAGTCATGTTTTACAGCTTATTCTTGATACAGCTGAATTTTGTGTGTGGTTTACTGGCCTCAAAAACATACCTTTGCAGTAGCCGGCTGTACTTTACCAGCATCTAGCCATTTTGCTTATTTATGTATCACCTGCATCTTCCTGCCTCACACTGTTCGCTAAGGTCTGAAGTGTCAAACCACATCCTCTTACAACCTGCTTGCTGACAGGCAATATACAAGTCAAAAATAGGGCACCTCAGTTTTCAGTGTCCTATAATTATATTGAGGCACAGAATAGCATTGCTTATGCTAAGTGTGACCCATGTGCACCCAAGAGTGTGCCCTATTCTCAGTTGAATGGGATGGGAAGGCAGGAGGGGGTGCCGCCGTGAGAGGGATGCCAGAATTTCAAGCAGAGCCCTCTTTCCTCTATAGAGTTAGCCCAAGCCCAAAGTTCTTAACTATATACAGTTTATTACGTTATAATATACATAAACATAAAACTAAATATCATATACATATATTTACACAGAGAACACTAACAAATAACCAAGGTCAAATCCTAAATAAAGCTATTTACAGCATCACAATACAACATTTTAATTACAAAATATAAGGCAAACATGAACAATCTTAATAACACCTATTCCTTAATACAGTCCCTGACCCATGGCAAGAGACAGTCCTCCTTCCAATGGGGTCCCTTGGGGGATGTCCAGTGAGCACCAGGGGCCCCTCCCCTTAGGGCCTTGACTAGGCGGGGGGCTGCTCACCCAGCCCCTTCTCTGGGTTTGCCTGCCCCAAATGTCTCTCCCCTGCAGGACCCAAGGGCCCAATGACTCGCACTGTCAGGTGGCAGTGGTCTGGGTGCAGCTCGATGGGGTCTCCTCTGCTGAAGCACCTCTCCAGGCCTCTCCCGTGCTGCTGGGTTCCTCCCCACCCTGTGTCCCGCTTTGGGCATCGAGGGCTCAGCTCCTCTCAGCTGCTGCACCACTGCTGCTGCCTCCTGGGTCCTGGACCTCATGCTGCAGCGCTACTATTTCCCCATGCCCTGGCTCGGCACTGAGGGCTCTCTTAGCACAGGCCAGGCCCTTCAGGCTCCAGCCAGCCATCCTCACACCGGGTGGCTAACCCAAGCAGTATCTGCTGCTCCCTGGCTCCCAAGGCTTGGGCCCATGCACCACCCTGCGCACCGTGGGACCTGGCTGCTTGCTGAGTG
Source organism: Crocodylus porosus (assembly GCF_001723895.1). Classification (NCBI taxonomy): domain Eukaryota; kingdom Metazoa; phylum Chordata; order Crocodylia; family Crocodylidae; genus Crocodylus; species Crocodylus porosus. The sequence goes on from NW_017728925.1 coordinate 3,761,606, forward strand.
ATGGGACCTGAGCCGCCTCGCTGTAGCCCCAAGGCCTTTGCCCCGTGCACTGCCCCATGCACTGTGTGGCTCGCTGGCCCTCCCAGGGTTGCAGGCTCAAGCTGCTACTTGCAGTTCCCAAAGCCTGGGCTCCGTGCACCGAACCACACACCATGATGGGCCTGAATAGTCTCACACCACTCCTAGAGCCAGGTCTCCGAGCACTGTCCCTGTGTGCCATCAACAGCTTGAGCAGGCTCGCACCACTCCCAAGTCTGCTTCTCCAGTGGCAGCTTCAGGAGCCATGGGCCTATTGCCCGCTGGGGAAGAGCTCCCCAGCTTTTCTTGGCTCCGCTTTTCTTGAGTCCCTCACCGTACTTCCCCTCCTGCTGAGCATGCTGCTCCTTTTATATGCTCCAGGGCTCAGCCCCTGAAGTCTTTTGGACCTGACAGTTTACAGTCTTCAGTCAGGTCTGGAGAGCTCTTCTCCCCCATCCCCTTAGGAAAGGAGTGTGACTTTATTTCTCCCGCTGCCTCATTATTGGTGGATGGGCTCCACCAATCAAAACAGCAGGATCTCAAGTCTGGGCCTCAACCCAAGCTCTGAAAAGTGAGCTTGCTACATAAGCATTTTGCTAAAGTAGCTTTTAACCTTACACACCCATCATCTTGATGTCCTCAGAGACTTACCTTCAAAGCAAATGTAGAGAAGAGGAAAGGGAAAGTCAGCACTCGCAACAACATACTTCAAGAGTTGGTTACCTCAAAGTGGGGAGCAAACCCAGCTACATTATGAACCACTGCTATTGCCTTGCATTACTCCACTGCAGAGTATGCATGTCCAATATGGGTATGATCAGTTCACGCCAAGAAAATAGACCCTATTTTTAATGACAGCTGTCATGAAATAACAGGATGTCTAAAGCCAACAGCAAAGGATTGCTTGTACTTACTAGCTGGCATTGCACTATCTGATATCAGAAGAAAGGTAACAAGCCAAAAAGAAAGATCACAGCAGATGGAAGACCCCCACCCCAGCATCCACTCTGTGGTTACGCAGAAGTAACTAAATGATTTAAAACATGAATGAGTTTTGTGACCAATGTTGCGCAGTTGGACACAATGACTGACAGGGCACAACTGAGGTTATGGTAGGGAAGATTACGTGCAATCAGGTGTTCTGAAAAGGACCTGGAGCCCCAGGAGGACCTTCCAAGGGGGGCAGATCTAGATTGGCCAACATGGTGATGCACAAATCACCTGCACACACAAACTGGAAGATCAGAAACACACATGAGGCTACTTTAATGACATGAACATATCCAAGTGCAGTGAAGTACAGACTAGTGAGCATATGCTCATTTGCCAACTCCTTGGTGAATGAGACCTGTGTAAAGGAGGACCTCACTGGAGCAACTGAAAGAGTCATTACTTGTGCATGATTCTGGAAAAACATCTAGTTTATGACAAGGACAGAAGAAGAAGTGTCAAATTATACTTCCAGTCCCTTACCTTGCCAAATTGAGGAGCCCCAAGCAAGTAGGACAGAGTAGCCTGTCCTCTTGTTTTTCTCTCTGATTAGTCCCAAATTCCAGTGCACCAATTTCTGGTGCCCACACCTTCTGTTTATCTGACCTGATCTTAACATAGTGCTTAGATATCAGTACGCCTTTTGTTGGGATCAAAGCAGTTTTTCTAACTGTTGCTGACCCCTTCTAAACAACCTTGATGAAAGGGTAAGTAGAGCTTTGTTTCCAGGCACAGGGTGGGCCATAGGCCTCTGCCCAACAGAACCAAAAGGTAATTGTGGCCTCTCTGCCCTTGAGTGAGAGGTCACAAGGACCTGCAGGGTGCAGGAGGAGCCCAGTGGATACTGCTCTTCAAAGATTCAGATCTCACATGCTTGGCAAGCACACGCCTAAAGTGGTGTTTACGTAAATGACATTTCCACTTGCCACTCTTCCTTTTGGGTGCAGGTTTTGCCTTTGCTCCACAAGCTGTACTCACTGCTCCATACACAGTTACATCTTACAGCCAGTCTGAGACTGGAGCTGCTTCTTGAGCAGAGCATCTCACAGGCAGCAAATGGCAACAGTGCTCTGGGTTCTGCACTAGTTGCCTTTTGTTCTCCCACTGGAATTTAGGGTGCTGGCAATATCCTATTAATATCTAACTAGTCTGAGACCTTCCCTCCTTGTGTCATTCTGTGCTTGTGAGTTGATTCTTCACCTCTGGAAGGGCTCTAAACCTCTTGAAATTCACCTGAAATAGCCCAGATTTCCACAAGCCATTTGTATGAGGAGATACGAGGAGAGTGTGTTTGCAACCCACAGTGATGAGAAACTGGATAGGAGTCTGTTGCGGTCTGGCTAGCTGAGATCCTGTTGGGATGATCTCCTTGGTGGCTTGGGTTGTTGATGATGCCAGGGTACATACAGCCTGCAAAGTAGGTCCTAGGTTTGGAAGACAAAGAAACCAGATCCTCCAAACCTTTGACCTGTTTCTTGCTTTTCAAAACACTAGTGATGACCACCTCCTTGGTGGGGTGGGGAGCACGTACAATGTTGTTCAGGCCCAAGGTCTGTGGTCCCAGGAAGAGATGCAGATGCTTTTTGATATCATGTAATTCAGGGTGTTCTGTTAAGCTTGTGACTCCTTCCTGAAGCAGATTTCTAAACAACCCTTTATAAAACACAATGGACAGCACCACAGCCATGTTTTACATAAGTAAATAGGGGAAAGTCTCCCCCTGGCCCCACGTACTGGGAAGGGATCACACTGTGGAACTGGTACATCATATTTTCAACAATGACCTGGAAGATGGGATGGAGTGCACCCTCAGCAGGTTTGCAGATAACACAAAGCTGGAGAAAGTAGTAGATATGCTGGAGGGTGGGGCTAGGATTCAGAGAGACCTAGACAGATTGGAAGATTGGACTAGAAGAAACCTCATAAGGAGAAATGCAAACTCCTGTGTTTAGGATGGAATAATCCCATGCACTGGTACAGGCTGGGGCCAACAGGCTAAGCAGCAGCTCTACAGAAAAGGACCTGGGACTTATAATGCACAGTAACCTGAATATGAGCCAACAGTGTGCCCTTGCTGTGAAGAAGGCTATCAGCATACTGGGCTGCACTGGTAGAATGGCTGCTAGCAGAGCGAGGGAAGTAATTACTCCTTTCTATTCAGCACTGGTGAGGTCACATCTGAAGTATTGTATCCAGTTCTAGGCCCCCAACTACAGACAAAATGTGGACAAATTGGAGAATCCAGCAGAGGGCAATGAAAATGGTTTAGGGGCTGAGGCACATGACTTCTGAAGAGAGGCTGAGGGAACTGGGCTTCTTTAGTCTGAAGAAGGGAAGACTGAGAGGGGATTTAAACAGCCTTCAATTACCTGAAGGGGGGTTTCAAAGAGGATGGAGCTAGACTGTTCTCTGTGGTGACAGCTGACAGAACAAGGAGCACTGGTCTCAAGTTGCAGTAAGGGAAGTTCAGGTTAGATATTAGGAAGAACTTTCTCACTGGGAGGGTAGTAAAGCGCTGAGTAGTAAAGCACTTGGAGAGGTAGTAGAATCTGCATCCTTAAAGGTTTTTAATACCTAGGTAGACAAAGTCTTGGGTGGGATGATTTAGTTGAGGCTGGTCCTGCTTTGAGCAGGGAGTTGTACTAGATGGCTTCTTGAGGTCCCTTCCAACCCTAATTTTCTATGATTCTACGATCCATATTTGCCTGTCTGTAGTTTTTGAGTGCGTGTGGCCTGCTACACACATGGACTGGTTGTGTTCAAATTCCACAGCTTGCCCTCCTGTCTCCTCTTTCTCTTGTGTCCTGCACACCAGTATTCTGCACTGTAGGAGAAGTTGAAGCCCAAGCAGGGGCAAGGTACAGCGCAGCTGACTGACAGATCTTTGAGGCCGGGGGCAGACCCAGGTGCCCCTGCAGTGTCTGTATATGGCAGCACTTCTCAAAGAACATTAGGCACTATAAGGTAAGTCCCTTTTCCCCCTAGGGTCTGGTCCCAGATTGAGCAATGAACCTGCCTGGGATTGTATGGCTACCACAGACCTTACTCTGCCTCTACAGTTGGCAGGTATACTTTTCCAGTCTGCCTTCAGTAACAGAAACACAGAGCAGCACAGGTGTATTTCTAAATGACAGCAACAATAGCCCGTGCCCAAACACTGCCCCACAGACACAATTACCACCCAGGGAGATGAGAAAAATAAACTACACAGCACAGGTATTATAGTTATGCCATTCAGTGCATAAGTAGACAGAGCGTAGATATTAGAAGGATATGAGAGACACTATAGAATAGCCTAGATACCCTATCTCTGGGGTACATGTATGCCAGAGTGATGTCTACTGACATGGTACTGTAGTTCGTGTGCAGAGGGAGGGGGTTACTATGACATGGGGCAGGAGGGAGTGTGTGGCCGGGAAACCAGGATTATTGTGATACATGGCCATGGGTGGGGGAGGAGGAGGGCATTATGACATGGCAACATGAGTGGGGAGAAGTTTATTGTGACATATCACTATGTCATTGCATATGAGAAGTATTCTGAGATAGTTTATCAGTGCACATGTCTGTGTCCCTGGAGATACTCATTGTGGGATAAAGTGTGCCAGTGTCTGCGTATGGAGGGTTAGTGCAAGATGTTGGTGTATTTGTGTGTCCAGGGTCATTTGGAAGTGCCCATGTGCTGTGTGTGGCATGAGACACAGCTGTGTCACTTGGTTCCTATTGTTTTCCATGCTGTTACCACCATGTGGGTGACTATGGGAGTCGAGCAGGAGTGGGGAAGGTGGGGTATTGCAAGTAGTCAGTGCCAGTGCATCAGCTTTGTTGTGGGACACGCTGGCAGAAATGACAATTTTTGCCCAATTGAGCCACAAAAAGTGGCCTATAGGCATGATCAAACACAAGTGCACAGCTGCATATAGCTTTAAAAATGGCCAATTGGGTGAAAATCTGCATGATAGGTCAGATGAAGACATTTCAAATCAGAGCATGTTCTGTAACTTCTGTCTGTGCTGCCTGGCAGTCTGTGGCTGTTCTCAGAATGGGAGGGGGGAAAAGGAGTGGAGGGAGTTCAGTCGGGGGGTGGGGAGGGGGATCAGCCCCTTCTGAAGGGTGGGGTGGCTCTAGGGCCATCCCTAAGGGGGTATGAATCGGGGCACTGCCCCAGGCCCTGTGCTTTGGGGGGGCCCAGGGAGCCGGGCTGGCTTTGCATCTGGCTGCTCACCACCACCCCCTGCCACCACGTCCGGACCCTGCACACGCTGATTTGCCCCAGGCCCCACACCCTGCTACGGTCGTCTCTGGGTGGCTCTATTGGAGTTCCCCCCCGCCCCACATGAGGTGGGGAGGGACTTAAATTCACCCATCCCACCCTCCAGTACTGGCAGGGGAACCCCTATAATGAACTCCCCTGCTCCCCTCCCCCACTCTGAAACAGGGACAGGCTGGGAGAGAGGAGGGGACATTGCTAGGGGAAACTAGCTGCAGGCTGCAGCCAACGGCCATCTTCCCCCCAACCCTGGAACCAACAGTGAACTTCTGTTTGTTCCAGGGGGTGGTTGTGACTGTTGTAACCCTCATAGCATTTCCTGCAAAGCACTCTCAGTTACAGGGGGAGGGGAGCTGCACTTCTGTCTGTGCCCAGTGTCAGTTTGTGCATCTGAAAAATGGTGAAAGGAGGTAGTGTTGCTGTGTGCAAGTGATGGCATCAGTGTGGAGTGTGGGAGCCCTGGGGTAGGTGTATGGAGTGTGTTATTCTGAGACATCCTCTGCAGGTGTGTGCCTGGGGCAGATTCAGTCACCATATATTCACTGAGCATTGGTTACTGTGAGGTCTCTACTGCCACTGTAAAGGACCTGAGTTCTCATGAGGGGTCAGGTTGAGTGTGGGCAGGGGCAGGGGTGGGTTTGTGAAAGCCCAGGCTTCATATAGTACAGGATGCATGGAGGGGTATTCAGTGTAGCCAAGTCTTAAGACTGGAAATTTGCCAAATAAACATCAGGAAGATGCTAGATGTCTTTAGAGAGACCTTACAGAGCCGTCTGAAAAGTCATTAGACAATTAAGCAAGTATTCAACATAGTAAAGTGACCTGCATCTTTAAAGCTGGCAAATCCTTAGTGCTTAATTCTGCTAGGAACTGAAAAGGTCCCTTGAATGGTTGGGACAAAATCACGAATTCATCAACAGTGTGTTGTGAAATGCCAGAAGGGTACAGGAGGGATGGTGGGCAGGGCTGCTGGGAGGGTATGGGGCAAGGGACACAGAAGAGTTGTCACTAGATTGTGTTCAATGCATGGGATAAGAGGGTTGACAGAAGGGGCCAGGCAGGGAAGGAGGGGAACTGTTTTTGTGAGGGACTCGTCTGGCTACATTGCGTGGAGGTGGGATGGTTTATCATGGGAGGGAGTGGGGGTTATCTTGAGGACAAGCCAGATATAATTCACATGTGGAGGAGTAGATGGACTATGAAGTTCCTTCCTGGGCTCCATGCAAGGAGGGTTTATTATGGGGTATCAGGCTGAGTGTGCTGTGGAGCCTACATGGTTTATTCTCCCTTGTGTGAGATGGGTGCTGGCTGCACTGCACCTACCTGGAAGGTGATATGAGTCCTGTGTTTCTGTGCAACATTAGAGGAATGCAGCAGCCCCGGTGTGGTGATCCAGGGATCTTTAGCGGTGTTCATGATCGCCTTGGCCATCCTCAATGTGTGTTCTCTCACTGCCCTCCTGCTTGTAGCAGCTTTTTTCTGGTGCAGAGACTGGTGGAAAAAGTGAGTAACAGATGCAATACTCCTGCCCCCCCCAAGCAAGAGCAGAGGTAATAAACTCAGGTACCCTCCCTCACCTTCTGGGGTGATTAGAGAAAATGGGGGAGGCTATATCCAAAGGAGAGTTTGTCTGATGCCTGATGTGGCAGCAGATGAAAGCTCCTTCTCAAAGTAAGGCAGATTAGAAGGTCCCTAATAACAATCCCCCTCTGCTCCCCCCACCCGCAATACGTACACATCCCTGAAAGAAGCTGGACTCCTTTGCCAACCTACAAGGAAAGTGGTCGATGACCCAAAACCATCCCCAAGCTGGGTGCTTCCTGCAAGACCCATGTTCCTGTGGGAAAGAGCATCATCCCCTCCCTGCAGCCCCTTTGCTAACAACCTTTTCTTATTTTAAGGCTAAATGGAAAGAAAGCAAAAGCAGCTGCTTCTATCCCGTAAGTGTCGCAATATTTTTGGCAGTAAGTGTAGCTGGAGCAGGGAAAGGAGAATCCTCTCTTTGCCCAGGATCTGCATCTTCAACTGTCAGCATTGAGGGAAATGCTGTGGGATGGGGTGTGTTCATTCAGATGGGTGAAAGGGGAAGGGGTAAGTCTGGTAGCTGGTCTGTTCTGTGCAGTCAGAGTTGGCTGCCCCAGAGTTGGTCCCCAGGACCAGGCCACCTGATAGTGCACTTGACCTCTGAAATTGCTGGGCCCTTGGCCATGGGGCAGTCTCTCAGGAGCCCCCTTCCTCAAGGCCAAGGTGTTCTGGGTGAAACAATTTTAATTCAATGGGGGAACATTTCTGCAGCTCTGTATGGCAGCTGTGTTTAGGGTAAAACTCGTGGTGTAGTGCTCATAGTTTGGAAGCCCTCAAGCAGCCTCCTGGTTTACTACTGCAGAAGGAGGGCAGAGCTGATAAAGCCAGGTAACCTCCTTCCCCTCCTTGGGGTCATTCGGGAAAATGGGGGAGACTGAATCCAAAGGAGAGTCGATCTGATGCCTGATGGGTAAGGCAGAGGATTACTAATGACAATTCCCGATGCTCCTCCCCAACCCCCCCCAGCCATATACACATACATCTCTTGGAGTGGCTGGACTCCCAGGCCAACCTGAAAGGAAAATGGTTGGTAACCCAGAGCCATCCCCAGGCTGGGTGGTTCCTTTACACCAGCAAGACCCATGTTCCTGTGGGAAAGAGCATCATCCCCTCCCTGCAGCCCCTCTGCTAACAAACTTTTCTTATTTTTAAGGAAATTTAAAAAGAAAGTAAAAGAAGCCAATCCCTTCCAGTAAGTGTCACAGAATCAGTGTTTTTAGCTGTAAGGATAACTGGAGCAGGGACAGGAGAATCCTTTGATTGTCCAGGATTTGCATCTTCTATTGCTAGCACTGAGGGAAAATGATTAGGGAGGGATGTGTTCAGACAGGGGAAAGGGGCAGAGGCCAGTCTGATAGCTAGTCTGTCCTGCATAGTCAGAACTGGCTGAGAAAGACGATTTCTATTTTATGGGGAATCTCCTTTTTTGAAATTTGGTTTTATTCTGAACCCATGAGAAACCAGTAATGTTTGCCATCCTGAAGAAGTGGATTTTTTAAAAATTGTTTTGAAAACACTAAAGCACAGAGTTTTTAAGGCAAAAATTGTCCCTGATTTGGAGGTGGCTCAGTGAAAAATATATTCATCTCAGTTTCAAAGTATCAGTGAAGATGACAGGAACATTAACTTCACAGAGCAGAGGTCAAAAATCCCAGGCCCTGTTGCTCTGGTTAGGATGAGGGCTCCCACAGCTTTAAAACCTCTATTTCCATGACAGAGCCAGGGAGTCTGGGCATGGCTGGCTGCCCTGGTGGTGGGCTGCTCTGGAAGTAGTGGTCCTGGGGCAGTCTACCTGCTGAGTCTGTCCCAGAGTCTCAGCATCTGAGATTGCTGGGTCCTTGCCCATGGGGAAGTCTATCTGGGGACCCCTTCCTCAAGGCCAAGGTGTTTTGGCCAAACAATTTGAATTCAGGAGATGAAAAATTCTGCAGCTCTGTGCATGGCAGCTGTATTTAGGTTAAAACCTGTGGCGTAGTGTTCATGTTTTGGGACTTCTCTAGCAGAAGGGCAGAGCTGATAAAGCCAGGTACCCTCCTTCCTCTCCTTGGGGTACTTTGGGAGGATGGGGGAGGCTGAAGCTCAGGGACATTTGATCTGATGCTTGATGTTGCAGCATCTGAAAGCTCCTTCACAAGGCAAGACAGAAAATTCCTAATAACAGTCCCCCCAGCCCCCTGCCCCAGCCAACACACATGGCCCTTAGAGGGGCTGGAGTCCCAGGCCAACCTGAAAAGAAAGTGGTTGATAGCCCAGAGCCATCCCCAGGCTGGGTGCTTCCTTCACTCCAGCAAGACCCATGTTCCTGTGGGAAACAGCATCGCCCCTTCCTGTAGCCCTTCTGCTAACAAGTTTTTCTTATTGTTAAGGCTATTTCGCAAGAAAAAGAAAGAAGCCCCCCCCATCCCGTAAGTGTCAAAATGTTGTTGGCAGTAAGTATTACTGGAGAAGGGAGAGGAAAACCTTTCTTTTCCCAGGACCTGCATCTTCACCTGCCAGCAGTGAGGGGAACTGATTTGGGAAGGGGTGTGTTCAGACGGGTGAAAGGGGCAGAGGCAAGTCTGATAGTTGGCCTGTCCTGCACAGTCAGAGCTGGCTGAGAAACAGGATTTCTGTTTTATGGGGAATCTCTTTCTTTAAAATTAGGTTTTATTCTGAATCCAGGAGAAACCAGCAATGTTTGCAATCCCTGAGGAAGTGGAAATTAAAAAAAAAAAAAAGTTTTGAAAACACTGAAGCACAGAGTTTCTGAGGCAAAATATGGTCCACAGCCCTGTGGTAGCTCATTCAAAAACATATTCATCTCAATTTCACAGTTTCAGTGAATATCAACTTCACAGATCCCCGGCCCTGTTCCTCTAGTATGAGTCAGGACTCTTGCAGCTTTTAAACTTCCAGTTGCATGAAGGAGATCCAGGGATCCTGGGCATGCCTGGCTGCTCTGATGGTGGGCTGCTCTCTAAGCAGCAGTCTTGGGGCAGTTCACTTGGTGGGTCTATCCCAGAGTCTTGACCTCTAAAGTTGCTGGGTCCTTGGCCATGGGGCAGTCTCTCAGGACCCCCCTTCCTCAAAGCCAAGGTGTTTTGGCTGAAACAATTTTAACTCAAGGTATGAACAGTTCTGTAGTTCTGTGCATGGCAGTTGTATTTAGGGTAAAATTTGACGTGGTAAAACCATGTAGCGTTCATAGTTTGGGAGCCCTATAGCAGCCCTTGGTTTCCTATTGCAGTAGCCACCAGAGCAGCACTATGCACACATAGCTACACTGCATGATTTGGAACCCAGTGATGTCCATGTCATTTCATAGTCTGAATTTTGTACAAGGAGCCAAGACATGGCTTGGTACCTTGAGTCAAGAAGTAGAGGGTGTGTACAATTAAGACGTTTCAGGATTTATTTATCTGCCTGTATGGGTTTGTTTATTTATTGATTTGATTTATTTGCTGCCCAAACAAAAGGAAGTGAAACAACTGAGAAAACAAGCAAGGAAGATAAAACACTTATAAAAGCCAACAGAGCACTAAGATAAACTATATAGCAACTCCCCAAACCTATATCACAGTTGAACCTTGCCTGCTACATGCTCGCCTCAACAGGAAGGTCTTCCTGAAGATAATCGGGGTCAGCCTCTGGCAGGCCTCAAAGGGAAGGGAGTTCCAGAGCTGAGGGGTGACTACTAAGAATGACATCCCACATGTTTTTGCCAAGAAAGCTTGGCTCGTTGAAGGTATTTGCAAGAGATCGCTCTTAGCTAACCTTAGGGATTATCATGGGGGATAAGGGAGAAAGTGATCCCTTAGTTACTAGGCCTGCGTGAGCTGGCAGCAATCTGATCTGGCTTCGGATCCAGCTGCTTTGGATAGCGGCGATCTGATCCGGAGCTCCGACCGCGTTCCCACCTCGATCCGGCCCAAGTGGCTCCAAAGCTTTGGAGCCGCCTCAGAGATCCGGCCATAGGGTATATGGGGAATCAATGAAATATCTATAACTTTGTTGCTTTTTGTCCAATTTGGATGAAACTTGCAGGGATGGTAGCCTCTGCTGAGGGCATGAAACCTGCCATGTTTCAAGAAGATCAGTGCAAGGGGTTGGGGGAAACTGTACTCCAAATTCTTGAAAGCCAAACTCCTGTCACGGCTGTGTGTTACACCACAGGGGGGTGAAAACTGCAGGTCTGGTGGCAACCAGCCCTGCCTTATACCGTACGACTATAATCTGTGTTACACCAGGGCACAAGGTCATATCTGTGCTTATGAGCCTAAAACATCTCACTGTGGGCCCTGGGGAGGGGTGAAATGCTGAAGGGATGGATAGAGGGAATGTGGAGGGTTACAATCTGACAATTGTACTGTAAGTATTTGTTTCTTGAAGCACTGAGGTGTTTGTGCTCCTGCTTCCAACGTGGGCCCAGCTGACCCCAACGCATGAGAGAGGTGGGAGGCAGGCAGGTCTGTCCTAGGTATTTATGTGTCAAAGTTCACCTTGCTCAGCTGTCACCCAGGGTGGACGAGGTACCTGGGGTGGCAGGAGAGGTAGCAGTGCAGAAGAGAACAGCAGCCGAGGGCCTGGTGCCTGCTGGAGTCACCATAGACTGAGTTATGCCATCTCTTGGAGAGCACCTTCTTCATGCCACCTGGTGCACTGAAATACTATCTTGTGTGATTTCAGACCCCACCCTGTGTTTATGTACATGGATCCCAGTGAGCTGCATCCAGGACCCAAGTGAGTCAACAGAAATCTCTTCTTTGCTGGAGAGTTCTGGTAAAGATTGTATAAAAACAGGCTTGTGCCTCTCTGCTCCTTGTGATGGATAAAAAGAGCTGCAGGGGCTCGCTCCAGGGAGACAGCAGGGTTCTGGTTGTTCTTACCTATGGAATATCTGGAAGGGGGACAGGGGCCTGTCCGGCCTGCCTTGCTACATGGGAGGAGCTGCTGCTGGGTTACAGATGTGTCTGAGTGGGCCATGGGGAGCTCTCCCATACTCAGTGAAGGGGCAGGGGTGACTTTACCACTCAAAACCCTTCCTCCAAAACAAAGAAGCCCACAAATGCCAACAGTATGAGCACAACCTGTATGTCTGTGAATGGGGAATGGAGTGAGCAGGGGGCAGGTACTTGGGCATCGGAAGGACCAAGAGAGCTGTTGTAGGTCCCAGGGACACTTTCCAAACTTTGTACATCTATACTAGAACACTCTTTATACACAGTTGACTGGTTAATCGAACCAACTGACAGAGGGAATAGGTGCAGGGCCAGACAGATTTAAATTCCTCTAAAAGGATGCATGCTTTATACAGACAGTGCTCATTAACTAATCCAGTCATGGGCTACTGCATGCATAGGTAACTAGGCTATACCCAATACCTAAACTGTTTTCACTTCCCATATTCTAATGCATCATTAACAGAACTTATTTATCACTCTCCTGAATTATCCTGTCTGGTGCCTGGTTAGCCAGTCCGTTGCACTTAGGGCTGGTGCCATGGAGAAGTGCTCCATGCTGGAGCACAGGGCTGCTGATTCCTTTGGGGGAACTGTAGATTTTGACTGTGCCCAGTAGCATAACTGGAGGGGGTGAGGGATTGTCAGGTCAGCAGCCAGTACTGCCTCATGCATGATGGCTGTGCCAGGCATGTAGATGCCCTAGTACATCTCTGACTGTGTCTGTTTTCAGTGCTGCCAGAGCAGAGTGTTATGTGATTGTCTCCTTTTCTGTTAGGTCCAAAACCTCTCCTAAGCCAGCCTATGAGAACACTAGTGATCTGTACCTTGTACCAGAGTGAGTACTAGACATGGCTGTATATGCACAACCCTAAATATCTGCCCTTTATACGGTGTCTTGCACCCTCTCCTCATACCGGCCCCTGCAATTTCTGTCCACATGCTGTTCTTGAACCTGCAAGCTGTCAGATAAAGTAAACTGTGCATGGGTGATAGGAGACTGCATCCTGCCTGTGCTGAGTTCACACAGGCTAGGAAGAGCTACACCACAGGAAAAGGCAGCAAATGTCTTTCTGAAATGGACAGTAAGGCTAAGTACAGATAGTCCAAAAGCCCAAGGCTAAATCGATTCAGTCTTTGCAGTTTTTCTAAACTGCACAGATTAAATTGAAACAGAAGTAAACAGACACCTTTGATTCAGGCAATGCAGCTGCATGCCTGCAGTGGCTCAGGGCAGAAGCTGGGGGGCGCTAGAGCACAGCTCTCTGGCAGTGTGTTTACTTCCCCTTCTGCTGCCCCGAGGTACCTGGGATTTGAAGTCCAGAATTACAGCAGCAGGGCTTTGCAGGGTGGCTCATTCATTTCTTTTCCTCCTTCCAGCTGCCTCTGGGATTTGTAGTCCACAGTTGCAGTTGGGGTTGCCAACCCTCCCAGTCCCACCGGGAGTCTACCAGAATTGGCATCCATCTCCAGTGACTATTGAAAGCAATCCGGGAGATAGATATTGCGAACGGGTTGAACAGTACAAGTAATGACATTATGTCATATTGAGGAAATAAAAATCTCCCAGAATAGCTTCAGTCAGAGTTGTCAAACCCTACTTGCACCCAGCAGTAAGTCTGAGTAGCTAGGGTTTGCCTGGGGGGGCAGGCCCTCCCCACCGTCAGCCAGCCCTCTCTGTTCCGCTGCGGAGCAGAGGAGCCGGCAGCACAGCCCATCCCAGGCTAGAAAGCATGCTGGGAAGCTGGGGGACCGTGATTTAACTTGAACCAGGAAGGGGTCTGGGGCAGAAGTTTTATAAACTGGCTTGACCCAAATCAGTTAAGTGTGACTACATTCAACCAGGTTTATCTCAAACCAGTTTCAGCCATTTTGAAACTGGTTTACCTGCACTGAGTTTCTGTTCTGTTACAGGTTTAAACCAATTTCTGATCACTTAAACCAGTTTATGCGTAACTTCTGTCCCTAGCCTACGAGTAAGACTGAGACTCCCCCCTCACAGCACAATACAACGGACACTGTTTAGAAATATACAACAGAAGTGAGGTAAAAAGGTACAGGGGCAATGTCTCCAGTCACTATGACCAGCTGATGGGGAATGACTGAAGAATTTAATCCAAACTTGAGAGGATTTTTTTTTTTTTTTTGCTGCTTTCCCATATGGATTAAGCCCCTATGAAGCCACCATGCTTTATCTGAAATTCAGATCATGCACTGTTTGAATGCTGGTTGTCTAATTCTACCTCTTGAGCACAACCTCTTGAGTGGTGATCAGTCATGCAAAACTGAACCAAAGCTGGAAGATGAGGACTTTCCAGTGCAGCATGTGAAATGTGTTAGTGTCTCTGTAGGGCAAGCTCTTCCCTCTGCATTGTCTTGAACCAGTGCCCCAGAATGAGAGCGCTGGTTGAAGTTGGGTGCTGGTGGGGAGGGAGGCACAGGCTGCATTCACCATGCCCTTGGATTTGTGGTTTAATCTCTTTCACCTTCTCCCCTCCTTGACAACTGCTGCCTTGTTATCCTTGTCTTATGGGTCACAAAGACCATTCCACTGCCTGCAACTCCAGGCTGGGAGGTGGCTCACGGAGGAGGGCAGAGCATACTCCCCTTTAGCCCCACATCCTGTGGCTCAGCAAGGTCCCAGACCCAGGAGTGGGGAGGAGGGTGTACCAGCAGGCTGCCTGCACCCCGTCCTGCAGATATTTGCAACCCACTACTCCTCTCATGCAGGAAGTTTATATTATAGACAATTCTGAAGAAACAAATAACAGTTTCTGTCCTGCCATATGGCTGCCAGTTCTGCATCTGCCCATTCTGGCCCCAAAGTGTTATATCGTGAGCTGAGTTGCCAAGGAAAAGTGGTTCATCTATAAGTGCTTAACAAGCACCAAGCAGAAGCAGACAGACACGTCACAAAGAGCTGGGGACAAGCGGTGTGTATCTTTTTTTCCCCTTAGAGATGAAAAGGAACACATTTATGAAGAAGTGAAGTGACAGCAAACTTGACAGACTGAACAAAGCATTGTGTTGCAGAAAAGCCTTTGGCAGAGAGTCTGAAAGCAGTCCCTCCAGATGGTACAGAATAGAAAGCTCTTGGGCCTAGAAATTAAAGTAAGGTTGTCTTTGAATTCCTTCTTACACGTCCCACCAAAATGTCCAAGCCCTGGGGACAGATGTCAGCATCTCTTCCACAGCATTCAGAAGGTTTGTGTGAAAGCAACCAAGGTAGATAGCCTGAGAAATGGCTTCTGATTTCCCAAGTGGAGATTAAACCAGGCAAAACTGCTAGAGCAGAGGTGGGCAAAATGGCAGATCTGGCCAGCAGCCGGACTCCATTTCCCAGCAGCCCCTGCCCATGCCACTGCAGCCAGTTTCCATGGAGACCCCAGGCCTAGGGCTGTGCAGGCAGCAGATCTTGGCTCTGCCCCGGCTCTGGACCACGCTGTCACCACCACAAAATCCCAGCCCCAGCCCTGGAGCTGCTCGCTGCCCAGCCACATACCCTGTCAGTGCTGCTTGGGGCCCTCTTAGTGCAGAGCCAGGTTTCCATAGTCACGGCCCTGCCCTCCTGGGTTCTCCATGGAAACCAATTGCAGCGTCACCGGCAGGGGCTGCTGGGAAATGGAGTCAGCCATAGGCTAGATCTGGTCTGTGGGCTGGATTTTGTCCATTTCTATGCTAGGGGGACTGGAGGAAGGCAGTGAGAGGGAGCACATGAACGTACACTGGCATGCCTGCCGATTCAGGAGGCAATTAACCCTGCTGCCGCGACACATGCAGCAAGTTACAGAGGTCAGCGAGAACCCTGGTTGAACTGGGATGTAGCTTTTAATCGAGAGTTGTAGTTTTTTGGAAAGAATCCTCAAGCGAGGAGGCAAACTCACGTCACTGCGTCAGCCGCTCCAATGCATCTCTGCCCATTGCTGTACATAACTCCCGGAGACAATCAGGGATTCGGCAGCACCAAAGACTTCCTTGAAACAGGAGGCCTTAGCCCTCAGAGGGCATATCAGCCTGACTGGTATATGGAGTCTTTCCTCCCAGTCTAGGTGTAGGCCTGGGCATGCCCAAGAGATACAACAGGTTGTTTCTTGACATTATTGCCTTTAGCGTGGACACTGGTCTTACTCCCTTGTGCTTACGCAAGGCCATTTCATTGAGTGGAGAAACAAAAGGCAACACTTGTACTCAGTTCTTCAACAGAGAATTCATAAATACCTCCAAATGCAGATGAGTGCTAAGCAAATGCAGGTCTGTATCAGACCCAGGGCACACTTTAAAGAACTGTAGAAGTACTTTGCCCAAGTCCAAGAAAAGTTTTGGGCTTTTCATCGGTCAGAGCAGTACCCTAATCTGTTGGCCAGAGGCTGCTCTGAAATGGGTTGCCTCACCTCTCCTGTTGCAGCTGTTTCATTTTGTATAAATAAATGTTCATTGATACAGAGGGCCCCACAGGAGTGAGATCAACTTTCAGGCCTGCCAAGGAAGGTCATTGCCCTAGGAGATGGGAGGCCTATGTTCCAGCCCCTGGGCTAGTGAATGTTTAATTGTCTACACAAAGTGAGGCCAGAAGCAGTGGAAGGACACAGAGCACCTCCCTGGCTCCACAGTAGTTTATGGCCCTAGGGTGAGGGTAGAGAGCTGTCCAGCCCAGTGTGGCTGAGCAGGGAGCTGCTCTGGGGCTGGGATCTTCCAGTGGTGACAGTGTGGTAAGGAGCCAGGGCAGAGCTGTGATCCACTGTCCACACACACTTGCCTGGCACATGCAGGCAGCAGATTGCTGTTCTGCCCTGGCTCCACACCATGCTGTCACTGCTGCAAGACCCCAGCCCTGGTCTCAGAGCAGCTCCCCACCCAGCAACATGCCCTGCCAGTGCTGCTGGTGGCCAGTCTCCATGGAAATCCTGGCCCCAGCTGTCACAGCCCCCACTACTGCTGGGATCTCCATGGAAACTGGACACAGTGATGTAGGCAGGGGCTGCTGGGAAACAGAGTCTACCATGGGCCTGATCCAGCCTCTGGGCCAGACTTCGCTTGCCTCTGACTTAGGCACTAGGGAGGAGGCAATGTTGCGGAGGACCAGAACTCCCAAGTTATAACAGTTATCCTGGTCACAGATGCAGAGTAGAAGGGGAGGATGGGGCTCCTCTTTTGGCAGTTCAGAGAATTTAGTAATAGCTATTGTTTCTTTTGTTGTTCTTCCAAAGCCCAAAACAAAGAGCCAGTAATGCTGGGTTGAAAGAAATGCTGCATGTTGAACAAACAAGATTTTTTTTTTTTTTAATTTAGACAGGAAGAAAATACAAAATAAGATTCAACTCAGTCTTAACAGATTTCTCCCCTTTTCCTTGCCATGCACCATGGCTCCCTGGCTGTGCTACCTGAAGCACATAACAGGAACCACTTGATATTCCTTTGTTTCTAGCTGCAGCTGCTACATCTAAGACCAGCCTGGATGCCTGTAACATGGTATGTTGTCCCAAGAGTGGCTATTTCCAAACAAATGGTACCAGCCAGAATATGAATGCACTTATGAAAAATGACTCCGTGCCAGGAGGATCATGTTCCCATTCTTGGAATCTAGTGGGTTTTCAACTCTACAGCCAATTCAGCGGATAACACCACCAACAACCCCTGTAGGCATCACTCCAGTTACACAGGGATGGCTGGAGGCCAGGTGTATTATGTTCTCCATCACCAAAACAACTACCTTCAGAGACATGGGACTCAGTTCTTCGTGGTCTTGCCCCTGCTAGCATCGCTATCATCATCCATATCTGTGAGAGAAGGGGCAAGAGGCAGCTGAATCAGCCCAATTACATTTTATACCCACTACACTGGAGCCATTGACAAAGGCAGTGGGAAAAGTCAGCCTATTTGGAAAGCTGGGGGGCTTGTGAGGAGCGTATCAGATGTTTGCAGTAACTTAAGAACTGCAGGCCTATGATATACCCTCAAGCAACTTCAACTGCAGTAAGCAGCAAAGGCCTAGACAGACTGTGTTCCTGAGGTGCCCTCCCCTGTGACTGGCATGCGTTTGTCCAAAGCCAGAAGACACTTATTCAGACAGAACCACAATGTGGAGGCACCAGGAAGTTTAGTCCAAATTACAGTGTTATATTACTGTTCAGATAGGGCATCAATGCTAATGTTCCCCAAATGCTAGGGAAAGCAAGCAGGGGGCTAAAGGGTTACATGGCAACTAGAACAGGAACCTGCTAGAACAAGCAGTTGTCAAGACAAGATGATCCATTAGCTGCTAAGGAATCACCACTGTAAGAGTCTGTTGGTGCAGAGTCCCTGCTGGAGATGTTCAATAGGGCACAGTCAAGGACAACCAGTCATCTACTCAGGAGGGGCCTTGGAGTGGGTCCCAGCCTGGTCTCATGCTCCCTTTCTCTAAAGGACTTTGAACAGAGGAGGCAGCACCTCATTGTTCCCCTCACAGTACTGGTCGATGACAATGCATTTGTAATTCCAGAACAGCAGCAGGGTCATTAATGTAGTGATGACCACAACACCCAAGACAATCAGAAATATCTTCCAGGGGCAGCTTCTGGGCTTGGAAGAGCCAGACACCACATGGGGCTGTCCCTGCTCAGTACAAGCAGGGTGGCACTCTGGCCTTGCTAGCGGGATTAGGAGCACATAGTTGATGCTTCCAGGCTTTGTGTCAGGCTGGGACAGGCAGCCCAGTTCAGGGGCATCCGGATGATCCTGACCAATCGGTTGGGCCTGCATGGTTGTGTCAGGATTCATAGGGGGAGCAGTGCAGCTAGTCTCAGCACCTTTATTGACCACCCTGCAGCCTGGCCATAGCCTCTGCTGGCAGCTGGTTCAGATTCCCTCCCAAAATCCTGCAAAAAACAAAACATGTGAGGCGGAGGCCTGTGCTTGGACCACAACCATTGGCAGAACTTCAGTCTTGTTCAGTGGTTAACAATAAGAGGCTTTAATAAATGCCCACAAACTCTTACAGATATGCCAGCTGCCCAAGATCTACCCCCACCCACCTTCCCCTGTAGGTACGGGAGCCTGTTGCCTGGCAGAGGGGTGCTTGTCCTGTTCTGTAGCAAGCAAAGGGAGAACTGCTACATTTTGTAACCAAGGCCAAGAAACGCCTGCCTCCCCCAATATGTTGGAGTCCCGTGTCCAGGCAGGTTTTGACAATGCAGGTTCACGCACCCTGGCTGTGTGAACTGATAGAGGGCTGATACTGGCTCATATCTTGTATGATACTCAGGCCATCAGCAGCTAAACAAAGCATTACCACAGCCCAGTCCAGATCTTATGCAGTCCAGGTTCAGCTGCATGCAAGATGGGATACAAGTACAGGCAGTCCTCAGCTTCCAACATTTCACACTTGCAACGTTTCTAAACTGACACCTTGTTTCAGCTTTCTGACATCAGTTTCAACTTTATAACACTTGATCTGATGCCAAGCCATGCCAGCAAGCAAGTTCACTGTGTCACCCATCTCCCTGGAGATCATCCTTCCAAACTTCCTTGGACACTTTAAGAAAGCGGACAAGACTCCAGAAAAACCTGCAGCCAAGACTCCTGAGAAGACTCCAGCCAAGAGCCCTTCAAGAAGTCCAGCAAAGTCTCCTCAAATAAGTCCTTCCAAATCAGTATGATTGCTGTTTACAATAGAAATACTTAATGTAGCTATATTACTCCTCTCTAATTGATTAAGTACAAAATTCTGGGTTATTTTTGGTGCAAATAGGGTATAGGGCCTTGGCTCAGGAACCACTGTTTCCAGTAGGGGCAGGGGAACAGAAATCGGTTCCAAGTTACAATGTTTTGACTTAAGGCACTGTTTTCAGGAATCAACTGTGTCCTAGAGAACTGCCTGTATGTATCTGCTGTTCATCAGCGTATGTCTTCTGGACAACAGAGGGGATTAGTCATGCTGATCAAGGCTTCCCAAGCTGCACTTGGAACCTGCCTCTCTCCCCAACCATAGCTGTGTACCCCTCAGTGTCCTGGCTCCACCAGTGCTGATGGCAGGAAGAAAATTAAGTTTTTGGATCAGTGCAAGTTCTCAAATATACAAATCAAGCATGGAGCAGCACAAGACTTGATAGCTGTGCAGATTCATTCCCCCCACTGGCTGCCTTTGCTTTTTGAGAAAGCACATTTGAGTTGGGGGTGAAGAAACATGGATGAATTTCTTCAGCTCCAGCCTTGATGATTTTCCACAGCACTGTTTTGCCTGAATTGTCAAGGGTGGTGGTGGGAATAGAGCTGGTCAGCAGGAAGTCTCCTGGCTGAATTCCTCTATTTGTTGCTAGATTTAGAGACCTGTCCAGAGCTGGTTGGGACTTTGTTCAACAGCACAGTGCTCCCTTTGTGTTTGCAGCATTCATGTGCATCTCCATCCTACATTATGGTTTCCAGGCATCCTCTCCCCCAGCTTTTTTTTTTTTTTTTGTGGGGGGGACAGGGGGGAGAGGTGGGGGGGATCATGGATATATCATCCCTGGAAAAACTCATTGTATGAATGAGATACTTACTGGAGCTACAGGACTTCCCCCTACTCTAGAACACATGGATGCAAAACATTAGTATCTGCTATGGCTCTACTGCTTGTATGCACACACCCAGCCTTCCGTTTAGCAGCTGTCACCCAGAGCTATGCCAAGCAAATGCCCCACCAGCCCAGGTGAACATGCTAGCACAGGAGACAGCTCTGCTCAGCATAGGGCTAAGAAAGTCCAGACTCTATCTAGGTAGTGCTTGCAAGAATGCTGCACAACAGCCAAGCAGTGTATGTGTTTGTCTGTGTACAGCTTAAGTGTTCTCAGTCCCCTGTCTCACTTCTAAGAGGTAAGTAGGAGTGAGTGACATAAAGGAATTAGCCATCCTCCTCTAGAATCAGTGACCTTTCCAGCTAGAAGAAAAGGGATCAGCTACTGCATTTAAACTAGACCCTTGACTCTCAGGGGAAGGGAGATGAGAAGAGACAACAGGTGGAGCTAAGCAGCAATCAGAGAAGACAGAGCATGTCTCTTTCTTACCTGGTGGAAAAGACTGCTTAGCAAGCCCTCATGCAGCAATCCTAGGCATTTACAGTACTGCAGCCTCTGTGCTGTCAACGAACTCAAAGTGCCTAGAAGGCAGGCACAGGTAAGCTAATATTTATTACAACTCCTGACCAATGAGAACTGGCCCCACCCTGACCCTCCAGAAATAACCCCAGTGCTGGTCCAGTTACTTAAGGAAGAAGTTTACTAGGTTCAAGTAACATTTCTGGCATGTGTTTGTGCTTCTAGATGCATTCATGTAGATGGTTCCTTTAAATGTGGGTACTTAGCAAGGGCGTGACCTTCATTTATAAATATAAGGAAATGAAGACCTTTAGTGTAGTTCCTACATGCCACCTGCAGCTTTGAAATGAATGCTGTAGCTCCTTGAGAGTCAGGGGGCTCTAGGAATTGCAGTGCAGACTGGACCTCTTGTTAGCTTTCACCTTACTTTTGCCAATCCTCCGATGGCTAGTTCACTTCCACAACCTGTGCCTTGGTGTTCTCATCTGTAAAAGGGCAATGCTGATATGAAAGGACCTAAATTTGCTGGTGAAGTCTGTAAAAGACTGATGAAAGGCACTAACAGAACAAAAAGGTGCTCAGAAATCAACCCAGCTACTTAAAAGGGCCTTATCCTACAGTCTCTGGAAAATTAAAGCAATTGATTTGTGGCATGGTTGCTATTCGGTATCAAGCACATCTACTTTTGGATAATTTTATTATGGTAAATTAGTCCATTTTGAATATCTTTGGGCATCTGAATTTCAGAATGGGCTTTCCTCTCAGATAGTGAAGTTCTAATTACTAGAGCAAGTTCCCTCTGGTTTGGTAAAATGAACTGAAGAGAATTCCTGTTTCTAACACTAGAACTTGGGGTGGAGGGAAGGAAAAGAGAAGAGCAAAGGGGCACTTCCAAACTATTGATCCAAGTTAATTTCTGGTAATTAGTTAAATAGCACGACTGAAGAATATATTAAGTTGATAGGAATGCTGGGATGATGCCAACTATATGGCAGGAGCCTAGCCCTCACAAGGCAATGCCAAGGTTGTATTTGTGTCCCGTCTTATTTCCTGATGCAGCCAAGTGAATGCAGCTGTGGTGAGTCCTGGTTAGCCCCAAATCTGGTGTTCTCTTGAGAGGTGCAGCAATGGGACTGGTGCAAATTGCATTTTTTTTAAGACTAAGAAAACTCTAGTTGTTTTAAAACGGTCCCTGACCTGGGCGTATTTTATTACTTGGCTATTTTCTACCAGCATGTTGGAGTGGCTCTAATGGGGATGTGCTTAAACATTCACTGCTTAAAAATGCACCAGCTAAAATCTAAACAGTGGACGATTGTCCACCAGGTATGAGCTGGGCACACCACAGTTAGCAAAAATAGAATTGCCTTACACTTTTTCTTGTGAAGCTGTATTTTCCAGTAGAGCTTTCTCAGGAACTGGTAACAATAGTATTTTCCAGGCAGTGTAAACAGTACTCTGCCTGTTTTGCTCCAGAAGCTAATTTTACCTTTGCTATCAACATGGGCTGTCTATTCAGGAGGTCAAACTCTGGGTATCATAACAGTCCATTACAGCTTTAATCTACAAGTCCATACTGGAACAGCTGATTCAGTGACTGCAAAGGCATGCAGCACAAGTTCTGTTCTCCCATGCACCCAAGACAGGAAGTGCTCAGACAGTTGGGGTTTCTGAGCAGAGAGGATTTTCGCACCGCCTAAGTGAGGTTTGGAGGTCTGACGTGGTTTGGAGAATGGGGAGTTTCAGCCAACTATTTGTGCCCCAGGTAAGGCATACTGTAGGTCTGGTATGAAGGGAAGGAGAGGAAGGTATAAGCAGTCCTGTGATTTGGGGCTTTCTTTTAGCATCCATGGGTGTTACAGAAAATATACCAGGATTTTTTTTCAGCCTATAAGCAAAACCAGAACTCTGATCCCCAGGGAATTTTAATAGCTCAGATGTTAACTGAGATGATAACCATGCCCAGACTGAGGGGAGTGAGTGGGCTGCTGTAGATGGTGTTGGTTGGATTAAGTTTCCAGGCAATAAAACTTGTAGCTATTATGGGCTCAACTGTGTTGGAAAAGCCTGTTTGAAAGGCCCAGTGGGTTAAAACTGAGAAGCATCTATGCCAGTTATCTTATTACTGTTGGAGCTGAAATGGCTGAGAGGTGGTTTCTCCCTAGCAAAGCTGATATGACTAGGCTTTGAGTAAATCTTACTGTGACAACTGCCTTTCAATATCAGGCAGGAAACCTAATGTAGAGACCCATGACAGGTACAGCTGATCAGAAAATGGTTTCCTTCAGAGCAGGAATTCCATTTTCATTCTGCTACAGAACTCAAAACTGACTTTTCCTGTGAGAGAGCCTCAAAATGTCTCAGCTTGAATTGTTTCATTCTGGTGCTTTCAAAATATCATTTATTAAATATAGCCAAGGCTGCACTCATTTCCAGGGAACGTAAACCTCAAAGTGAAATCAATCGAAACAAATTTGGTTTGAAAGGCGCCAACATTAGCAAAAGAAACAAGTTGAAACGATACTTGCCAAATGCTGTTGAAACTGACACTCATCAGATTTTTCAGTTTAGACAAAATGGCATTTTCCAAAGGAAATACTGTTCCATCAAACTTATTGCTCAACTCTGTTAAAGGTAAAATTCAGTCTTTCAGGTAGAAGTACAAGTGAACTGGCTAGCAGAGACACTGGAGCACTGCTGTAGCATGCCTCTGATGAATGCACTGCTGAATGATCAGCAGCAGCTGCACTTGCACCAGGGCAGAATCCTGTTTCACTGCTGAGCACAGAAGTGTCACTTACACAGTTCCTCGGCATCTAAGCCCCCCAGCTGCATTCTGTTTGACCTCCATCATGGCCTGCGCTGTATGTTCACAGTTACAGTTTTGCCCTAAGTTAGGGATATCAAACTCATTGGCCCTGTGGGCCAAGTAAATGGCTCAGGCCCAGCCCCGGGGCTGGATTGGGCCCCAGACTGGCCTGCACACCAGACCCTGTTCACAGGGCCAGGTTGGTGTGGGCACTGTATGCGGTGTGTGCCCAGACCAGCTCCACATGCTGAATGCCATGCACTGGCCCCAAACCCATGTGGTGTGTGCAGCACACAGGATTGGAATGCATCACACGCAGTGTGCTGATCCAATGTGGGACCCACAGGCAGTGTTTTACACCATCTGATAGGGCTCTTTGACACCCTATCCCCAAGGGATTAGATTTGTTCCTACTGCATGTGTTTGGAAGTGATCCCATGATGTCCTGAAGCATCTAAGTCCATTTACTTTGCTGTAATTCAGTCCCCTGGGGGCACACCGAAGGGTAGCATAATCCCCTGAAACTGTAGTCAGATGAAAAAAAATGGTATTTGATGTTGTGTGTCTGTCCTACTTTTTGCACATCAGTTGGAGCACCTGTTCAAGATCAGGGAGACTTGGTGGATCCAGACTCTAAGCTCACCTTTCCCTGATGGGATTCAAATCCTGACTTTTGTCACCACAGCAGAGCAACCTAGTCACCAGATCACAGGCTAGGCAGGACTGAGAGCACCTTCCTGTTGAGACCAGGTTGCTGGGCAGTTGAGAGAGAAACCAACTAAGAGGGAGCCTGATTCTGGATCGGGGAGGTGGATGCTGCCCTAGCAGAGGGCAGTGAGCTGGCAGCAGTGACTCTAGAGCAAGTGTAGCAGAGCCAGGGAGGGGGCAAGCACTACAGAGCTGCATAGGCTGGGACCGAATAACAAATGGAACTTAGTGCATGAAGCAAATCTCTTCTGTGCTGGGTTTACCAGGCTCATTTCTTGTTGCAGCAGCTTCTTTGCATCAGTAAGGCTGGTACAAAGGAGCCAAAGGGCAGGGGGAGACCCCAGGCCTGGGGTTCCCTTACAAGAGATGTAGCACAAGGACTGTGGAAGGACAGAGGCCAGAGAGGATGCCCTCGGCTGGCATATTGGCCATTGGCTGCTGACTGCTGGTGGGGGCTGTAGGAGCTGCATAGAGAAGATGCAAACTGCCCTTCTGCATTGCTGAGCAGAACAGAAGGGAACCTAGTCCACAGTACCAGGGGCTGCTACTTTCCTCCTGAGGAGGGGACACTGGGATATCATAGCTGCCCCTGAGCTGCTGCTGTTCAAAACAAGTCTGTGACTTTGGCTCCAAAGCAAGGAATTATATCCGACGCTTGACATTTCCCCATGACAGCTTCTTTGGCTGGTAATTTGTGGAGATGATGTCAGGGGAGAATATCTGGATATTTATTCAGGCCCTACTGAAAAGGCACACACTCCTTGGCTTGTTCCCTGTTTGTTTACTGTGGATTGATTTTCTCAACACAGTTTGACGCCACTGGGGGGGCAGGAGGTATGGCTAGAGGCTAGTGCAGCATCCCAGCCATGCAGTGGGCTGGGCCAGGGTTCAGCCCTGGAACAGACAGACTCAGCAGAGCTGGGAGGGTTGTGGACACTGGGACCTTCCCTGAGTTCTTTTGCAAGCCGGAGGCCAAATCCTGCAGTTCTGGCTGAGGTCCACATGGAAGGATGTAGGGGAACTTTGCCTGAGTGAGGACTGGCTACAAGCTAGGCACAGCCCTTGTGTTTTCCCCAGAGAGGCAGGATGTTCATCTCAGTTTGTAGCTTCCAGGGATAACATCAAGGAGACTTGCAGCCAGAAGGCAAGTGTCTCCACTTGCTTGGGGGTGGCTTGGCTGCCAGCCCTACAACCATCTCCTCTGATCTTTTATCTACTTCCCCTGCCTGATGTCACACAGCTGAGCTCTGCACTCTCCACCCCTTTCTCCCTTGCCCTTATTTTGGGGTAGCACTTCAGTGCAGTTAGTTCCAACGTTTGAGATGGTAATCCACTGCTGGCCCTAGAAACAGGGGGCCTGGTGTCAGAAGAAGAGTCCTTAGCTTTGAGCTGGCCACCCTCTTTGGTCTTTCAGAACCTGGAGCTGGTGATGTGCAGGCTTCATCTGCATGCAGCCCGTGGTTTTTTCTGAGAGCTGGTGAGGAGGTGGGGATGGTGGGGCAAAAACCAATTTGAGGTCTGACTGGTTTAGGAGACCTGGGCTGAAGTGCTTGAGGCTCCTACAGAGTGGAAAGGCACCACTGAGAAATTCTGCTGTATGTTAGCAAACTACAGCTATGTTCAGCGGCAGTTCCGGTTGTGACAGGACGTGTCTCATTTACCAATAACCTGAATGGCAAGGCAGAAAGAACATCGGGGGAAGACGTGTGCGTTCCTTTCCATGGCAGACAATAATGCACTACTGTGTCCCGAGGCTTTCACTGACAACAGATGCCATAAAGCAGCAGGAACCCCCAACTGCAACCAAGGCACACCTTCACCCTAGCACACAGTCTAATCAGAGACCATGTGCTTCAGGGTCAAGACAGCAGCACGTGTGATTCATGCATTTCATGGCTTTGGGGATGGCTTTGCCTTAATACTGTCAGGACTAGCAGTAATACCACTGCTGAGCTGGAGAGAACCTCTGTGAAGGAGTAACAGAAACAGGGAACCAGAAGAGAGTTCCTGGTTCAGTCAATCCAATCCCCTGCTGTGACAGGTAATGATATCTTCCAAACCCTTCCACTCATTGAGCAAGCTCCACCTTAAAAACAGTTTGGTTTCTTGTCTGCACTACTGTCTATAGCAGGCCTTTCCAGAAGATCACTCCTCTGCTACAAACCTAATTTCACAGTCAGTTCATACCCATTCTTGTTGTGTCACCATTGTCCTTTAAGTCAAATAGCTCATTTACTTCATGTTTATCATGACCCCACTCAACCTTCATTTTGCTAGACTACAAGCCAAGCTCTTTAGTTTGCATACTCCTTTCTCTGCCCCAGTCCCAGAGTCATTTAATCTTTCTTGAACATGGGTAACCATAATAGTACATTGTAGCCCACGTGTGGTCTCACCAAGGCCTTGTTTATTAACAAGTCCCTGTCTTTAATAGAAATACGTCAGGACAATCTCTGCACTCTTGGGCTTCTTCCACTGCTGCCTCTGTCCCCATCATTGGCTCCTCCCTCCATTTCCTGCATTTAGAGAAAAAAATCACCCCAATTGCCATACAAACTCCCCTGTTTACTAACTCTCTGGTCACTTGTTTCCTGGCTTTTAAAATCCTTTGCCTAGGTCAGCCCTGCCCTGTTGCTGAGTCTCTGCAGCTCACTGTCCATTTGCTGTGAAAGAAAGCAAGAAGTCTCTACACCATCTTCAGCGGGAAGAACTGAATCTTGCTTGGGACACAGCCCCAGATAATGTGCAACTACATCAACCACCAAGCAAGAGACGAATGAACAACTGCTATTCCTTGCCTAGGACAAGTGTTCAGCAAATACTGTACCCAGTTGTGCTGCTCACCGCAGCTCCTCCTGGACTCGTAGAAACTGGATGCCACCGGAAGTTTTGAATTCATGCAAAACACTTCATGTGTGATTTTAAAGAAAATATGTTTACCTGGGAAATGGTTTATATCCAGCTTTGGTTTATTCCACAGTTGTTTAGAACTTGGCTCCTTTGAGTTGTTTATTTGCAAACATTATGCATTTCAAACATTTGACTATTTATACAGAATCTCCATTAATGCATAAATATAGTAAGGACATTTTAGTATGATCACTCATTACTAAAATTGGAAATCATTGAAGATAATTCATTCCCTATTAATGTAAACAGCTAGTTATTTGGAGTGCTTAAGCAGCTTCCTTAGGAAATCAAAAAAATACCAAGAGTCATCTCTCCAAAATAGAAAGATGAGGACTGATTAGCTTATTTGCAGGCTGTTGGATTCCACAAATGCTCATTAAGAATGACGCAAATTTAAAATGGCGATTTAAAGGTGAAAAAATTTTTGTGTTTGGACTTATTCCCAGCAGGATTTCAATTCTTACTAAACCCTAAACAAATATATCAGAAAATGGGCTAAACACAAGCAGTTACAACCCCAAACTTTAAAGACGTTCTGAGAAGACACGAGAGCAAAGTTGGTTACTACCC
The DNA here is from genome assembly GCF_001723895.1 of Crocodylus porosus. Classification (NCBI taxonomy): domain Eukaryota; kingdom Metazoa; phylum Chordata; order Crocodylia; family Crocodylidae; genus Crocodylus; species Crocodylus porosus. Next base: position 3,789,455 of record NW_017728925.1, read on the forward strand.
TGGCACATACACAGGGCTTTGGCTCAGGTTACCTTAAATGTTGTAAAGGCATTTAAAACAAGAGCAGTCATTAGTTAAGGGGTGTTAAAGTCCCATAACTATTCTCTAAATATTTCAAAGGTAACAGTAAATCTTCCTGGGCTGAACATGCTGCCAGGAGTCTCCCAGAAGGGTGTGGAGCTAATGGAAAAGTGACAGCAGCCAATATGTACAAGCCCTAAAAGAAGTGTTTCTCAGTTCTCTTATGAAACTGGAGAAGGAAAAAGCTATTGATCTTTGAATGAAGCAAGTGATTTGCTCTGTGCCCATTTGTCTTCTCTTCACCCCACTCCTGTTTCAGATCTCTCCTCTTATCTCTGTCAAAGAAGCAAACAGCAACAACCCTATTATATTGCAAAATTCAGTGCCACCCTGGAAAGTTGCTGCTCTCTGATACCATCTCTCTGAGGGTGGCACTATATTTTTGCAATATAATGACATAACCAAGACTTCAGCTATGGAGGGAAAACTTTGCCAAAACAATGCCAAATGTTACAATTTTCTCATGATTGTAATGGGATACTGAAATATAGTTTTAATTTCAGGCAGTAACAGTTTCTATTGTTAAATGAGACTGTATTCCTAGAGAGTAGATGCATCTGAACCTTGACAGACAAACAGAACGTTTAGCTTGAATTCAAGAGCATTACTATTCATTTGCCTATCTCAAGCAGCTCTCAAAATGGGTTTTATTTATTTATGGATTTATTAAATGCTTACCTTGGTTTCCCAAAGCTTAGCTAAAGTTCATTAACCTTTAGCCATGTATAAATGTTTAGATTATTCATGATAAACCTAATAAGAATCACTTTTCCTAATAGGAAATTCCTTTGCCTAGCTGTAAACTGTTTTGGTTAAAGTAGAGCTCACTACAACTTGTGCAAGTAACATATACCGATCTTATTTAAAAAGAGCACCTCCAGAAGCATCCTCATGTTCACAAGTATAACTTCTGTTGTATGTCCTGAGGCAAAAAGCTTTAAGTGAGATTGGAATTGCAGTAATGACTGTTTTTTTTCCTACTTTCTTTTTCTTTAATAATCCAACAGGCATTGTTCAAAACTACAGTACCCCTGCAGCCTGGTGAAAACCCCCATCTGTCTAAAAGCAGTGGGGGGTCACCTCTCAGAATGAGCGTTAAGGCATCCAATTAATATGGGTCCTACCGCTGCTTGTTTCAGTAAGCTACCATTTTAGTAATTTCTGGAGTAAAATTACTTGGTGCACAACAATCTAAAACACCCCTCCCTTAGGGCCTTCCTGTTTAAACCACAGAAGTAGTTGATAGTCCCTTGCTGTGTGCTCCATGGGAAGGGCACTCAGATATATACAACTCATCTCTCTCCATCTAGTGCTCTTGCACGTTGCTGTGATTCCTGAAAGGACTCTCAGCCATAAACAGTTGGGCCATAGTCAGGTGCAGATCCATGGCTCTGACCACTTTTATAAAAGCATATAATTAATCAGTGTACTAGGCTGACAAAGCTGCATGTGATGGCTGCTTAAAACCAATGCTTCCCTTGGGCTGTTGGGGAAAGAAAAGTTGCCTCATAATGCCCCCTGGGCAAATTCCTAGAAGGGCTCTGCTTGGTGATAGGGAACTTGAGATGTTTCCCCCCAGAGCACAGAGCTGCATAGGAATACCAGATTAGCTCAGTGTATACATACTGTAGGCAGCCAGAGTTTGGCTTTAGTTAAAATAATGAGGGAGGGTTGCCAAGTTCACTGGCCATGCCAAGAGCATGTGAATAATTTATAGAATAGATGCATTCTCAGAAGCATGACTTTAGTAAAATCTTCGTAGTCAATAATGCCAGAAAGGTCTGTTATGTTTCCCCAGAGTAATCTCCTGCAAAGCTTGGACTAGAGCATCCCAACCAGTAGGGGCAAAGCAAAGATTTATGCTGTTGTTAAAGATTAAAAGCACCAAATGCTGCTGTCTACCTGGGACTTGCCCTGTGTGCTGTAGAGTTGCCAGAGTGGCCCCACACCATGTCTACACCCAGCTCCAGGGCAGGGGTATGGCTGAGGGAGCAGTGGCATGGTCAACATGCCTCTCTGTTCTCCTTCCAGGTGCTGAACCTCCCACTGGGGCTGTGGGCAGCTGGGTGTGAGTCATGCCATGGACCAGAGACATCTCCAACTGGCCGGAGAATCTGGAGGCTCAACAACTAGATAACATTGTTGTAAAATGATGCAATATTGATGTAAAAATCTTTTATGATTGGAAACTCAGGACAAGCCTTGTTAAATGGCTTCCAATGGCTTTTTTACCCTTAGTGCCACACACCGGTGCCTTATTTTTTTTATTTGAATGTGTCTAGCTTCTCCTTCCAGCCAGTGGATCTTAGCTTTCTCACGATATTTAATGTTTCTTTTAGTTTTCACTAGGCAAAACCATTTCTTGCCTTCATGGGTGTTGGGAAAATGTGGAAACTTGTCCCCCAAGGGCCTGAAAACCCAACAGCCAAAGGCAAAACTCCAGCTATTTATCTTCTCTTGATTTTAAGCTAATTGTAGGACGTTGGGAGACTTGACTTATTTGCTTTATCCTTGGAGCTGGCAACACTGTACTGATGTCTTTGCTCAACTATTCAAGCAATGAAATGGGGTCGTTCAGTTTTAGTATACTAATGAGATTTATGAGAGCTTAGGCTTTGCTTTGCTGTTGGAATAGAAGCAGCTGAAATATTAATTACTGTGCTTCCTAGTGCTGCCCACTGGGGGATGCTATTGCCTTTGCAGAGGAAGTGGTAGCCATCCTGCAGACTGGTCCTGTAGTGTGGAGCAGTCAGTGCTTTTGCTTCAAGGATTTTTTAAACTTAGTTTATAGATTCATAGAGTCGGAAGGGACCTCAGTGGGCCATCTAGTCTGACCCCCTGCCCCTGGCAGGCAAGAAGAGTCACCAACGCTGGAGTCATGTGATCCCAGCCAGGTGCCTGTCCAGTCTCCTCTTGAAGACCCCCAAGGATGGGGCGAGCACCATACTCAGGGATTCCCCGAGGGAACTATTTCCTACATCGCTTGGCGGGGAGGGGGATTCTTGTTACAAGTATGTTTGCTAAGGCTCTCTGGTTTTGTTCAAACCCTCAAAAATAACTAGGTTGCTGTGACTCTATAGTCCAGGCTCTCCCATCTTCCTGAGGCACAGAGGATGCACGCATGGCATGTGGCATCATACAAAGTGTCAGCAACATGGTCCACACTTCAGACAGGTCTGTTGATGAAACTGGAAGAACACCCCCCCCCCCCCCAACTGGAAAGGGGAAAAATTAAGTCCTTTTAACAAGTCTTCTTATTTAATAAGCTGCAGGGTCTCATTCTTTATTTATAACTTTGAATTCTACATCCCTAGGTATTTGAGACCCCCTTGTAGGGAAATTCCCCAAAGCTAAGACAAACATTGTGGGGAAAGGCTAGTCCAGGCAGAAGGCACAAAGGAGCTAGCTGGTCTGTGAAGGGCAGTCCCATGCTCTCTCGGGAAGCCTTGCCATTTAAGCCTCGCAACTAAATGTCTTGTGAAACAGTATTTCACAGCTGCCAGCCTGCTTCCAAGAAGAAAGAACCATGTAATTTCTTAGTGAGAGAAAGATTTAATGCCTACGGAAAACTTTGTAAGTAGTATGACTTAGAGTATACACAATCTGTTTAACAGGAGAGTCCAAAAAGCTGTTGGACAGGAAGCATAAGCCTGTATGGCTTTGCAGCACTGTGCAGAGGTAACCTGAACTACACTTTTAGATACAGCTCTAGGACCAGCAGCCCAGGCTTCATGGTAGGTGGCAGGGGCCAGCTCAGAGCATGGGCCAGCTGTGGCAGGCAGCTGGGATGCTGTAAGCAGCTGCAAGTAGCTGCACGGGGGTCTGCCAAGTCCCGGCTTAGCTTGTTGCTTGCAGTGAGTGCATGTGCACCTGAGGTGGATGATGAGGGAGCCATGAGGGATCTGATCCTTGTTGTGGCAGCGCAGCCCCATCCCTTTTCCTGCTGCCTGCCCTGAGATGCATGTGCACCTGCTAGCAACTAGTCAGGCCAGGGCTCTGCAGACTCCAGTGCGGCCACTTGAAACCTCCCACAGCTGGCCCAGGCTCTGGGCAGGCCCTTGCTACCCACCACAGAGCCTGGGCTGCTCACAGCAAGCGGCAGGGAGGCTGCAAGCTGCTGCACTGGGGTCCAGGGACCATCAGCCTGGCTCGTTCCTGGCAGCAGGTGCATGCATGCCTTGGGGTGGATAGCGGGGAATGGGCCCAGACCATGCTGCTTCAACAAGGATCTGGCCTCTCACAGCTTCCCTGCCATCCACCCCTGGCATACCAACATTTTTCAAATTGAGGTTTTGCATGTTTTTGGTACTCACTCAAAAATGTTGCCAACCCCTGGCCTAGCAGTTTTGTGGCTGCTGCATGCAGCCAAATAGTTGTGCTTATGCCTAATAGCTGCATATCTGACACCTTGACATTTTGGAAGTGGAAGAGGACCTAAGCCTTAGATTGTACATGTGCCTGACTCTGTGGGATTCATAAATGAGGATGTGCCATGTGGGCTGAATTAATTTTTAAATTGACAAAACTTGTACAAAGGCAGGTGATAGTTAGCAGGACTCCAAATCTATGATATCTCTGGTCTCCTGTTTTCCTCACCTGTATTAGCTTCCTGCATAACAAAGGTGTTTACTTAAATTGAACTCTTCTATATAATGACATCTGGCAATAGCTGTGTGACTAGAATTTCACATTTTGCTGCTTGTTGCATTGCTGATACTGTAGTTAGGTCTGCTGCATTCAGTCTGTTGTGTATGATGCTTACACTGAATGTCACTATATGCTGTGAACTGAGGATATGAAGATAACTATTGTCACATGGTTTCACTTAAGAGTACAGATCTGTGTGTCTGCATCTTACTCATTCTTGTAGCTCTAATTAGTGATTAGGGGACTAAGCAAAGTACTGAAATATAAATGGGGATAGAGAAGTTTTTAACAGCTGGCAAGTGTATATCAACTCTGAACCTTGCTGTATGCTCCTAACTCCACCAAACCAGCTATGCTGCCTTGCATCTGGGCTTTGGCATGGGCTGAATGGGAGCAAGAAGGCACAGCTTACTTCTCATTACAATTCTGAACATGCTCTTCAGCTTTTTCCCACCTTTTTATTGTGTTGCCCTTTGCAGACCCTGGAAGAAGCTTTGCTGCCAGGGTCACATTCAGGGAGCTGCTGGAGGGCTGGACTAGTTCTTCCATTGTCAGAGCTTGGTGTTTGCAGCAAGAAAGGCAGGGGCTATTTTGGACTCCTGTGTTTCTAGAGCAGACAAAGCCAATAGCTTCTCTGCAAGCAGAAGGGACGCCCTACTGACGAGTCAGTCTGTTGTCTTTCACTCCCTCTTCCCTTGCTTCTTATTTTTTTTACATTGTTTACACTGAACATAATGTACAGAAACATATACGCTGCATTTCTGCATTCTGAGTTTTTTCTCCTTCCACTTCTTTTTCCTTTTCTCCTCCCTTTGCCCTGTCAGTCCCTCCTCTTGTTTACAGCAGTCTTAGGCCGTGGTTTAGACAAAGGAAGGACTGCCTCGCCATGATACTGGAATCGGCAACAGCCAGCCTGCCTGCTTATAAGTGACCGTGATTCCAGTGACTTGCTCTTCTGTGGGAGGTGGATGAGCCATGCTGGAACCACTGTGTTGTTCACACACCCAAAATAAACAAGGAAGTACCCAAAGAAAGGCTGATGAAACTTGGCCCCTTTGGACGGGACCGGCTTTATTGTACAGCTATTTCCCCCCACTCCCCCTTCCTCGCTCTGCGCGGCATCTAGGGCTGCAGCTGCTCCAGCTCCCCACACAGGAAGGCAGAAACAGCCACTCTGCAGAAACTGGCCTGGAGATTTGCCCTGGTCAAAAGACTAAAAGCCCCAGCCCTGCCCCCGCTGCAAGCACTACTTTTTTTTTTTTCCCGTTAAAAAGGGAAGCTGTTGCGGTGAAAAGTGAAGTGTTGGGGTATGACTCTCAGCTGACTGTACCTTCTCCTACCCTGCAGAGAGCGGGGTAGTGTCAGTTCACAGCCTGCGTTACAAGACAGTGCGGTTATGCTGATCTAAAATTCTTGTAAAGTAAACTGTTCAGCACTAACAGGGGCTAGGTCAAACCATGATAAGTTCACTGGACTGAAGAATGAGTCCTGGAACAGTTCAGTAACTGAGTTACCTCACCACTTACGAATATCCTGCAGGAGAAAGGAAAGGGCTTTAAGTCTTCTGATAACAATGGTGAGACCATTCCAGGAGCAGAGTATAGAATAAAGTCTGGTAGGAACCACTATGCCATGGCCCAACCTCCTACAAAGAGCAGGCTAGAGAACCAAACCTAGCAACTTCTGTATCAAGTATACAATTTCCTGGTAAACTAAAGCAGCATGTCTCAACCCATGGGTCATGACCTAAAAGTGAGTTGCAAGAATATATGAAACGGTTGCGAACAATCCTGGAAAAACGTAGAAAAACCAGAATGTTCCTTGGGAGTAATGTAGGGCCACATGTTGATATTGCTATTAATGTTTGCCTGCTGATACTGATTTCTGTTTTTAAAATTATGACTGTTGAGCTGCTTTAACTTGTAGTGTGTAATAAGTATTTTGGGGCAAAAATACTTGCGTGTTTTCAACTATTTTTTGGGCCGTGACTGGCCATCAATGTTTACAAATAGGTCCTGATACAAAAAAGGTTGAGAACCACTGAGCTAGAGCACATGCGTCAAAAAAGAGACGCCCACTCTTGGTTTATAGTCTAAAAGTGAGTCACAGGATGGAAATTTTTAAAGCAAAATGGGTGGTCTTTATATATGTGTGTGCTTATGTGTATACACACATACACATGCATACATGCATGCATGCATGCATGCATGCATGCATGCATACATACACCCCCCCCCCGGTCTGATTTAGCTACACTAGAATTACTGGCTTAAATTCCAGGCTTTTGTTACACGAGGTGTTAGATAAGGAGCCTGATTTCCAGAGGTACAAAATGGACAAGAGATTGCCTAAGTAGGTTGGATTCCTAACTCTCCTCAAAATCAACCCTGGGACAAGATGGTAGACAGCTGTGGCTGTAGGAAAAAGGGCTGTCTCACAGAATACCTGCCCAAGGCTTATTCCTGTCTATGGACCACCATGGTGCTGAGGTAGCAGGGGACAGAAATTGGCATGTTCTATTGGTGTCCTCTATGGCCTCTTAAATAATCTTTTGGTTAGTGGGCTCAGGATGGCTAGTACTGAAAAAGCATAGCTAGGTTGTGCCTCCTCCAGGCTCCCTTCCAGTTTATCATACAGCCTCATGCCAGCTGCCATGTCCCATATAGCTTCGGGAGGGTAGTCCTGTCCTCCCGGTTAGGTTGCACTTCATTGAAGCTAAGGGAGGTTCTCCTGGGGTAAGAACCTTGTCTGCAGAATGTAACTTCCTCACTGTCTCTGAGCAAGGGCCAGCCTCCCTCTTTCCTACCTCCCCCTTGGTTATTTTGTATGCCATCATCCTTGCAAGTTCACATGCTGGGCTATAGCATATAGCATATGGGGGACAGTGACACAAGGCCTGCATTGGCGTGGTCAACCGGCGCTTATGCAGCTGGTGCCGCCAGGCAGGCTTTGGGTTCCTTGATAATGACCCATGCTTTTGGGCAGGGGGGCTTGCTGGGGTGGGATGGGCTTCATCTCTCTGCTAAAGGCAAGCGTGTCTTCTCTTCCAGGTTGGCTGATCTCGTACGGCGAGCTTTAAATTAGCCTCGCTGGGGGAGGGGGCCACAGGAAGACGAGGAGACAATATCCGAGCGAGACAGGTGACAAAGGCAAGGAGGGATAAGGTAAGGAATGGGGGTCCAGACAGTCTCCCTAAACGGAGTGGCACACACAGTCTTGTAAGGCCTTAAATGCCTAATATACCAATGCTCGCAGTATGGGGAATAAACAGGACGAACTCACCCTCAGAATAGCTAGTTCAAACCCAGATGTTATAGGGCTAACAGAAACGTGGTGGGATTCGTTCCATGAATGGGCAGTTAGCATTAGGGGCTTTAGGCTTTACAGGCGGGATAGAGAAGGAAGGAAAGTTGGGGGTGTGGTGCTCTATGTCAAGGAGCAACACACATCCTCTGCCAGCAGAATGGGTTCAGAGGAAGGGCAGGCTGAAGTGCTCTGGGTCAAGATTCAAGGGGGCCGTGAGGACAGTGATTTGATGGTGGGGGTCTACTACAGACCCCCCAACCAAGGGGAGGAGCTGGACCGAGAATTTTCGGGCCAGCTTGTAGAGGCGCTTAAGGCAAGGGATGTAGTTGTCCGGGTAATTAAAATCACCCATGACATCTGCTGGGAGGAACAGTCAGCCAGGTCGGACCATTCCAGGGGGTTCCTGGCTGAGATACAGGACCTCCACGTAATTCAGGAGGTGCACGGTCCCACCAGAGGAAATGCCCTGTTGGACCTGGTCCTGGCCACAGGCGACGACCTGGTAAGGGGCCTCCAGGTCCTTGACCACCTGGGTGATAGCGATCATCGCTTGCTGGAATTCACCATCCAGCGCAGGGTGCCAAGGGCCTGCAGCAAGACAGTAGCCTTGGACTTTAGGAGGGCCAACTTCAACAAGCTGAGGAGACTAGTGGGTGAGGCACTGGGGTCCTTGTGGGGAGGGGAACTCAGTGTCCAGGATGAGTGGTCGTTCCTTAAGGAGACGATACTCAGGGCCCAAGGGGAGTCCATCCCAACAAGAAGCAAAGGGGGCAAGAGTGCCCGAAAGCCGCCCTGACTCACCAAGGGCATCCGGCAATACCTGCTTACCAAAAAGGCAGCATACACCCGGTGGAAGGGGGTTGCTATCTCCAAAAAGGAGTATACCTCCTCTTTTCAGGCCTGTAGGGGGGCTGTCAGGAAAGCTAAGGCGGACATAGAGCTAGGACTAGCGTCCAAGATCAAGGATAATAAAAAGTCCTTTTTCAAATATATAGGGAGGATGAAGAAGGCACTGGATAATGTGGGGCTGCTGCAAAGTACGCTGGGCAATCTGGTGGTTGTGCAGGAGGAGAAAGCGGAACTCTTTAACCAGTTTTTCATGTCTGTTTTCTTGTGCAGGGACCGGGACTTCACCGCTGTGATGCCAGACGGACTCGAGGGGAACGCCTCCAGACCTCAGGCTGGGGACGACCGGGTTAGAGAGCTTCTGGAGGGGCTGGACATGTTCAAGTCAGTGGGTCCAGATGCTCTCCACCCCAGGGTGTTGAGGGAGCTAGCTGGGGTTATTGCAGGGCCCTTGGCACGGCTTTACGAGTGCTCGTGGTGCTCGGGCCAGGTACCAGATGACTGGAAGATAGCTAACATGGTCCCCATCTTCAAAAAAGGGAAGAGAGAGGACCCGGGCAACTATAGGCCCGTCAGTCTTA
>NW_017728925.1:3799541-3818175 GCF_001723895.1 Crocodylus porosus
GCTACTTCACAGTCAAGGCAGCTAGGAGCTGGAACCAACTTCCAAGGGAAGTGGTGCTGGCTCCTACCCTGGGGATCTTTAAGAAGAGGGTTGATGCCTACCTGGCTGGACTCATTTGAGTCCAGTTTTTCTCCTGCCCAGGCAGGGGGTTGGACTTGAAGATCTACAAGGTCCCTTCCGACCCGACTTCTATGATTCTATGATATGGCTGTGGCTGATACATCTGCACTGTGAACTGCAAACCTTTATATGCATCCCTCCTACCCCATCTCTCCCAGCCTGTGGCTTACTCTTCCTTGCAGCCTGAGCTAATCTCTCTATGTGCATGTTCTAAGGTGCCCCATGTAGCTGCAGCTTGTCCATCACATGAACCAATCAGAGGTGCCCAAGGGGCACAGAGTGCTCGTGAAGATGGCAGCAGAGTTACCAACCCCACTGCTTTTGGCTTGCAGCACCCGTAGTACCCAGGGGCCTAGGTAACAGCCATGAATGGGAGCTCCAGTGGAAGCGCTGCCAGTGTTGACTTCTGAACATTTTGGCATAAGGTTTTCTGGACCAAACGAGCCCCTTGAATGAAAGAGGAAGCCGGTGAGGTTCCTGGAGAACTGGTGCAATATTTTGGTTCCTTAACGGGCAAGCAGCCACCAGCTGTAGCTTCCTATTGCAACAAACCCAGCTGCCAGCCTCTCTGCATGTGTTTCTGGGGGTATCTCAGCCAAGTGAAGTGCAGTGTAGCTTAGAGTTAGGGGCATAGGAAAGGGTGAAAAATAGCCAGGTGGATGCCACTCACTGAGCAGTGCAGGTAGTGCCCTGCCAGGAGGACTGGTGCTGCCATCTTCCTGCAGCCAGCACCTCGAGAGGCCAGACTTCACATCTGGGTCAGCGTAGCACAGTCCTGAGGCAGCTCCCCTGTTGTGTGCACATGGCAGGATGTGGTCGAGGGATATAGGCAGAAGGGACTCGCTCATCTCAAGGGCTCAGAAGGGTGCTGAAATAGAGCAGCAGGAGTTCTGCAGAGCAGGGCACCCACTCCTGCCACTGCAGCCCTGGCCAACGTGCATTCCCAGGAACAGGCAGTAGAAATTCTTGTTTACACATGATTTGCATTCTTTGCTTGCCAAGCCCTCCAGGAAGGGCAGTGGGACGAACAGCAGCTTTATCTCCTGCCCTCAGCACAAAGCTGTTTCCCTGTGGGCACCACAGTTAGGGGAGTAACAGTTTCCTTTTCCCTTTTGACTGAAGTGAGAGCTGTTACCCTTACTACGATTCCCTCCATCTCTGAATACCAGTGGGTTTGAAGACATGCAGCTCCTCTGGATGCCTCCAGGTGAGACCTGTGGTGGGGCTGGGCTGGGGCACAGCTTCATTGAGATCCCTTTACAGAAAACTGCTCTGGAAACTAGAGAGGCTCTTTAAACAGAGGATGGACAGGAGCTCTTGTGCTTTCTCCTAGCCCAGCCCAGCTGTTTTGGGAGAGAAGGAGGAAGGAGCTGTGACCTCAGACCAGCTGTGAGACCGAGACAAAAATTAAAGGGTTGGTTCCACTACTAGGAAGGGGTCTCTGGGCACGGTGTAGGTCTCTGGGTCCTGCTCTACTGCCATGGCACAGAGCCTATGGTCTGCACATTGCATATTTTTGGCCTGCCCTCCTACTGAGGAATAAGACCACAACATGCCTCATTCTTTGCTCTGTCCTCTGGCTCGGGGTGTTACATTGCCACATGACAAGGTTTCATCACCGTGATGTGGGGAAACTCCTGGGGGCAGGCACTGAACTAGCCCCAGCACAGCAAATCTGCATAGAAAACGAGTTATGGGGGAAATGCAAAAACTTGCTGTGGTCTAAAAAGGCAGCCTGGGGGGTAAGCTGGTGTCTTTGATGTGCATATGGCCTTCAGCCCTTTCCTCATGCCTCTCCTTTCCTTAGTCCAAACAGGAATGATGGAGTGACACAGAGCACAGGTGGATTTCAGCTAACTGTAGTGGCCAACCTATTTCCTGAGCCTAGGCCAGGCTTCAGACAGAGGGACTGCCATGACAGGGAACTTGAGCTGTTTCCACCTCCACACGCGAGGCTTCAGGGAGTTACAGGGTCTGCTTGCACGTACAGCGAGCAGACTCTCACCCCATTGTGGCAGCACTCCCCAGCCCTGCCACTGCTGTATCCTGAGGGAGCCCACTCATTTCAGCCCCCAGGTTCCTTCCATTCTCCACAGATTTGTCCCTTTTCTTTCCTGATGAAAACTATTCCCATCCTCAGTGAAAACTGTGAGTCTGAGGTGCCAGTTGTTGATAGGAAGGGAAGGCCTGATGTCATTCTCACTCTCCTGGAGTCCTTTGTGCTGCACCCCACGGTTGGGTCTTGGCGGGGTGAGAGATCGTCCTGGCGCACAGCAGAGGAGCTGTCTTTCTGACAGTGCGATGTATTCACTTTTGGTATGGTCTCCTCCATGCTGGGTTGGAAACCTAGGGTTTGGGCACCACAAAAAGCCCTGCTGCACAGAACCAGTATCCAAGTAAACACATTTCCTTTGCTTCTCTGAAGCCTGCCAACAAGCTGAGCTGGCAGGGGTTCCTGATGTGTCCCTATCAATGGATTAGCTTTATTGTGGCTGAGATGTCAGGCTCCTGAAGACAACATCAGGAACTTAGGGCTCCAGCCCTGCAAGCCTGTTGCATCCCAACACTGGCCCCAAGCCTGTCCTATTCTCAGGTATCCCAGAAGTCACTTAACTGGGGTGGCCCAGAGCCTTCTCCTTTGACTTCTCTGTGCTATTGTTGATCATGGTCCCTCTATAACCTGCCCTCCACTTCTGCATCATTGATGGGAGAAGCGGTCCCACCACTTCTCTAAAATGCTGTTATAAAAAGGCCCCAACACAAGCACAGACCCCCACAATTTCCCTTTGCTCTCCTGAAAAAGATCTGGGTCTCTCATGTCCTCTAGTACCAGTGCCTCTCCTCACACACCTCTCTCCTGACAGAAGCTCTAGGTTTTGTGGTTTTTCAAGTGTTACCAAGTTTAGGCACGTAGCACCTCTTGGAGGTAAGAGAGCATTACCAGCCTTCTTTTAGAAAGGGGAAATAGAGATACAGGTCGATTTGATACAGGTCGAATCTGCCTCCTGTTTGTGTGGCAGATTTCTTTGTCTGTTCATTACCCAGAAATTCTCTCATCTGCATGTATTTGCTAGGCAAATTCATCCATATGCTTGCTGGGGTGGGTATGCAGGAACAACCAGATTCTGCAGATCCCATATCTGATATGGAAAACTGACACATTCTTTCTGAGCAGCAGAGCGATATAACTTTCCACAGTCTCTGGGAGGCCTTGGCCTACCAATTTCCAGGCTTTTTTTTTTAAAAAAAAGGGTTAACAAAGGATGCCATTTTTGCAGAAATTCAGCTGCAGAACCTTAACTGAACAAAGCCTTCATCATATGGAACTGTATTGATCTGCACATAGATCAGCTGAAAGGTTTAAACAGGGGGCATTCAGATGTTCTCACAGACCTTTAGTCCCTGAACATTTTGCCAGTGGGAGATGGTTTTGCTAGACAACTGTACAGTTTGGGGAACTGGGATTCCTGTATGCCTTTCCTAGTTTTGGCCAGGAAGTATCGCCTAAAAAATAAATCAGTGAACACAAACAATCTAGGCAAGTACACAAATTGGTCCCATTTGTTCCAAAAAGCAGTGTGGAAGTAAGGCATTCCCTAGTATACTCTATGTCCAGCTGTCCCAGAAAAACAGCTGTGCAAATTTCTCTGTTAGTCTAGCTGTTAGGTATAGGGAATGACAGCTGTCTACCTCAAGATATTGGTATGGGGCCTCGGTGCATGGTAAGGGTTGTGAAATCCAGAGGAACATTAACAAGAGTGAAAAGATTAGCACTCTTAGGTCAGAACTGGAGACCCCTCACGGGGTCTGAAGGGTATCTTGTTGGGAAGCTCTCTGCAGGGGTGGATCCAGAGGGGGTACAATGATGCAGTTACACCTTCTGATTCCTGGTCCACCCAAAGTTGAAAACCAATTGTCTGGAAGAGGCAGTAGCATTTCTATTCAGGCAGCAGTGAGGAAGTCTCTTGGCTTCAGGGCTCATTACCTGATTCCTTTTAAACATTTTATTCCATAGATTTTAACAACCCTCTCTCCTTTTTAGTGGTCTTGATGTCTCGCTAATTGAGCACTCTTTCTGTAATTCTGCTGTCTGTTAGCTGTTCCTGGTAATGTAGCGCCTATTTCACAGCCCTGCAGACTGTTTTTAACTCTAGCTAAAAACATTAACTTGGGTGAATAAATATCAACTCAAGTGTGAAAATAACTTATAGTGAAGCATTAGATTAGGGGTCGGCAATGTTTCTGGGCAGAGTGCCAAAAACACCCACAACCTCGATTTGTAAGATGTTGCTGTGCTGGGGTGAACGGAGGGGGAGCTGCAAGGAGCCCAGTCCTTGTTCTGGCAGTGCAGCCTGGGCCCCTTCTCCAAGGTGCAAGTGCCAAGCAAAATGCCTTTGCCTGGCATGCTCTGGCATGTGTGCTGGAGGTTGCATACCCTTGCATTAGATGCACTTTCCAGATGCTCAAGAAGGCTAGATTTTGTTTTTATGAATGGGAAAGAGATGTACATTTAATTCTAATGACAACAGGAATAAAGAAATCTCTTGATTATTTTTGCCTAGTCTGTGTTTGTATATATAATACCATATATGGTATAGTAAATTAATTCCATAACAGTTCCATAATATTATATTTTTTTTTGCTTGGAACTTGAACTGAATAATATAGCCTTAGACCCCTAAGCCTATCATTAAAGCTTCTAGTTTCTTTTGAACTGAAATAAAAATTGTGTTGTGTTATATGTGATGATGCACCACACCATCTGCACTCCTTTTTTCAAAATCCTAGATGTGCCCATGGAGCTTTCTGATACCTGCCCACAGTGCATGTGACTTAGTAATAGTGCACAAACACAGAGCCATGCCACTTCATAACACCAAAAATTTTTGCTACATTTTACATTTCAAAGGTTAGACTAGACTTTTCATTTCAGATCCTAGATATTACGGAGACGTTCCAGTAATACAAACTTTCTCCAATTTTCCCCCTATTTGTGTGTGAAAAAAAGGAATAGAAGGCTTTAAAAACTTTGCCTGCAGCTCATTCTTTACACAACCTCCTTGACAGATGGCCTCAAATTTCCCCTGGGGTATGATCTGTCCACCAAAGTTTGGCCCAGTTTAAATATGTATGGGGATTTCAGAGAAGATGCAAAATTTAACTGTATACAAAAGCTGATCTGGAACCACAACTGTGAAGATAACATACTTCGGAGGATGCATTGCCCTTCCTGGCTTTCTATCTTAGTGTTGCCCATATATTTAAAAATAGAAATAATTATTTAAAAGTTTCACTCTTTTCCACTGCCTCTTTTAACATAGCCTGTAGGAGAAGCAACTTGTTGAGGTTATAAGGGTCTTTTGTGTTTCTGTTTGTGTATTCAAGTGTTACTGCTTTTTGTGTGTGACTGAAAGGGAGTGTGGTGGACCTGTATGCCCATGTGTGCGTGCAGGGGGACCTGTGGGTATGTTTGCTTTTCTTGCTGGTGGGTGTAATGCTGCAGGTGTGTGGAGCCTGTGCGTGTGAGTGGGTGTATTGTTGGCTGTGCCTCCGTGTATGTGTATGCATGCTTTTGCCTGTGAGGCAGCCTGTGTCTGAGTCAGCCTGTGAATACCTCACTGGCAAGTAACGTTTGTCCCTGAAAAGTTTTTTGCTTGTGTTTGTCCCAGAACAGAAATGTCCTGATATTGGTGAGTACACACATCGCTCTTCCAGTCAGGGTTTAGTGAGCAGCTGAATGCAGTGCCACTTTTCTGCCATTGATTCAGTGATGTAACCTGAAGGAAAACATTCAGATGTGCTTTGAGATGTCCCAGGACAAACTGTTCACAGTTCTTATCCTGTGAACATTTCTAGGGTCTGTCCCAGGACAATGGACATGAACATCATGACTGCACTTTGTCCCAGAATAAAATGGTTTATCTGGGGATGGATGCAACATCTGCATAGAGCCCAAAGCAAAGAAGCTATAGAGCTGGGTCTAGTCTTAGGGTCTAGTCTGTCTTCGGGGACCTATTGTTTAGATTGGAGGGACCAACCTTTTCAGCAGGTGTGCCACAAATCAGCCCTGCAGCCTCCTCAAGTCCTACTTCAGTCCCCTTCTCCTGTCCAAGCTGCTGCTCTGCTTTCTGCTCCCTGCCTGATCTCCTGTTCTGCTCTTGCCGTCTGCCTTATGTGCCCCTGTGGACGCTCTCTTTTCTGTGCTGGCCAGCTTCCCTTGCACGGGGCCTCAGCCAGGCGGGATGCAGGACCGAGTTACAGGAGAGGGGATGGGCTGATGCTGAGGAGGTTCCTTCATGGCTGTGAGGCCCCGAGATCCGATGTACAGGGGCCTACGAATAGAAAGGCAAATGAGCACAGGCCACGTAGCAGGTTCAGGTTTCTCCCACTGACCCTGAGCTCAGCAGCCCGGTGCATGCATTCCACTCATTCTCTTCAGCCCAAATTGGTTTCACATGCTCCTGAGTTATGGGAATGACTTTGCTGACCTCAGCTGGTTACAGTGCTGTCCAGTTTCTCTAGCACCTGCTGATTCTGGCTGGAGCACTATGTGGAGCTGAACTCACTGAAAGAGAGCGGCTGGGCAGTGTGAAGGGAGGGAGAGCAGTAGGGCGTTAGGGTCTCACTGACAGACCACCAGGGAGTTGGGGTTTTGCTGGGAGCTGGTGGCACAAATTGGAGAGGCTTGCTGTTTTTCCCTCTGACAAGGGATGGTTGCCTGAATTTACGCTTTTCCCTTTTATCTGAGTGCACAGTGACAGGAAATTAGGAAGTTTTAACTGAGTTAAGCAAGGAAGTGGAGGGCCACGCTGCTGTGTTGATTGCTCGCTCTTGTTGCTTCCAGGCCAGCAAAGGTTAGAGACAACTTCCTGAGACAAACACAAGTTAGCCGGTGCCACAGCAGGATAACTGGAGGAAATTCTGTGCGATTGCTAGGGTGGCCATCACAGAGGACGTTCCGGTTTTCTGCTACTCTGTCCTCTATTGATGCAAAACCCGGTGCCTTTATGTCCTCTATTTTTCAGACATAAAGGTGTCTGGTTTCGTATCAGTAGAAGACAGAGGACAACTGGACTGTCCTCTATGATGGCCATCCTAGCGATTGACATCCAGGTAGTCAGAAGTCCTGAGCTAGAGGGACCGTGGTCTGCTTTAGTCCTGGGTTTGCAGATTGGTTGCCCCTACTCCTCCTCGCCCCACATTCCTTGCAGGCATCCTTTCATGTTTTGTGTGCAGCTCCATTTCCCAGCACCCCAGCCCTGCTCTGGGCTTCCCTTATACCTGCTGACTTGGAGGTGGATTCGGAGTGACCCAGGTACATATGGGACATTCAGTGTAGCTGGAGTTGGAGCAGTGCTGAATTTTGGATAGGGAATAATGTTACCTGCATCTTGTCCCCGTTCCCTGTTGTCCAGTGCAGCTCTGTGACATGACTGCATCTCTTCTCACATGCCTAAAGGGGTTGCCACTGGTGACAGGTTATTTTTTTGACATGCCTCTGAAGAGCTTGGAGAACAGGAGTGAACTTCCTTGAGCAGCCTGTGAGCATGTGTGTCATGTGTGTGTGAACACGCTGACACAGACAGTGTGAGCAAGCCAGCGGCAAGCGCAGCTGCAGAGCAGACTGCAGATAAGGCCTCATGCAACTGGGAGAAGGAAGCGCAGACAGGGGCCACTCCCCCTTGCCATTTCCTCTCACTGATCAAGCCCTCCGAGTGAAACGAGCCTGTGTTCAGCGGGGGAAGTCATCCAGTCCCAGGGCTCCAGGATTCCTCTCAGCCCCCACCTGGATTGACTGTACTGCTCCATTGCCTTGAAGGCACTGGTGAAGGGATGGTGATCTCCCAGTAAGGCCCAGGAGACGGTGTGACCCGGTAATAACTCTATGCCTCCAATTTTTCTTTCTGGCTGTCCTGCTCCTCTGCCCGCTCCTCCTTATGCTCTCTCTGAATTGCCTTTTTCTGTTCCAAGGGCTTCACATCATGTGCTTTTTTCTGGTGGCCACAGGGTATCTGTCTCCAGTCTGCTGCACTGCTGATATAAGGCAGCATCTGAACCACAGGAATGACTCTTGCTTATTTCTGAGACCCTGGCTGCACCCCTTCAGACCAGCTCTAGCAATCAGCCCTAAGCTGCGACCACTAGTCTCTGCCTTGTGGCATCCTGACAGTGGCCTGACTTGTCCCTGGGCTGTTTCCTGATTTAGTAAGGAGAGGCAGTCGGGCTATTGCAGCACTCCAGTTCACATATATATGGCCAGGCAGAAAATAAAGCTAGTGCTCAAAAGGGCCAGAGTGCAAACGTGCTGGCCTCACAGGGCGACAGGACCTGTCAAAATGCTTGCAGGATTAGGTCCCTGTGCAGAACTTACTTGACAGCATTGGGGAGTTACCATGTCCTGGGAAATGGAGGAATATCCACTTCCCTCCCTGGCTTAGTGCAGCCGAGGGTCACTCCCCTATGTATACCAGCTCCCTCACCTATTCACTGCCTGTCTTTGCCCACAACCTTGCTTCCCTGACCACTTGATAAGAACCAGCATCATTTCCCCTACCACCTTCTCCACCACTCCCCCTTTCCTTCTGCTGCTTACTCTCTCAGTGCCCGCTTCTGTCTCCCTCCAGTCCTCCCAGCTGTCTCTCAGCCCATACCTCTCTACAAGGACCTCCTGTTCTCCTACGTCCCCTGCTCACTCTCACTCTGGCTCTACCATTCTCTTTCCCTCTTTCCACAAAGTTCAAGCCAGCCATAGGATCTCCTCTCTGAAAAAAACTGGCTTGGACTCCAGCTTTCCCATTCACTTCTAAACTCGCAGAACCAGCTATTTACTGCTGCCTGCATGTGCTCTCCTCTGATGCTGTCCTGCGCCTTCCCGCCTAGCTCTGCTCTCTCTCACCTGGTCACAGCTCTGAGTATTTAAGATTCTGCAGCTGTGGAAATGCTACAGAAAACTTCCAATTCTAATGATTGCAAATATTGTTCGCTGCAGGTTAATGAGCATTTTTTTTTGTCAGCTCTGATGCTTCCATCAGTTTTAGTTCATTTCCTTATCTGTCCCATCTGTTAGCACTGGTTGAAATTTTTCTGCTAAAGATTGAAAATGGGGGGTTTCAGGTAAACAGTGGGTTTATTTTTATTTTTTGTTGACATTTCTGCTTCTTGTGAAAAACTGTTAACTTTTAGTCAGAAAATAGAATTATCCAGCACCAAAAATTTGGGGCCCAAATCCAAAAGTTTCAATTCGGAAATGTTGAAGAATTTTATATAGACATTTTGCCTTTTGTTTTCACTTAATGTCCATGGAGACGCACAGCAGGTCAGCAAGAGAGGGGATTGTGGAGCATCATGTGAGATACCAGACCGGGGCATCCAGTCCTTGGTGAGAACTGGAGCATGAGACAACTAAACCACAGCTCCCAGGAGACTGTATGGCCAGGTGGCAGACTCAACTCAAGTGTTTCACTGCCCTGTAATGTTTCAGTCAGCTTCAGCAAACTGAAATGTTTTCATGCAGGTTGACCTGACCCATTAAATTCCCCCTAGGAGAAACTTTACCTTTGTAGCTAGGAATTATGGAAGTCTATTCCAGTTTTTGCTGGGATAAAGAACAGGATGCTAAAAATGGTATGAAGCAGGGAGAGTATTCTCTACATGAGGATGCCTATCTGCACTACGGCGGCAACAGCTGAACTGATAGTAGCATGTTCCTAAAAATTCCTAGAGTAGATTCCAAAAAGCTCCAGGGATGGGGAATTATAAATTATGTTTCACTAACCTGACCACTAAAGGAGCCAATATCCAGATCTACCTACATATAAATGATTCTTGTGCTAGGTAACTCTGACAGGGAGGGGACTGACAAAGAATGGCAGGTTTGTAAAAATAAAAATTTAAAGGAAGCACTTTTAAAGCTTTTAGGGTAAATACTTCACAAGCTTAGTGCCAGAGTTTCAAAGCTATTTAGGTACCTAAAGATGCATATGGGCCTGTAATGGCATTTCTAAGAGCACCTAAGTGAATTAGGCACCTAACACCCCCTGTTTTTTAGTCAGCCACCTATTATGTCTTGTACCAGAAGCTTCTTGGAGGCCAGCACTACTGTTTATTATAGATTTATACAGTGCCTCATTCAGTGAAATAACCGAGGCTTCTGGGAACTACTGGGATATCAAAAACACATTGGTTATTAGCCAGTCTTCATAGTTTATTATGTGATTCCATTGGGGATCATAAGGGCAGAAGCTACAGTGCTGGCAGAGCTCTTTTTGTTTTGTCTCTGTGCCCATGTTGGCTTCTTTCACACAGAGTCATAGTTTAAAGCTCTTGAGATTTATAGCTTCTGTTGTTGTAATTATGGACAAGCTACCCCAGAGTGGAATCCTGGCCATGGTGTTTGCTGGCACTGGCTATGTACTTCTCTGCAAAGCAAACTGCAAAATAAAAGTTTCAGAGCCAAAGGCTGTTGTTTTGTGGTTGCTTTTGATTGTTAGACTCATTATTTTTGAGCTGGCTCAGCAGAACATTGGGTAAATTATACTGCAATGTTCCTTTTTTGATGTTAAAATAAATTATACAGTGAAGGGTAGTACAGGAATGCAGGCATTGTTTAACTAAATTGCACCAATCTTAAGTAGTTCTGACTAAGTTCCTGAACATCTTTGTATTAGTTTTACTGACTAGTTAACATTTTTCTATAAATTTCTGTTGTGCTATAGTCAGGTGCAAAGAAAAATAATGTTAAGAGTCAAAATCTGGATTGTGAGGTTTAAGACAGAGGAGCAGGTATGAATTCTTCCATGTTATATCTTGTTACTAACAGAACTGACACATCCACTTACCAGTGAATGGTAAGTGGGCTGGACATAAGGAAAAATGTCTTTACAAGGCCTGGAACAGGCTCCCTCCAGAGGTGGTGCAAGCACCAACTCTGGACACTTTTAAGAAACATTTGGATGTTTATCTTGCTGGGATCCTTTGACCCCAGCTGACTTCCTGCCCTTGGGGCAGGGGGCTGGACTCAATGATCTTCTGAGGTCCCTTCCGGCCCTAATGTCTATGAAATCTATGAAATCAATAGATAAGTTTCCTCCTCCACTTCCAGTTCTACCCCAGCCCTGTTGCGCGTCACTCTGAGATTGTTGTCACGCTTTTACCATCAAGGCTGAGAATTTGGGGTCTCCCACCTGGAGACAGGGGAGGGCTGACCTGAGCAGGCTTGTAATCGCGCTCAGGGCTTCCCATGTGATTTCAGTTGCTCTGTGTGTTCAAGGTGAGGCTCTCCCTAGCACACAACTCCAAGATATGGACCGCCTGGCTTGAAAGCTGCAGTTACTACATCACAGACAGTCAGGTAAACTCAGTGTGAGGTAGATCAAGCAGCAATAACTGAACAGAACAGTTAAGTGACAGCAGATCAGGGCAAAGGAGGGAAACATTCACATGTCTTCTGATGTCCTTGTCAGCATCAATCAAGCAGGCCTGTAAACTCTACCCTCATAAATTCCCACAGCTTCCGCTGAACATTTCCAGCACAGAACATTTCCCCTAGCCCCATGTAGTAACTGCACTGCTGCTCAAGTATAGAGGATAGCAAAAGCTATTCATTGTGCACAAATGTACTGCATCCAAGCCAGGTCTACCCTGACTGCGTGAAAGTCTCACTCTCTCAGATGTTGAGGGACCATAGCCTGCAGCTCCATGGATTGAACACCACTGCTGTTGCTATCAGCAGTACTACTGGAGTTGTGTATGCCATCTTCCTGTAGCTGTTGAGTGACAAGGAAGAGGCTCCACTAGGTCCATGCTAAAGGACAATGCAAAAGTGCAAGCCATAGTAACAGAAACCAAGGGAGGAGAAGCTTGAAGTGAGGCGCAAGGCATTCATTGCTGCGCCGGCACCTTTCATACAGCCCCAGGGGAGTCAGGTTGAGGAGGCCTCTTCCTGGGTCAGACACAAAGCACGAGAGTCCGAGCCTTGGTATAGAGCCTGGGGTCCTCCCCCCTCGCACGCTTGCTCACAGGGAACAATTCAAAACCAAGGCTTGTGTAGCAGGAAGGAAGCAAGAATTAAACTGAACTGAAGTGCCCTTAGGCTCAAGCGTGGGGAGCCCAGTGATCTCCAATATGCCAAGTGGCTTGCCTGTGCTCTTCTGATTGCTGCAGACCATTCAGATTTAATGAGCTTCAGTTCCGGCTTGTTCCATGGCATTTCTATGGTAACTTCTAGGAATCCAGACTGGCTGGTTCTCCTTCTGGTAAACAGAAATCCTGAAGGTGACATGGTCACAAGTTCCCTAAAATTTCTCTTAAGAGAATTAGCATTCCAATAGAAAAGTGTTTGTACAATGGTTCCTTCAACTTCACGAGGCATTATTGTCCAGGCAGAAGCAAATGCTAAATCCTGGATGCCTGTCAGGGGCCCTAACAGGCATCTCAGCCCTTACTAACTGCCTAGCCTGCCTGAGGCTCTAACTGGCAGCCCCACTGGCTGTGAACCAGCTGGCCCATGTCAGGGCCTCCTGACTGAGGAGCCTGGTAGCCTCAGCAGCATGAAGTCCACCTGGGAAGCAGACTGGAGGCTAGCCAACAGGTCTGCCCAAAGAGCCTCTAGTCTTCTTTTTCTGATTTTGGACCCTGCTCAGCTCTGCTTCTGGACTCTGGCTTTTTGAAATTCTCCTTAGCTTTGGTAACTAGATCCCTGACTCCTGAACCTTGCCTTAGCCTGTGCTTTAGACTCCACCTCTGGCTCCTACTTTCTCCAGGGACCTAACCACTAAGCTAGACTGCCCATGACCCAGTCTTTATGACATCTTCCCTCTTCCTTGCTTTCTGCACCTAGTCCACATGCTCTGTAAGCTGGAATGATGCAGCAAGTTCCTGGAAGGTGGACTGCCCTGTGGAAGAGGAGAGCAGCACATTTTTTCAATGCCTGCTGAGGAACGTGCAGTTTCTGTCTGTCTTTTGCTCTGCTTTGTGGTGACTGACTCATGACTAGCTTCCCATGAGCAAAGCAAAACTCTCCTGCAAGTCAAACATTTCGTGAGAGGTGGTTGACTGTTTTCTGCTTCCCCAAGTGAAACTGAAAGGTGGGGCACAAATCTTGAAAAGCATTTCTGCCCTGTGAACTTCATAGCTATTGGCAAATGTTTCTGGGTCAGCTGATGGAGTAGCAGGTGAGTGTTGAGCTGTCTCCACTGCAGGTCTGACCCATTGCAGATTGCAAGCATATGGTTGCTTCCAGCCCGATTTCCTTGCTAGCACTAACCAGCCTCTGAATGGTGTGTTATGGAGATTTAAATGACAGACCACCATGGAGCTGCTGCCTCCAGGAACAAAGGTTTGGGAAGGCTGGGAAAAGGTTCTCTCACTCCTGCCGTTGCCCCACAATCGAAGTAGGTCAGATGAAGAGAGGTAGCTCCCTGCTACCTGGGCTGCTGCCTGGGCTTAAGCTCTCTTGGGTGGTTCATACATGTTAGGGGCTGGAAGAGAGCTCTCGCGACCATCAGGTCCAGCCCCACTGTGCTTGGGCAGGAAAGGCTGCTGGGGTCAGATGACCTCAGCAAGGTGTGTGTGCAGACATCTTTTGAAGATATCCGGAGTAGGTGATTGTACCACTGTTGGGGGAAGTCTATTCCAGACCTGGACACTGGACACTAAGTGACACCGAGCAATCTGCTCACTTTCCTCCTCCTCTTCCTCCTCCTGGGTCCTACCTTTGGTGCTGCTGTTCCTCTGACCCTCATGCTCTGCTGCTGCCAGTGGAGCTGCACTAACAGCTCCTTGCTTCCACCTGCCTGCCGCTCCTCTCTGACTTGGGACTCCCTCCAGCAATCTGCCTGCTCTCCCCTGTGCCGTGCACGGCTGCTCACCAGCACTTCCCTCACTGCTGCAACTGTTGTAGACCCGCACTCGCTCTTTCACCAGTGCGCCTTTCCCCTTGAGCTTCCTCTCCAGGTGAATCAGGACATCAGGCTTACACTGGAAGAACAGGCTGGAGAGAGAGAGAAGACCAACTCCAGCATCTTGTCTGTTCACTGTGAGGGCAAAACTGTTTAGACAATGGTTCATGTGGGTGCATTCTGGCCTTCGGCTCACTGCAATGCTCAGTTCTGGCCATTTCCTCAATAGTTTTCTCAGTACCCCCTCCCCATGGTTCCTTCCCTTTCCCAACACCACACCTGGGGTGCTGGCTGTTCGCCCTCACATGCCCCTCTGGACTGGAGGTGGTGAGTAGCTCCTGGCTGAGAGAGACCGCAGGGGTTAGCTGCTTCATACCTGGGACAGAGTTCAACAACCTCTCCGTGCTCCTTGCTGCTTCCGGCAGGGGCACAGAACTCGCTTCCCACGTGTGGAAAGCAGAATTAGCCACCTGCAGAAGCAGTGGTCTTCTGGCCTGGTTGGAGAGGTGGCTTCATTACAAATTTCTGGCCAGTGGGCCGTGTTGACGCAAAGCATTTATAGGCAACGTGCCACAGTTGCCTGAGCTCTGCTCTCTGTGACTGAGCTTGGATGGAGGACTGGAGGTCTGTCTTGGAAACAGCCATTATGGCACTGTAGAGTCAGAGCTGCTCTTAGCAGAGTGGAACAGTGAAGAGCTGAGCTTGCTTTAATGCCTGTTCTGAAGATGCAGAGAGGACTCAGTTCAAGTGGGCCTTCCCCTTTAGAGGTGTCACTGAGCTGTTGCCATGAGTTGGGGTGTAGTGGAGTCAGCTTTGCAGTGCAATGAGAACTCAAGTCCTCCTTTCTTGGAGATGCCATGAACTTTGTGACTTGGCAGTCTGGCTGTTTCTTAGTAGTGCTACATGGATGCTTTATTCCTTGCGGTTGGATTGAACTACTGCCATCTCATTCCAGGACAGTTGCATTTCAGCTGGATCTAGGAGCCTTACAGCCTAGAAGTCCTATAAAAGCTGAATTCAACAAGGTTTCACTTGCATGAGTAGCTGCACATGTGCCATCTCCCAGGGGCTGCTTAGTGCCAGCTAGAGGAGGGCTACACATAGGCAGACCTAGGATTTTGAAAAGGGGAGTGCAGATGGTGAAGTGCACCACCTATAACACATCACAGTTTTTTTCTCCAGGTAAAAAGAAACCAGAGCTTTACTTTTACTACTGTGTTGGGGGCCTAGGGCTACACTATTTAGTTCATGATCTAAGCAAAAACAAAACTCCCCTTCAATGCAACAGGCGGCCAGTGACCTCCGTAGAAGGACTTAGGTGCCTGTACATTAGTGCCAGAAGCATGGGGAACAAGCAGGAGGAACTAGTCCTCTTGCTTTCCACTGGGCACTATGATCTAGTAGGGATCACAGAGCTCTGGTGGGACTCCTCTCATTCATAGATTCATAAATTCGTAGATGCTAGGGTTGGAAGGGACCTCAACAGATCATCGAGTCTGACCCCCTGCTCTGGGCAGGAAAGTGCTGGGGTCAGATGACCCCAGCCAGATGCCCATCCAGCCTTCTCTTCAAAACCCCCAAGGTAGGGGAGGGTACCACCTCCCTTGGGAGCCCATTCCAAGTTTTAGCCACCCTTAGCTTGAAGAAGCTTTTCCTGATGTTTAGCCTAAATCTGCTCTCTGTCAGTTTGTGACCATTGGTCCTTGTTACCCCAAGAGGCGCCCTGGTGACCAGAGCATCTCCGATCCCTTGCTGCATCCCCCTGATGAATTTGTAGGCGGCCACAAGATCACCTCTCAGCCTTCTCTTGCGGAGGCTGAAGAGGTACAGGTCCCTCAGTCTCTCCTCATAGAGTTTGTCCTGTAAGGCCCTGACCATACAAGTGTTCTCCTCTGGACCCTTTCAAGTCTATCAACATCCTTCTTGAAGTACGGCACCCAAAACTGGACACAGTACTCCAACTGCAGTCTAACCAATGACTGGAGCGTAGCCATAAAGGGCTACATCCTTCACAGAAGGGATCAGGTAGTGAAGAGAGGGGGGGGTGTTGCCCTCTATGTGAAGAAGCAGTACGCCTCCCTACAGGCCAAAGTTGGCCCCAAAGGAGAACAGCTTGAAACTATCTCTTATGGGTTTACAGGATAGAGAGTAGTCCCACACGATATATTGGTTCAAATCAGTACGCTGGTGGGGTGAGGTTGAGCCCTGTTCATTTTCACAATGATCACGATTTTTATTCCTTTAATATGTTTATTAAAACTCCTTACTATGCATATGACACTTAGCTTTAACAAATACCACAAACTTTAAAAACACAATAATTACATATATTAGAAACAATGCTCCAAAGACACTTCCTTCCCAAACAATGCTATAAGAATTAGTGTTACAAAAACAGATACAATCCTAGAATTCCGAGAAACCAAATCTCCAGGGATACTTTCATTTTTTAGCTCTGGTTTTAGGGTTGGTTTCAGCAGTGATAGGAACAAGTCCCCTTCCTTTGGTCCCACTCAGGCGCTCCGTGGCTTCAGCGTGAACGGGAGCTCTTGTCCACAGAGAGGTTGGTTCAGGTGATCAGTCTGATCTGGCCTACACTTGCGAGTCTTCCTTTGGTGTTCTGCAAGTGAGGTTACCTCCAAATTGGGACTATAGGTTACAGGTTATATACGGGGTGAGTTGCCATCATAGGCCCCTCCTATTCAAACCTGTCACTAATCCCAAATTGGGCTTGGATCTTACTCAACAGATTTTTACTGGGTGCTTTTGGGAGATTTTCCACAACACTGGAAGCATCTCTCTTTCCCAACCCCCTTTCAAAGGCTTCTACGGTTTGATCTCTGGGAATATTTGCCTAAGGGTCATTTTTCTTGTTCCTAGGTTAACTTGTCAAAGGCCTCTAAAGATAAGATTGAGAACCTAAGACTTTAAACAAACTTGTTGGAGGGCCAGGCGAAGCAAGCAATGGCCTAGATAAGAAGATAAACCCTGCCTTTTGTCTAAACTGGCTAATAGGCAGTTATCACAAGAATTCAAACTATTACATTCAATATGACAGAAACCCTTTGGGTCAAGCTTCAGGGGAGGTGTGGCAAGAGAGGCCTGACTGTAGGTGTATACTAGAGGCTGCCTAACCAAGGGGCGGAACTTGATCTAGCATTTGCCTGTGAACTAACAGAGGCCGCACGTGCATGGCACATGGCTGTCATGGGTGACTTCAACTACCCAGGCATAACCTGAGAGGAATGCTTGGCCAGCTGGGATCAATCACGATCCTTCCTGACCAGCACCAAAGAGCTTTTTTTGACTTGGGAGGTGCACAGGCCATCTAGAGGCAATGCAGTTCTTGACCTGGTCTTGGCCAAAGGGGATGACCTGGTGACCAACTTAAACATATATGGCAGCCTACGCAATAGTGACCATGAAATCATTACATTTATGGTCCGTTGCAAGGCTGACAAAACAGATACCAAACTCAAAGTCTTAAACTTTAAAAATGCAAATTTCAATAAGCTCAGGTCACTAGTAGAGAATGCCCTGAGAGATTGTCTTGTCTGACCAACCTCATTTCTTTCTATGATCAGGTGACTCATCACCTGGATGAGAGAAAAGTGGTTGACATCATATACCTCAACTTCCAGAAAGCCTTTGACCTGGTATCCCACGAGGTACTGATCAGAAAACTGGAAGATATCGAGATCAACTGTGGGACAGTCAAGTGGGTGTGAAACTGGTTATCGGGTAAGACGCAGAGAGTCCAGATGAATGGATCAGTGTTGTCCTGGCAAGATGTGGGCAGCAGCATACCCCAGGGGTCAGTACTTGGCTCAGTATCTTGGCCCAGATATGCTGTTCAATATCTTCATCAATGACCTGGCTGAGGGGGTGAAAAGCCCATTGGCCAAGTTCGCAGACAACACCAAGATATGGGGTTGCACGGACACATCCGCAGATACACTGCAGATACAAACAGACCTAGACAGGCTGGCATGTTGGGCAGCACAGAACCAGATGAGGTTCAGTGTTGAGAAATGCAAAGTGCTGCATCTGGGAAGGAAGAACCCCCAGCACACCTACAGGCTGGGCATCGCTCACCTGACTAGCACTACAAATGAAAGGCATCTGAGGGTAACAATAGACCCCAGCATGAATATGAGCTGGCAATGTGATGCATTTGCTGCTAGGGCCAATAAAACTCTGGCATGCATCAATCGATGCAGCTCCAGTAAATCCAAAGAAGTGATTCTCCTGCTTTACTCAACTCAGTGCAGCCACAGCTGGAGTATTGCATCCAGTTGTGGGTGCCGTACTTCCACAAGGACATGCTAAAGCTCAAGAGGGTCCAGAGGAGGGCCACCCGTATGATCAGGGACTTGCATGGCAAGCCATACAAGGAGGGACTGAGGGACATAGTGAGGATTACAGAAACGTGGTGGGACCCAACGCATGATTGGGCGGTGAATGTCAAGGGCTATAGGCTGTACAGGAGGGACAGGATAGGAAAGAGAGGTGGGGGCATGGCACTCTATATAAAGGAGGAATACACATCCTCGTCAATTAGCAAGGAGTCAGGGGAGGGGCACTCTGAAGTGCTTTGGGTTAGAGTACAAGGCAGT
>NW_017728925.1:3818186-3857841 GCF_001723895.1 Crocodylus porosus
GAAGACCACCAGGTTGGTCTGACAAGACCTGCCCCTAATGAACCCGTGTTGGTTGCCCCTAAGCATAATCTCCCCTGCTGGCCCCTCGCAGACATGTACCAGAATAATTCTCTCAAAAAGCTTCCCCAGGATCTAAGTAAGACTAACTGGCCTATAGTTTCCTGGTTGTGCTGTAACCATTTGGACCAGCTGGCAGCTGATGTGGCCAGTGCAGCTGCACCAGACAGCCCTGGCTGGGGCAAGGCCCCCAGCTGTGGGCAACTGGAAGTACTATATGAGGGTGCAGTAACAACAGAATAGGGGCACATGCCTGGAGATTGTTAAAAAAGAAACGATACAAATTGATCAATTTAGTCTCTCTTTTAATGTATTGTGCTTATGAGCATGCACAGGAGATCCCCCATCTGAATCTGGAGAAGTTTAAATGCTAAGCTCCAACACAAAGTCCTCCTTTTTGGTAGATTATAGGACATGAGTGAAATGAGGGGGTTTAGGAAGGTAGCTACATCAGCAGTAATTTTTCCTGCTCAGTGGCTAGGCATTCATATGGGACTGATCCAGTGGGACTGTTTAGGTTGTTTCCAGAGGATTTGGAATCCAGTCTTAAAGCAGAAGGAAAAGTCCATCCTGTAGAGTAAGACCATCCTGTTAGTTACTATCCTCTGTAAGACTACAGAAGATTGTCATTTTAAACACTAACTGAAAACTTTCAGAGGTTTCCCCTTGCCTGAGTGGAGGTATACTCTGCACAATGATCTCAGTGTAGACAACACACAGAGTCCCTTCACAACCCCCCATTAGCTCAAGAAATATTACTAAACCTTCCTGTGGGTGAGAAGCTTGATGCAGAAAAGAGAAACCATATTGTCTTTCTCATCAAATCTCCCTGACTTGAAGCACATTGCATGGGCACAACCAAAGGGCCTGCAGGCCCACTCTGTGATTTTTTTTTAAATTTAGAAGCTAATGTTTCTACAAATAGGCTCTGAAATGGGATTGATAGGATTGGGGTGATGTTGGTGAAGGAAGGGAAGCAGTGTCAAACAGCACAGGAACTGAAACACGTGAAGGGTAGAAGTCAAAAGAGACAGTGAGAAACCTGTTGAGACAGTAGCTCTCAGAAAAAGCCTAAATTCTTAGACAAAATGCTGATTGAAAGGTTTGGATCTGTGAGAAAAGAAAACATCTCCTGTTCTCAAGAATTGTCCTGTGTATATGAAAAAGGAGCTTGTACCTTACTTCCAGTATCAAATGTGACACCCCAGGACCCTGAATCCAGATGTGGCCATGGGTAGCACTGTGGCTAGGGTTACACACAAATACACCATGCATCTAAATTCCCTTTTTTAAAAACTAGAAGTGATGTCTCTGTCCTTTAAACTTCATTCCCTGACCCCTGAAGCTAACACTACAAGCAAGGCTTGCTCCTTCATGCCCTCTCAGGCAATGTACCGGATCCTCCTAACCCTTAACTTGACTCCATTGTTCCTAATCCAAAGGCAAACACAATTGTTTAACACCTAGAAGTAACTCCCTTCCACTCTAAACTGAGTTCATGTGCCTTAATCCTGTCTCAGCAGCCCTTAAAAGCTAAAGCTACATTCCCATCCCAGTTAATTCAAACCTAGGTCCCATCACCAACTGGTCTTTCAGTTGAAACAAACAGTCTGTCTATAGTCTTCAGGGTTGCAGAGAAAAATCTCCCACATATAACCTCTGCCTTCAGAAAGCAAATGGAAAAAACAATGCAAAGTGTAGCATTTCTGCAGCAATTCCAGGAGTACTTGGTGTTGGACTTGTGTGTGTTACATGCCTGAGCTCAACGGTGTGGCTGTGCTTACTTAGTGCCAGGAGGAAGAATAATTGCATACAGAACTGCAGAATATATGTCCTCTTTTTCCCAAATGAACTAATCCAACACCAACTACTCTGCAGAGGTTTTGGGGAGGAGGGGAGAGCCTTAGCCCTATTCGCTTAGCCCAAAACATTGCTCAGAGCTGGGGTGGCTGCTCCTAGAGAAGCCAGATGGGAAGAGCTTGCAAAGTGCAAGTCAGTCTATCTTCTGTCTTCTCTCAGGATTGTGCTCCTTTTCACAACTTTGTCTGTTGGTACTTGTCTGTTAAACTGCAAACTAGTCTGCTAGGGCTTCCACAGAAGGAAATACTGAAGAGACATGTACTGCTTTGCTCATGAAACTAAGAGGAAGTGATCAGGGTAGGCAAAACCCAGTTTGGAGAGGATACCAGAAATAGGAAGTATTTCCCCTTTCATAGTAAAAGGACAAATGGAAATGGAAAAGTATGAAATGAAAAGTGACCTAACAAAACCCAATTCTATCAAGCTCAAAAATCACATATAAAACTCACTCTCTTCAGATAGCATGAAGTCCTAGAGGCTAGAAAAAGCTACCCAAATGGTGGCTCTAAGTTGCAGCCCTTGAGCTCCCACCCGGTCATCATGCCCACTATCACTCCGGAAGCAACAGCAGCTGGAGTCTCCAGGCTCTCCCTTGCTCCTCATGTTCTGCACCCGCCCTAACAGGCAGTGCATCATGGCACGGGGAGCTTAGGGTGAGGCCAGGAGTTTGTGGTGCAGTAGTAGAGGATCACCCACGGGAGTGGGCACTGTAGTTGTGGGGTACCTGTGTAGGGACCTTGTTCTGGTTCTGGAGACTTATCTCTTAATGTAGATATGCCAATATGTAGGTTTGTTGGGAGCTTCCTTCCAAAATTGCAAGGTCAAACACCCACAGCTGGGGACCAAATAAATTTCAGGTATAAATACATTTAATGAAGCAGATGTTGTGTAAGTAGCCACCACAATCTTTTTTATCATTTAAAAAAGAGCAAAGATTTCCCATTCAAACATATCACTTAACAATTCTGCAGTATGGGGGCAATGAGGTCAAAAAAACCCACACAGGAAAAAACGGCGCAGGGCACGGGCCTGGACCATGCCCTGAGGCAGCCGGAGGCTGGGTCCTCCACAGAGACACTCTGCTAGCCTGCCAGAGCATCTCTATGTTTGGCCCTCACCCTGGTGCTGGAGCATGCTGCCTACCTGTCCAGAGTAAGCAGCGTGCCAGCTGCAGGGAGCTGGACCTGGGCTCCTGCCAGTAAGTGGGGGGGGGGAGGGCTGGACATGGGGGGAGAGGACCATGGGGAGGATTCCTGCCGGCCCCACTCACACCCCCAACCCCCTGATGGCTGCCCCGCCTGGACCCCAAACACCCCCGATCCCTGCTCTGCCCAGCTCCATGCCCTGCATCCCCAGAATTAAAAAAAAAAAAAAAAAAGCCCAGCACTCACCACAGCAGCAGCTGCCCTTGCCCCCCAGCAGCACGGGCTGGGTGACAGCCAGAGCTGCACAATGCCCTGCTGACCAGAGCCCCCATAGCCCCTGGTACTGCCAATGAGTACAAGGCTTTTTTTCTTTTTTGGGGGGGCTTTTTTTTTAAGTGCCAGAAGGCTGGGGTCAGGTGGGGCAGTCATTAGGGGTAGGGGTGCAAGCAGGGGGTGGGGCAGCCATCAGGGAGGCTGCAGTTGCTGGCAGGGGATGGGGCCAGGTGGGGCAGCAATCCGGGGGATGGAGGAAGCAAGCAGGGGTGGGGGTTGTGGCCCCTGTTGTGGGGGTTGTAGCCCCTGTTAGGGGGCTGTAGCCCCTGTGGGGGGCAGTCTGTGAGCTGTGCAGGGGGGCTGCACCCTGTGGGGGGCGGGGACCCTCCTCTCCTGAGCAGCCCTCCCACACAGTCCCTCCACAATCCACCCATACCTACCTACACACCTCACAGACCTCCACATCCCCCCACCCACCTTCCTACCCCCCTCCTGCAAACCCAACGTTCCCCCAGCGCACACCCTGTGTGTCCAGCTGTCAGAAAGGATTAGAACTGCTGGCAGGAGCTGTGGCTGCTGGGGCAGCTATTCCCACATCCTGGTTAGTGAAGGGGTCACAGGGAGCTCTAACTGCTCTATGGTAGAAAAAAAAAACAGAGGCAAACAGCAAAGCATATAGGTATTTAGAATTAATTTTATTATGATAGAGATACTGGTAGGCTTCCAAATTGCTTTAACACTCTAGATATATCAATAAAACATTGCCCAACTGATAACTGTCTCTCTTTCTCTCACTCTCTCTCTCTCTATATATATAGTGGTCTTTTGCTTTAATTGTAGAGGAACATGGATTTCGGGGTATTTTACAGAGTGACTTTAGGATTTCTTTATCAGGGATTTTTCAGTTTTCCAATAGGGAACACCAGCATTCCTGCTAGGGAAGCCAGTGGCAGGACCCAGGCAGAGGAGGCTGCTTAGAGCTTGTACCTTGGACCCAGCTGGAGGTGGCTGACCTCCTGGCCAGCTGGGGTCAGGAGGATCTGCTTTGATGGTTCAAAGCAGGCCACCACACTGGGAACATCTTCTGGGTGATAGCTGCCAAGATGGTTGGGCAAGGGCTCACATGGCAGTAGTGTCACACCAAGGTCAACTCTGCAGCCACAGCCCACTGGCAGCTGTCCCAGAGAGGCAGATGCCTCTTCTGGCTGTGCAGTCCCTATCTGGGTCTGATAAGTGCACAGCAGGTCACAGCCAGGCAGCAGCCCCCACTGCCAGACTGCTGCAGTGAGTAGAAGGTGCAAGGAACTCTCAGGGCTGATTCAGCAGTCCAGCTGGCACAAGGGGTAGTGTTCCCAGGTCCCAACTGGCTGGCCCCAGAAGCTCCTGAGAGCAAGTAGCCCTAAGCTACTTGACAGGGCAGCTTTTTGTCCTGATGGGGCCAGGACAGGGCAGCTTTTTATACTGCCCGGGACAGCACAGGTGCTGGTCCTGGGCTCTAGCTCCCCCTGGCTGCAGATCCAGGAGGAGCCAGGCAAGGTTATTTTGCCCCAGGTGGCACAATTTGCCCCACACCAAAGTGCACGTGCGCTGAGGCAAAAAAGGCCCAGCTCAAATTTGGACCGCTTCTATTTGGGTTGCTGCAAATGCACGTGCTTGCATGTGTGGACACGCCCAATGAAATCAAAGTAAACAGTCCCCTTGGATCATTCCCTCTTTGATAGTCATCAACAGAACTCTTCCGTTTCAGCTGTTAATGGTTGTCTTCAATTCAATCATCTCTCAGAAGCACAAGAGAAGAGAATTTTGTGGTGGACCTAGAACTTTAACACTAGAGATATCCAGGCTCTGCCCTCATCATGTGCATGCCCAGGTGCACAATGCATCAATGTAGGGGGAAGCAAATAAGGAATTTTTTTACCTCTTCCATCAGCAATCTGCACTGAATTGTGCTACTCAGAAAGAAACTTTGCCTGTGGTAGCCTAGTTTGAAAATCCCTAGTAAAGTCATGTAGCTATGGAGAGTTAAACCAGTAAGCTCTTGTTTGGCTGCTGACTAGTTAATTAAAGGGACTAGCTGCATGAATGATAAAGTGCAGCAAAAAGCCTGAGGAAACTCTTAGTATGCATTCATACTCACCTAAGAGCAGAGCAAAATATAGACTAAGTTAGGAAGAAATTTTCAGTCTGAAGCAAACTTCAGCCTTGATAAGTGCACCCATGGGGCGTGTCCAGCACATTTGCAGCACCACATACGGTACAGTTCAGAGCTCTCTGTGCTGCAAGGGCATGCTGCCTGAGCACGTGCTGCTCTGTTTTGTTTTTTTTGTTTTTTGTTTTTTGTTTACCCCTGGATATCCAGGGCCAAAAAAGCCATGAGAAAAAAACCCCCAAAGCAGCGCATGCTAGGGCAGCATGCTCTGCTAAAAAGCAGAGCTGGGCCGCTCAGAGCCACACTGCAGCTGACAGCCAGGCTCCACCCAGCAGGATTGCCATGGCTGAGGCCCCCAGAACTCCAGGTAAGGCTTCCAGGGCCCCTCTTCAATGCCACCCGGGGCAACTTGTGCACCAAACCACATGTGGCACGAGTATTCCCCGGGGACATGAAGCGGTGGCACAAAGTGCGCTGCTGCTACTTGTCCCCGGGGACTTAGACATCCATGCGTGTCTGGACTCACCCATGGTCCTTAGGGACACTCATGAAAGTTAGGGAATTATATGAAAATTCTTGTCTTGATGTTTCCTGTTCATAGACATTAGGGCTGGAAGGGACCTCGGGAGATCATCGAGTCCAGCCCCCTGCCTCAGGGGCAGGAAGTCAGCTGGGGTCATAGGATCCCAGCAAAATAAACATCCAGGTTTCTCTTGAAGGCTTTCAAAGTTGATGCTTGAACCACATCCAGCAGCAGGCTATTCCAGACCCTGGGGGCTCAGACGGTAAAGAAGTTCTTCCTTAAGTCCAGCCAGAAACGGTCTTGCGGGAGTTTATGACCATTCGACCTCATCATCCCTTGGGGCGCTCTGGTGAACAAACATTCCCCCAGAAACTGGTGAATACCCCTAATAAACTTATAGGTGGCCATCAGATCACCCCTGAGCCTGCGCTTTTCCAGGCTAAAGAGTCCCATAGCTCTCAGCCTGTCATCATAAGGTCTGTTTTCCTGACCTCTGATTATGCATGTGGCTCTTCTCTGGACTCTCTCAAGCTTCTCCACATCCTTTTTGAATTGTGGAGCCCAAAACTGGACGCAGTACTCCAGATGTGGGTTCCCTGTTGGTTCTTCTAGTTCTCCCCCTGGTTCCCTCTAAATTGGAGCTGTTTTCCAAAGGATCTGTGCATAGGATACTATCTGTCTCTCCACTTTAGGTGCTGCCTTCTTTCAGAACCCCACTTTTCCAGGATCTATCACTCAAGTTTTTCTGAATTTCAGTTTGTTTTTTTTTCCTGGGGAAATTTTAAATGGCAAAGTTCCTCGGAAAATCAAAAATATTGAAAATCAGACAACTCTAGTACCATGACATTTCATGGTAAAGAAGAAACCTGAAAACAACATCACTCACAACTTTTCCACCCTGCCTACATAGCTGCTCTTACTCTGGACACCCAGCATACCACTTCTGCAACATGCAGAGTCACCAATGGCCCAAGCAACAATGATGTAGGCCTCTCCTGTATCAGGATAGCATACATTTCTTACCAGAAACACCCGTCCCTTTACTAATCTAAAATCATCTGCTTCTGCTCCCTCTCAATATTTAATTTCAGATTAGTCACACCCCCTGACTGTGTTTCTGTGCTGGAATCTTCCATGTCTACTGACTGTGTTTCCTTCTTCAGCAGGTTCAACTGGGTGTTAGGAACTTTTGGGGCTGCAATTATTTTACTTATAGCAGCCTCTTCCAAACAAAATTGTGTTTTTCTGTCCCTAGGAATCAGAAAAAGGTCTTCATACTCATCCTATTTCACACTGAGTATTTCCATCAGACTGTAGGGGCAGCTCATCCTTCTGGGTGCTCATGCTTCTGAGAGTATGACTCCATCTGCACCTCCAGACATTAGCTTTCCCTTGATCTCAAGGCATCAGGGTTTTACATCCTTAAGAGTTTTTTGCAGAATCTTGCCTGAACCCCTACCACCTATCATCTGACCCCAGCGCTCTTTCCTACCAAGGGAAGGAGTCAGACTCAGTGATCTACTGAGGTCCCTTCTGACCCAAACATCTATGAATCTTCCCTCCCCCATTCCAGACAGGACCGCTGAGATTTGCTTGGTCAAAGGTAAAGGGCATTGGCATGTACAAGACCAATTAGGTACCATAGACTGGATTGCCTTGAGCAGTGTTTTGCAAACTTTTTAGACTCAAGGAACCTGTTCACCAAGGCACCACAGGGGAAGACAAGAAACAATTGGCACAAACTGGTTGAAGATTGCTTCAGACTGGATATAAGGAAAAAAATCTTTACAAGTCAAATGCCGAGGGTCTGGAACAGACTCCCTCAGGGTGGTACAGTCACCCACCCTGGCAATCTTCAAGAAGTGTCTTGATATCTATGTTGCTGGGGTCATCTGACCCCAGCAGTCTTTCCTGCCCAAGTGCAGGGGGGCTGGACCTGATGATCTTGTAAGGTCCCTTCCAGTCCCTAACATCTATGAAACTTCTTGGTGGACTTAAGATATTCCTCAGAAAATGCCAGCTCTTCATTTTCACTCTTCCTTTTAAAGTACAGGGAAATAATGGAGTAATTATTCTGTTGCCAAAATCTGAGACAAAACTACAATAGGTCAGAATGTTTTAAACACTATAAACTCCTATTCAAAATCGCTGGGTTTATCTTGTGAATCATGTTTGCACATCTAACAGTGCTAACATTGTAAAGCCCCCATGGTACCCTTAAAACGATCTCAAGACACTCTGACTGAAAATCACTGGCCTAAGCCTTCCTGCCAAAGAGAGAGAGCTCTTTCAGGTGATAGCTCTTTGAATCCAGGCAAAGGACAGCATAACAGTCATGAACAGAGGTGCATGCAATATTCATAAAAATAAGATAGAAATCCCTTCCATTCTTCACAAAAACTCTAAGTACCAACAACAAAGAAAAAACCATATTGATCACTGGTGAATAGCACAAGCCACGTATTAAAATAACTTTAATGAAATATTATAGTTAAAAATAACCAACATGCTGCTCAAAATATACAGCCAAAGTTTAACTCTGCTTTAACTCCATTTTAACTCTGCTTCCCTATCCTTCCCCAAACTTCACTGAGGGGCTTCAGACCCTTACTTAGCTACCCTGAAATGCATGAACTGCTTTGTTATGTGAATTTATAAACACAGCAACATTCATTTTGAAAGCATCCAAGTGACGTGGGGGTCAAGATCTGTTTTCATGCGCTTTAGGGTCATACGTTTACAGGCATTTAGGCACCTAAAAGAACCTAATAGGTGGTTAGTAGGATTTTCAAAAGTGCAAGGTACCAAACTCCCCTTGAAAGAAGTGAGCCAGGACACTTTCCAAAATCCTATGTCAGCCACTCCTCCACACCTTTAGGCAAATCTGGTTGTATGTGACTTAGAAGCACTAGTTCCATTGCCTTTTAGTGGAACTTGTGCACTTAAGTCCTGAGACACTTTTGGAAATTGCACCCTACATTCTTTAATTGAGGGATTCTCTTTTAATCCTTCTGCAGCAGTTTGCAATATCCTGGGTTGTGCCTATACCACTACTATGTCTCCAGAATTCTTGTTACCAAACAAAGGTTATTATCAGGGAAGATGGCAAAGCATCAAAGGCAACAATTAAGTAATGACAGGATGTCATTCCCAGAAACCCTGTGTTCCAAGAACGTTGCAGCAACATGGCAAGCCAGAAGTACATAGCTGGAAATGTAGACATCTGTGTAACTTAAAATCATGGTCTAACAGGCCAGTCACTGAACCAGAAGCAAGAGTCCTGTGTGCTATTCCTGGTTCTGCCATGGACATGCTGCATAACCTCAAGCAAACAACTTCACCCCTCAAGTTTCCCTACCATGTTTCATTGCATTGTCCTCCTAGCTTGGAAGATCCTGGAACAGAGACTGGCACTCAAATGTGTGTGTACAGCACCTATCAGGGCCCTGGAACCTGAGGTGATACCGTAATGAAAATTAGTAATAGCAGTATTTTCAAATACAGATAATAAAAATAATTTATTTTTGAAGATTCTTACTTATGAGAAAAAATAGGTTGCCAGGACAACTAATGTGGACACTCATTGTTAAAAGTAAGATGGAAGACAAATGTATTGTTGTTACCAAGACTAATAAACTGCTTTCCTAACTGGAACATCAAAAGCCAATTGCAATTACATTATGGCTGTGTTTTCAGAATACCTCAGTCCTAATCTGATGTTCCCTTGTGCCGGCTAACATTTCATCAGCATCCGTACAGACAATTAAAGACTTGTTCTCATACAAAACCAAAATGGTTCTGCTTGGTATTGATGGGTCAGATTCTCCAAAGAACTCAAGACCAGTTTCCTGTCATTTACAGATTTCCAACTGGTTCAGATGGACCAGTTGAGAAGTTGTAAATAGAGAGTAACTGATTTCCAGCTAGACACTCTATGGCTGCTCTAGGTGTGACTGAGAATAGAACC
Source organism: Crocodylus porosus (assembly GCF_001723895.1). Taxonomy (NCBI): domain Eukaryota; kingdom Metazoa; phylum Chordata; order Crocodylia; family Crocodylidae; genus Crocodylus; species Crocodylus porosus. The sequence goes on from NW_017728925.1 coordinate 3,828,161, forward strand.
CCTTCCACTCAGATCTGCCTTCACAGCTCCCAAGGAAACAGTCTACCAGTGTGTTCACAGCACTCAGGGCTATTTACCAGGAACTTTCCATGGCATCCATGTAAAAATTTACAGTATTATTAGTCCAGTGAGGAGGCCCAGCTGACAGAATTCCCTTCTTGCCCTGAATTCTGAAAGTCCCTTCTCATTCTTTGTCTTTTGGTGAGGTGATTTGGGGGGCGGGAGGCAATGGACAATAAAGAGCTTTGGACAACAGCTGTGCAGCTTCTCTTCTTCCACAGGAGTAGGATAGCAGGTAGCTTGCTACATATCTGGATCTGAGATCTCCTGCAGAACAAGGTCCCCTGTCTCTATTTACCATGCTGCATTTATTTACTCTATTTACCATGCTGTTAGCAGATTGAAATAACCTCCCAGGTCACTGGAATCTCATGGGGGAGTCCTTCATCTCTCCAGGTGACACACAATTGTATGTGCTTGCTCTTGATATAAAACCTGTTACCATCCTCTAACCAGAGCTGCTAGAGGATAACCCTGGAACAGCAGTCAGGCATCTTCAGAGACGCTGTTGTGCCTATCATCCTTGACCACCACTCGGTATGAAATGCGCATGAAGGAGCCAGTGAGCAGCAGAACCAAAAGGATGAGGAGTAATGACCAAACCCCATTTTCAATCCCTTTCAGAAGGATTAGCTCATCTTCAGGGATGGTGTTGGTCAGATTCAGCATGTACCCAAGAGGCCAGCCAGCTGACGTATCACTGATCTAATGAAAAAAATAATGAGAGGAGGAGAGGGGGGTCTGAATCATGAGATTGGTGGCAGTTGAAAAGGTCTGAGTGTTCAGACAGATCACAACAGTTGTACTCAAAGCTCAGTTAATTTTATCTACGACTCTTTACTCCATAAGTCTCATAAGAGTAGGCCCTTTGAGAGAAGCCCTAGTTCCTCCTTAGTTATTTAAAATTTTCTGCTTCTGGCCCTAGCCAAGAAGTGCAGAGAGGTTAGTTTTTCAAGATAGCTCTGAATAAAACACCTCTGTCTTTAGAGGACTCAGAATCTGAACCCAAATTTTAAAATGAACCCAAAGAGATTATATCAGATCCCCAAACATAAGTGAGTATTAGCTTTTGGGGACTTTCAACATGCAGGGAAAGTTCCTTGTTAGGATCGCTTGGATTCAAACCCAGAACAGCCAAGCTAGCAAACAGAGGCTAAGTCCGTGGTTCCACCAGCTGGCTGGTCAGATACCAGCCCCATCCCAGCCTGGTCCCTCCCATGAGGATGTTAATAAGAAGTCAAATGACCAGGAAGAACTATGGGAACTGCGAGCCTCTGACTGGAGGTATATAAAACCCCTCCTACATCCTGTGGGACTTGTCCCAGCAACAACACTGTTGTTTGTGCCTCTGGACCTCTGCCTTGCTCATGCCTCATCCCAGCCTCACCTTAGTCCCTGCACCTGCCTTGTTTGGACCTCCTGGCTCTGATCTTCCACCTGCCCTGACCATGATACCACCTCATCCCTTGACCTGATGACTTGGACTGCCACAGATATTTGGTGTGAACCCTAGCCTGACTATGGTAAGTCATTAAGTGACTGGCCACCCATGGCCTGGTTGATCCTGACACTCAGGATCTCTTAACTCAGACCAAACTATCCAGTCAGAAAGCCATGAAGATGTCTTTTTACCTTTGTTTTTTAAAGACATTCCAGGCTATCTGCCTTCCTCCACTAATTATGAAATTCGTACTTCCCCTATGTGATGGTTTGTTTCAATAGATGCACAGTTGCTTGTTGAAATTTTAACCTGCTTGCTTGTGATGTGTGTCAATTCTTGTAATAGTCATAATAGAAATGTATAGCATATTTTTCTGAGGCTCAGCTGACTGACCTGTTTATCATAATAATGAACTTATTTTATAAAAAAAATACAGTACTGAGGAGAATTGCTTGGTTCAGGTTCTGTCCATCTGAGTGAAAGTATCTGTTTCACTTCTGTCTATGGAGAAAATCAGTCTAGAAAAAAATATTTTCCTGGGAAGAACTGACAGTCAGCCAGGAACAATAAGGTCCATGCAACCTTGCACAAAATAACTGTGAAAGAGTGCCTATCTAAGGCACTTCTATCTAACTCACTGAAAAGACCATTCTTATCTGAAGCATCACATTCGACATTACTGACCTGGAATGCAGTCTGGGCAGAACTGTCCAAGTCAAACTGGTATCCCATTGCATGTAGATGGTAGATGAAAGTGGATAGGACACAGTAGTCAGCAAGCATGTTTGGCCTTTTCTTGAACTTCTCATTCAGCTAACAACAAAAATTGTTGAAAAGTTAAAATTGTCACAAATCATATTTTTTCTAGCTCTCTAGTATGATAAAATCTCCCTTTCCCTGCTCTGTGCTATGGTTTGTTGAACTGCTGCAATACTCAGGAATGCTTTCAGATGTCTTACATATACTTATGGAGGAGCCAAAGGTCTTAGCAGAGTTGTAGCCCCAGATGTGTACATGGAATAGGCAAAGCAGGCAAACCAAGTGGGTTTTCTCTCACTTACCTCTTTCCTAGACATCCCACAAAGTAAGTCAGTTGCTTGGCCCAAGTCAGTATAGGGTTCCATCTCCTTCAGGAAATTCAATGTCTTAGAAGTCACCTAGGCCAAGGCAAAAATAACCATTAAAAATCATACCCCCTCAATCCCTCAAGTGAGGCAGACAAGTAATCATATATATGCCCTCAGAGAGCTCATTATGGAGGCCCCGCATGCCAGGAATCATTACTGTTATTAGGGCCTGCAATCTACTACATTTCATTACTTTCCCCAGGAGCATGTATTCTGAAGGTGTGACTGCAGCTACTAGAGCAGATAGAAGCCCAAAATAGATTTGGAGCTCATCTAGGACCTTTCACTCTAAAGTTTTCCCCAGAACTTACTGCAGACCACTGAGGAACTAGGATACAATGACTACATCATCCCACTGTGTTGTTTGAACCCAAAATATTCCAACCTAAAAGTTAGTGAGTAAACCACACAGACACAGATAATGTTGCAAGTTGCACTGAACTCATGAACATATAGAGCATCTATACACGTGCTCTGGGGAGGAAAGGAGGCGCTGTAATTAAAGCAACTCTGAGAGTCGCTCTAGTTAAAGTGCTGACAGTGCCACAAGTATTCAGCGTCCCATGCTTCCAAATGGCAGTGGGTGGGTGCTTTAACTAAAGCTCATTTGGCAAGGTTTAGGTAAAGCATCGCATCCTCACCACCATTCGGGAATGCAGGGATGCTTAATACATGTGACACAGAAGCTGCTGGAGTGGTCTAATTAGCACACTCCAGCAGACTCTTTTAATTGAGTCTGCTCCAATGTGTGCTAATTAGCACATGGCAGAGAAGAGGTCTGTCACATATATAGGTGCCCTTAGATCCTAGAGGACTTGTGAAGCAGCAGGCTGTCACTGTTTTGAATATCACTAGTTGCAGACAGAAATGGTAATTTTCACTTAATCTGGCCAAACCACATTCTGTGACCAAGTAGAAGTGCATGGCTCCAGAGCACTTTAAAATGGCCCACTCCTGCAACAATCTGAACCCTCATCAGAGGGTTCCAAAACAGAGCACTTTCAGTAACTGACTGCAGTTCAGCCCTGCTCTGGTGCTGTCTTCAGAATGGGAGTGGGGAAAGGGATCACAAGGAGTTTGGTTTGAGTTTTTTTCAGCTTCTGCTGGAAGATGAGGCGGGTGGATTGGAGCCCCTCCCTGAGGTGGGGGAGCACTCAAATCCACCCACCCCACCCTCCAGCATCCCCTGGGGAACCCCCAGAATGAGCTTCTTCCACTCCCTTTCCCCCCCCTCATTCTGAAAACAGCACAAGGGCTGGGAGCAAGGAGGGGCATTCCTATGGGGAAAGCAGCTGCAGGCTCACAGCTGCTGTAAACAGCGGCTTGATTCCCCAACTTCTGGGACCCAACAGCGAACTTCTGTTGGGTCCAGGGGATTGTTGTAACTCATGGTGCTTCCTGCAAAACACCATGAATTAAAATGGGGAGCTACTTTTCCTTCTGAGCCTATTGTGGTAACACAATTCAGATTCTTTGGCCACTTCTGCAGATCCCTACCCCTTTAGCTCAAAGAAAATTTGTGACCATTATTAGTCTCATGGTTCTAGCATATGGTTGAAGGGGTCTTGTTCCATCCAATAGAGTAAGGCTATATAACTGGCAGTCCATGAGGAATTAATGTGTTTCCCCCTGGCCTTCTACTTGACTGACTGCTGCCCCCATTATCTCTTTGGCTGCTGCTGAAGTTGGGGCCTCTAAGTTCCTCACCTCCATCAGCTTTTGCTTCCTGCATCCTCCCTAGGGAGTGAGATGATGCAGCCCATGGCACTGGGGGAGCCGATGGCATGGTGCAGCAGCGTAGCAGGGGGGAACATGCATGGTGTAGGAGGGTGCAGCCCAGCAGCCCATGGCTCACAATAGTGCAGACTCACAAGTGTAGCTTGCACAGCATGCAGCCCCGGGCCATTTACAAGCTGGACAGCCATGCAATAGAGGAAGAAGGTAATGCTCCATTTACATACAGCCAGACCAATTCTGATTAATTCCAGCAGAGAGTGCACATACACACTTGCTAATTTTACTATATTTCTCAGCTTGTCACCTGGGTGCATCTCTTAAGAGACTCCTGCTTAAAGCATACACTAATATAAAAGAGAACCTACCAGAAATTTAGTTCCACTAGGCTTGTGAGCTCCATTTGGAGAGCAATCTGAAAAGCTGCAGAAGGAGGATGAGTTGAATAAGTTTCCCACAAGTTTCCTGCAGGCAGAAGAATTACTGGAGCCAGTGATGTGAAACGTGTCCTCATGGGCAGGTACACTTAAAGGATCGTCACTGGCAGTGCAGGGGTCAGCATCCACAGAATGAAGCAGAACTTCACGGGAGTAGGAAAGAGGCCAGCACGGGTTAGATGCATTTCTTGCATAGCCCTGGTCCTAGAGGAACAGGTATACAGAGAATGAGGGATTGGAGTCTGTAACAGGAAGGTAAATGGCAACAAAACTTAAACACTTTGGCTTCAGCAAACCAGATTTATCACAGAGACAAGTAGATTTCAAAAGGTTCTTACAAATTGAGTACCCAACCATTTAGCTGCTCTAAACTGTTTTAACCTGTGCCAAGTTGGGACTTAAACCCACATGGTACTGAATGCTCTCTGGCTTCAATGTGGGGTGCCAGTGTTTGCCACCCTCCAGGCTGGAAACTGAGAAAAAATGCCCCTTCTAGGATTTCATCTCCTTGTTTCTTGCCAAGCCAGAAATACAGCTTTTCTCACAATACTTTGATCTTCTCTTCCATCCCAAAGCAGGGAAGCAGAAGCATGAGAAAGTTCAAAGAGTTTAATAAGTCACACAATTTTTCAGGATTGAAGAGCAGGCTTTTTCAGTTTGAGTTTGCAGTAAATGTTCCACTCTTATTTCATAGAATTACAGAAAACTAGGGTTAGAAGGGACCTAAGGAGGTCACCTAGTCCAACCCCCCTACTCAAAGTAGGATCATCCCCAGCTGGATCATCCCCAGCTATTTCATCCATGTCAGTTCAGTCCTTTCACATACAGGTGAAGTTACACATTACAATTAGACCATACTAAATCTGTGGAAGGTTAAATAATGTTGTAGTTAGTGTGCTTGAGCAGTTGCATGTTAAGGATAGTTTCTTGCCTGCAAAGCTCCGAACTGCCACTAGAGGGCAGGGGTATGACTAGGAGCCAGGACACCTGGGGCATTTATACATAAGCTTGCAGGTAGCATCAGGTGCTTTTAGATGCACCCATGATGTTTCACATGCAGTTGTATCAGCGCCAAAATGTGCATCAGCACTGAGAAAATAGCAGTGGCGTGCTTTTGAACTAAAACACATCAAAGGAGTTTTAGTTCAAAAGCACACTGCCACCATTTTCTGCGCGCTGATGTGCATTTTGCCACTTGTACAACCACACATGATGCAGTGCAGTGTGTGATTAATTGAGTCTGCTCTGACATGCTGGATCTCCAGCGTGTTGCAGATCAAAAATGTATGCGCATAAATGCCCCAGGATCTATCCCTCAGAGGGGAGTGAGGGCTAGAAAATGCTGCATCCTGGGCTGCTGGAGAACTGTATACTTATTTTATCTTCATGGAGCAGACTGAAGTTACTCAGTTCGAGCATAGCTACTGCTAACTGCTTGTTACAGACATGTTCCTTACTTGTACTAAGGGAGTATCAATGTTAGAGGGTGTCTGAGCTGGCTTCAATCACCAACTTTATTGCTTTTTAGTTACACTCATTTAATGTGACAGGTTTGAAGCAGTCATGAAGTAGGTGAGGACCACCCTGGCAGACACTCACTTGTACAACTTTCAAAAGCAGCCTCTTAAGAACCTGGTCCCTGCCATAGCACAGGAAGCTATGGGTGTTGACCTTGTATGTGTGCCCATACAGCTGTAGCATCACCTCCTTCTCAGGATCTTGGCTTTCTCCTTTCAACGTGAAAGTCATCTGTAAGAAGTCTCTTCTCAGGGTCATGACACCTACCGTTCCTTTTCTGGATTGGATCCAGTGTCCTGTCCATGCATACTAGACCAAAGGGAATCAGAGAGGAAGGTTTTAAAAACAGAGATCCTCCTAACCCGGAGAAGCAGAGAAGAGCCCCAACTTGTACCAACCTGATCAAGAGCGGCTTCTTCTGCAGCCCCTGCCATCCTTCTGCAACATCAACTTCTCCCTATCCAAGTCCCCACTGCAAACTACTGCTTTTCTCTTTTGATGAAACCTCCCTCCCTTTGAGGCTGTTTCTGCATTGCACCTGTCCAAACAGACAGGCCCACGTGAAATCCAGAGCTACACTGCACATCACATGAAATCAGCTTTCTAATGGAATACAGCCCTTTAGCCAATAACTGGACATCTAGGAATCTAATCTTTATACTGATTTGTGATTCTGAATCAGGCAAAGCAAAACTATTGAGCGCTGCCAACCTGTGGAGGAAACAGAACCAGGCAGCCAGGGAAGTATAAACAAGTCTCATTTATGCTCTCAAGGCAGTTTTGCATATGGAGCAGATGTCAAGAATTTGAGTGGAATGGTTGGTAAAGAACAAGAGAAAGGGTATACTGACTACAGACTGGAGCTGGATTTTGAAAGAGACCTGGATCACTTTTTGTCAAGAATTTGTTAAATTCTGAAATAATGGAAAGCAGTGGGGCCCAGGGGATGAAGCACTGGACTGAGACTGAGGAGAGCTGGGTTTTATTTCTGACCCTTCCACTGGCTGCTGGGGTGACCTTAGGTGATTACTTCACCTCTGCTTCCCCTCCTGTAAAATGGGGATAATGATGCTGATCTCATTTGTAAAGTGCTTTGATCTGCCTAGCACTGTATTGAAGCTAGACACCATTCTGAAATGATGCATATGGTGGATGTTATTCAACCAACCACTCATCCAAAACATGGCTCAGCCATAACTGAATTTAAACCATTCCTAAGCACTGTTTTAAGCTACTGTCAGGAGCTCTGGTGGATCCAAACCATCAAGGCCACTTCACCTACCTTCATTCTATTTCTGTTTGATTATGAGAGACTTCCAGCCACTTCTGCACTCCATTATGCTGACACTACTCAGCTGATATGACCCCTTTACCTTGATGAAGTTCTCCAGGAGATAGTTAACAGCAGCCCACAGGAACACCCCTTCCTTTTGACTGGACAGTATTTTCACCCCCCGGAAGTCAAAGGGGTATGACTTCAGCATGGAGGTCACAGCAGCTAGAAGAGCATCAGAAAGTGCAGGGTTGGTGAGACTGAGTGAAGAGGAAAGAAGCACATTAGTGAATAAGGAGCCCCAGGAACAATGTCAAATAGCAATTGCATCAGTGCTCCTGATATGATGCCTACTTTGAGAACTACCACAACAAGATACAGTTGTAATGTTACACTAATTAGCTGCACCAATTACTAGCACAGTCACGCTGCCTAACAAGTACATACAGACTGTGGAAGCAAAAACTAAGGTCTCAGGATGATTTCAGTGTTTAGGCCCTAGCCTAGAATTTGGGCGAAACAGGCTTAGCCCCCCTGCTCCACAGCAGGTTGCCTTTGTGACCATAGGTAAATCCATTTCAGGTGGTTATGCTCCAGTTCCTCCTCTGTTGAAGGAGCAAACCAGCACTGCCCTTCCTTCTCAGGGTGTTGTGAGAATAAATACTGCGAGGTACTCAGCTAACATGAAAACCAGTAATGGAAGCCACGTAAGTGCCTGGGATACAGTGGACATTCACACTACAGCTTGCAGCATTCTGGCAAGTATCCCTGGCATATCCAAGTGTTACAGAAAGACATTGTTAATACCAGCTAAATTACCTGCCCTGCACACATTTCATCTTCCAAAAAATGCAGGCTTCCTCATCAGCACAAGCAGTAAGGAAGACTCTAAATTAGCCGGTAGCACAAATAAAGACGCTTGTCCCTGTGACAGTGTTATGATGTACATGTGACAAAAATTCTTTTTTGTACGGCTTAATGGCATCAGACATTACATGTACCTGAGTTTTGTGGGTTTTAAATGAGTTTGCATTATTGCAAACTTCCCAATGTAGTTTAGTTCACAATGTTACCATTAATCAGCTTGCCCTCAGCCACGGGGGAGGCGGGCAGGCTACACAGGGAAAAAGGTTCAGACCTCTCAGTGCTCCTGCCTTCAGCAGGCTCCTGCACCTGGGACCACCTGGGAATGGCCTGGCTTGCCCCTGGGGCAGCACAGGAAAGCAGCAGGAGGGTTTGCTGGTGGCCAAAGAAGGAGGTGGGGACAGTGCAGAGGATGCTGGAAGCCTGGGTGGGCTGCTAGCTGGCTGGGTGCTACCACAGCTTGGAGGCGCCTGATCCAGCACTTCCCCGAGCCTGCCTGGGCTTCCAGCACCCTGTGCACCGTTCCCGCCACCTTCTCCAGCTGTCAGCAAACACCGCCACGCTCCTGCCACCTCCCCACGCTGCACCAGGGGCAAGCCAGACTGTTTCCAGGCAGCCCCAGGCATCCTCCTGGCCACAGGAGCCTGCTGAAGGCAAAAGCAGCAAGGAGCCCAATCTTTTTTCTTTTTAGTGGAGCCTGCCTGCCTCTCCCATGGCCAGGAGGTGAGCTGACAGATCACTGGCTCAGATTAAGGTGGGAGAGATGCTGTGGGAGAGGCAGGCAGGCTTCACCAAGGTGGTGGGGGGAGGGAAGGATCAGTCCCCTTGCCACTTCTGCCTTCAGCAAACACCTGCAGCTGCCAGGACAATCACTTATATACAATGATGGAAATTGAAACGGAGAGGTTTCAATTAAAAACTCAATTCAGGGGGCATAGAATGTAACCCAATGGACCTAACCCCTGTCATAGGTACAAGCACCCTAAGACTTTTTGTCTTTTCTGCTGGCCAAGCTTACCTGCTCAGTGTAATCAAAGATGAACCATTATTATAGAACGGAGAGTAGAAGACAATGTTATATAGTTTATAAATGTGAGCAATTGAAACCTCCACTCACTTAAGCAGCCTCATGCTAGCAGTTGCTCCTAGGTAGACAGGGGTTTGGCTGTGCTGTTGCTCTGGAATTGCCTCCATTGCTTGTTTCAGGCATGCCTTTAGGCTGTTTCCAGCTTCTTGAGGGCATGTTGAGTAGTTAGAGATTCCAGGGCCTATGGTAAATGCAGGAAAGAAACTCAAGAAATATTACTACAGAATGAATTGATAGCGGGGTTCAGGAGCCTTTAGACACAGAGGCCATATCCACACATGCAGGTATGTGTGATTTATAGATTTAAAGATTCATAGATGTTATGGTTGGAAGGGACCTCAATAGATCGTCGAGTCTGACCCCTGCATAGGCAGGAAAGAGTGCTGGGTTCAGATGACCCCAGCCAGATGCCTATCTAACCTCTTCTTGAAGACTCCCAGGGTAGGGGAGACCACCACCTCCCTTGGGAGCCCATTCCAGATTTTGGCCACTCTAACTGTGAAGTTCTTCCTAATTTCCAGTCTAAATCTGCTCTCTGCTAGCTTACGGCCATTATTTCTTGTGACCCCCAGGGGCACCTTGGTGAGCAGAGCCTCACCAATTCCCTTCTGCACCCTCATGATGAATTTATAGGCAGCCACAAGGTCGCCTCTCAACCTTCTCTTGCGGAGGCTGAAGAGGTCCAGTTTCCCTAGTCTCTCCTCGTAGGGCTTGGCCTGCAAACCCTTAACCATATGAGTGGCCCTTCTCTGGACCCTCTCCAGGTTATCCACATCCCTCTTGAAGTGTGGCGCCCAAAACTGGACGCAGTACTCCAACTGGGGTCTGGCCAGCGCCCGATAGAGGGGAAGTATTGCCTCCTTGGTTCTGTTTGTCATGCATCTGCTGATGCATGACAAAGTGCAGTTAGCTTTGCTGATGACTTCGTCACACTGACGACTCATGTTCATCTTGGAGTCCACTAGGACTCTGAGTTCCCGTTCCGCTTCCATGCTACCAAGCAGGTCATTTCCTAGGCAGTAGGTGTGCTGGACATTTTTCCTACCTAGGTGCAGCACTTTGCATTTCTCCTTGTTAAATTGCATTCTATTGTTTTCTGCCCATTTGTCCAACCTGTCCAGGTCTGCCTGCAGTTGTTCCCTGCCCTCCAGTGTGTCAACTTCTCCCCACAGTTTTGTATCATCCACAAACTTGGACAGAGTACACTTTACTCCCTCGTCCAAGTCACTGATGAAGACATTGAAGAGTATTGGTCCAAGGATTTGTGGCACCACAAACCGCATGCATTGCACATTAAATTAATAATTTGCTACAGAGATTTCCCAGTAGCAAAAAAACCCAAAACAGTGCAAAGCACACCAAAATAGCATGTGCCAGGACAAACACAGAGCCCCTGCGCTGAGGTATGTGGAGAAGGGGGAGCAGCAAGCCCAGGGTTGCCTTTCCCTCATCTTAGAACCATAGAGAACTAGGGGTGGAAGGGACCCCAGGAGGTCACATCTAGTCCAACCCCCTGCTCAAAGCAGGACCATCCCCAGCTAGATCATCCCAGGCAGCACTTTGTCAAGTCAGGCCTTAAAAACCTTCCAGGATGGAGATTGCACCACCTCTCTGAGTAACGTGTTCCACTGCTTCACCACCATCCTAGTGAACAAGTTTTTCCTGATATCCAACCTAAATGTCCCTTGCTGCAATGTTCACAGCTGGATGGGGTGCAGTGTCCCTCAGTGCAGAGGCTCCACAGTGCACAGAGATGGGAGGAGTTGTACCCTGGGTTGCCTGCTCCCCTGTCTCCACTTGCTGCTGTCTGGCTGGGGCACAGGGTACCTCAGCACAGCAGCTGCCTGCTGGCTAGCCCCGCACAGCACATGGAGCCCAGTCAAAGCAGCACACCAGGAGCTGGGAGGAGCTGGGCATTGGCAGTTTGGGACAATAATGTGTCCCACAACAAAGGACATATGTAGACACTTCTAAAGATATAACCAAACCTGTACAGCAAATATTACACCAGGCTGAACCATTATCCTGCCTGCAGAAATGCTCAACCATGATGCTTCAGCACAGGGAGATAAAAATGAATGTGGGTAAATGTGACATGGCAAATTTAGGCCAAGAACTGAAAAGCTTCTCCTACCAAGCTACACTATATCAGCCCTAAAAGCTCTGGCTTAGAGATCTGAGGTTATCACAACCCACAAGGACATGACTGAGTGTCTCTGCCCTCAAGAAAGAGACACAGACACAGACACAGCAGGCTTAGTCAAGACTCATGTGTCTGCTCCCTTCTCAAACCACTTCCTCATGTGTACAGGAAGGTTTCTAAAAGTTATTGTAGCTGCCAGCAGTTGTACAGGAAGGCTCTGCTCAGAGGCCAGAAGTGTCCTATGCATGCAGAGTGATTTTTTTTTCTTAAAATATTTTTAAAACAAATTACTTTGAAATTAAACAGCTAAAACAGTGATTCTCAGCCGCAGCACTATGAGATCCTTTTAAGGGTGTCATGGGGTGCTGCACCATATTAGCAGTATTAGGTGTGCAAATACCTACACGAGTCATTAAAAAAAAAAAAAAACCCAATCCCAGAGATTTTAAATAGAAATCCATAGTATGAAAAACATTTCTAATCTGCTGTGGACTTTCTGAGATGTTTGCAGCAGAAGAATTGGTCTGTTATTTTTCTGTAGTCAAAAAAAAAACAAGTGAAAACTAAGAGCTGGCATTTTATCAGGGGTGCAGGAATCTAACCACAAGTGCCTTGAGTCTAACGAGGTTGAGAACTGGTGAACTAGAAAAATCTCTCACAACAAATATTTGTGTTTACTGTAAAGACAGTAACCACCGGGGATCCAGGTGTTCCGTTCACCACGGGAAATGTAGTAAAACCTGGGTTTTCTCCTTTAAAGAAGAAAAACACAGGAAATGGTGGGTTTTCCCTTGCAGGCTGGCAGAGTTCCAGCCTACAAGGGGCTAGAGGGAGTTGGAGGAGGGCAGTCAGGCGGGGGGCGTCATGTGTGGTGGGAGGGAGTTGGGCAGGGCTAGGGCTAGGGCTGCGGCTGCTGCCTAGCCCAGGCGGTGCATGGGGCCATGTGCAGCCGCAGGGCCCTGGCAGGGAGTGAGACAAGGCCATGGCTGGGTCATCCAGGGGGCTGCCTCCCTGGCACTGCACACACTCCAGAGGGGCATGGGGGGAACATGCCCCCCAGATTTGTGCACAGGGTGGGTGTGGGCTGCTTGCTGTGGGCTCAGGGCTCCCTTCCCTTCTGCCCTACCCCCAGGGCCTTCACAGCCCAGTGGGCAGGACCCAGCACAGCAGGGCAGAGCGGGGCAGGGAAGCTAGGCGCTGCCGCCTTGAGCCCCGCACCACCGTGGCGAGATGCCCCCTGCCCTCCCAGCAGCAGCAAGGGTGGCAGCACACAATTGTGTCCCTTGCTGCTGCTGGGCAGGCAGGGGGCACCTAACCATAGAGGTGTGGCGCTCCCAGCAGCACCACAAGCCTCCCTGCCTGGCTTAACTCTGTCCTGCCACACCGGGTCCTACCCACTGGGCCACATTAACCGCTGCCTCCCATGTGTGGCACCCAGGGCTTGGGCACTGCTGCGGGGGCAGGGGCTGCAGACCTGGGTCCCTGGCCCCATAGCCTTGGTAGCTGAGGGCCCCCTCCAGCAGGGCTGGGAGGGGTGGGGGGCTGTGGGTGGGGAGTGAGGGGCACCAGCAGTGCCAGGGGGCTGTGGATCAGGAGTGAGGGGCACCAGCAGGGCTGGGGGTCAGGAGTGAGGGACAATGGCATAGGCAGGGCACCAGCATTTCAGGGCTGCTCAATGCCACAAAGGTGTGGCAGGATACAGCCACAGCTGGACCTGCATCCTGGTGAGCAAAGGGGGTAGGGGAACCTCTGATTTTTCCATGATAAAAATCCCCAAATCAAATGCCAAAATATATAGGTATTTAGAATTTCTTTTATTATAATGATTGAGGCACTGGTAGGGTACCAACGTGCTTTAAGATTGTAAATATATCAATAAAACATTGTGTTCAACTGATATATAGTGGTGTTTCATTTAAATAACAGATTTGGGGTATTTTAAATCAGAAAATTTGTATTTTTATCAGAGAATTTACGATTTTTAAAAATAGAAAACCAGGATCCCTGGTTACCACAGACGCATTCTTTGTCATGTAATAACGTACAGTGTTTAGAGTTATACAGGACTAGCCCATTGTTATCTGGTATCCAATTTAAAACTCTTGAACTTTGTTTGATTGTGGCCCAGTTTAAGAAATCATGCCTTTAAATACAAGCAGGTGCTTAAAACTTAAAAGCCCAGACTTTCATGAATACTAATGATTTTATGCATGTGTAAGTGTTTTCCTAAATAAGTACCTGTATACCATACTTGTGGCTTCTTAGTTATGAATTTGCTAGGCTTAAACATATAAGATAGTTATTACCCTTTCTCTTTCAGGCTTCAGTAGGATGTGTCCTAGAGATCAGATCCTGCCTCAGTCATTATTGTTCATTAAGGATTTCATTGGATGACAAAACACTGGTAGGAACCTATGATAGTCCCATAATTTCAGAATAGACTATTAAATGTAGGATCAGAAGGAAAGAATGGAGCACTGAGTGAAAGCAATTTGCAGTGGTAATTGTGGGAAGATTTTAAAGTTAGAATTTAACCAATAATCTTTAGACCCACATATTGGCTCTTGAAAAAATGAATCGATTAAGCTATATTTTCTTCAATTTTCATTTGCTACAAAGTGCCAATGTTAGATCCATTTTTTTGGTCTCTAATATACATGCCAATATTGGATTTAAGTGACCTTTGTTCAGTTTCCTTGAAGTTTGATTAAAAAAAAAATCTGTCTTAGGTTTGCTCTGCCTAGGCTTAAAGATAGTAACAACAAATGCATTCTTAGTCATGAAATAACGTACAGTGTTTAGAGTTATAATATTATATCAAATGTTTCACTGTTTGTAGATTTGAAAAGGGGAACAAGAAATTAGGTTTATAATGAAAGCTTAGGATATGCCTATGCAGCAACCCAAGGTATAACTGCAGTTTATGCACACATGTGGCCATAGCAGCAGAGAGCTCAGTCCTGGAACCCACAGGTTGTTCCTACCAGCTGCATTACTTAACTAGCAGGCTACAGTCACACTTCCTCTTGCTCCCTTTCTCTGGCCTAATTAGGTATTTTTCTGCACTGCTTCAAAAGGAAGAGTAAAGAACACTACCACTCAGGAGCAGCTCAGACCCCAGTATGAGGACCCTCTCCAGAGAAGTGCAAGGTGTGTGTTTGTACTCCCGCAGAGAGAGGAAGGAACTGAACCCAGGTCTCCCACATCATGAGTAAATGCCCTGAGCTATTGCATCAAAAGCACTATCTCCTCCTCCGGTTATTTTAAAAGGAAGGAGCAAACTCCAGTCCAAAAGGGTTTAAATGCCTAATTCCAGGAGAGGAGTGAGGGCTATGAATCCCAAGTGGAAGTAGCCATGAAAGCCCTGAAGGGGCATGGCATGCCTCTTCCTCAGCACTTCATTTTGGCCATCTTAGGTTGTCTCCACTTAACATGCCAGGTGTTCTGAAGCCCCTAACTTTCCTCAGGTACAGGAGTTTAGGGCCCTAACTATGGACTGTGTATTTCACTCTGCTCCTCCTTCCCAGTTTTCCATGTAAGGCATCCCAAGAGTGCCCCGCCACATGTGCTGAGAGTGCTGCTCTGTACCTGTTCATCCAGCACCCCTTCCCTGGAGAACCACAACAGTGTGGGAGGTGTTCAGATTTTCCCAGCATTCACTGGTACAAATGCAGCCAATAACATGCAAAAGCTCTAGGCTAGTGACAGGCCATGGCTAACTAGATGGTTAGAAAAGTTGCTGGGTGAACATTGTTGATGCTAGATGTAACCAGGGCTGTTACAAACTGCTTACTGCCATAATTGTAATGTTGACACATCTAACCACAGTTCACCACTTAAGAGGGTGAGCTACAGGTGACAGGCAGAGCTCTTTCTTCTCTTTGCTGAATTAAATGCAAGGGAGGGAAGGGTTTGACATCTTTGCTGCTACAGTAGCGTAACTAGAGGCAGTTTTCTTCAGGCATGAGATAACACTGAGGAAGCTTCTTTACAGTGAAGAAGGCTAGACATGGGATTTTGATTTCTGCAAGAGCTGATCTTGCAGAAAGCAGTTCCCAGAATCACAAGCTTTTAAAATATATATGTAAGTCCCACTGTGATTAGTTCTGCTTCTGCTATTGTCCTTTATTGTTCCACTGGACATGCCTTAGGAAGAAGAGTTGGTATGTGTGGCTCTGCCACTAATTCATTGTTAGGACTTCAGCTATGAGATCTTCTTGGTGCCTCCATTTCATCATCTGTAAGGTGGAAGTAAAAACACTTACCTGTAGTTGCTCAGAGATCCTCAAGTGAAGGGTGATAGCTATCCATGTATAAAGACCACTCAGAAAGATTGGGCTGCCCAGTCTTCAGTATCATCAGCAACCTGATCTTTAACTACACAGGATGCTTGACTCAAGAAGCTTGCAAAGAAATGTCATTAAAGCAAGTTTCCTTAGTTTCCATCCATCCAGTGCCAGAAATAAATGACATCCACTCAGTAGCAGGAAATCAGCTATCTTACCTTGCACAGTACAGGTGCTATGTTCACTGACCACTCCAGTGTTATTCTCCTTCTTGGCTGACCACTGGTATATGAAAAGGGTAGTGTGGGATGGCCCAGCATCCAGAACAATGCCATACTGAAAAAAACCCACAAGATCATACATATTCTCCTGTTGCACACATGTTCACACTCTTGTTATTACAGGTTTGTACTACATTGCACAAGTACTCAGTATAGCCAGCTGCAAAAGTAACTCCCCTATGATTATTCTCCTCCTAGATGGTGCCTGCTGTGATGGAGTGGCTCTCTGCTACTCTAACCCTTTCTTTGTTTTTTTTAGTGTTATTCCTTTCTCATCTTCAGTCTTGATCTTACAAGTCACCTACCCATGAATAAGTCCAGCCTTCTACCTGCTGGTCAGAGCATTGAGGCCAGACAAATTAAACTTACCAGACTTTGCTTCATCAAGCATTCCCCATAAACATTTGTAAACTCAGGTCTACAATCAGGCTAGAAACTTTCTTTAAATTAAAAAGTTTATTCTGCAAAAGTTGGTGGCACATCTGTAGAGGAATCTTCTCACTCATTATGCACAAGCAGATTTTTCAAATCCTGCCCAATGAAGAAGGGCCAGGCTAATCACAGAAAGTAACTACCTGCTGGGTACCCACTCAGATAGTTGCTTTCAGCATGAATGCAATGGTTGATGGGGCACAGCTGTGTTTTCAGGGCATCATATAACACCTAGCTGTCTGCAAAGTGCTAGAGGAAGTGGGAAATGAAAGAGGAAAGCAAGAAATACAACTGGTTGCTTTATGAGTAATGGGCAAGATGGCCCTGTGCCAAGAGTATAACATGCCAATTATCTCACAAAATGACCTTTACTGATACTGGGCTTTGCTGCAACTGCTAGCTGCCTCAGGTTAGAGGAAGCGCTATGGAGCAAGCATTGACTTATGTCCCTTTAGAGGGGAAAGAACAGTACTTGATTAATTTTGCTATTGAGGTAGTTTATTTAATAGTACAGTGTTTAACAATGAGACAACAAGGTACTCGTTAAGGACCTAAACAAAATACTCCAAGTAAAGCCTCAGCAGCTGTACTGTGTCGTTTTGGGCTCCACAATTTGAAAAGGATGTGGAGAAGCTTGAGAGAGTCCAGAGAAGAGCCACGCATATGATCAGAGGTCAGGAAAACAGACCGTACGACAACAGGCTGAGAGCCATGGGGCTCTTTAGCCTGGAAAAGCGCAGGCTCAGGGGTGATCTGTTGGCCACCTATAAGTTTATCAGGGGTGACCACCAGGGTCTGGGGGAACGTTTGTTCACCAGAGCGCCCCAAGGGATGATGAGGTCAAACGGTCATAAACTACTGGGAGACCGTTTCAGGCTGGACATAAGGAAGAATTTCTTTACTGTCTGAGCCCCCAAGGTCTGGAACAGCCTGCCATCGGAGGTGGTTCAAGCACCTACATTGAACACCTTCAAGAGTAAATTGGATGCTTATCTTGCTGGAATCCTATGAACCCAGCTGACTTCCTGCCCTTTGGGCGGGGGGCTGGACTCGATGATCTCCCGAGGTCCCTTCCAGCCCTGATGTCTATGAAATCTATGAAAAAGATAGGCTCCCTTCGTTAAGGCAAAAAGATTAGTGATCTGTGTGTATTAATGCCACCATTAACACCAGAAGCCCTTGCAAGCCTTATGCCTGGCTAAACCCAACTCAGGCAGAGTGCACCTTACCTTGCTCCCAGGGGGGATCTTGACAATTTTAGTAGAGACGCAAAGCAGCAGGATCCCAGTTAGCCCGGCTACAATAACTAAGCAAGGGGGAAGAAGTTCACGCCAAGACATTAGGCTCCCTCTCTTGCATCTGCTGAATTAAAAAAGGAAGCTGTGAATTAGCAAATCAGCAAGTGCAGAGTCTGTCTCTAAAGCTATTTGCAGCCTTCAGAATGAGGAGGAAGGTGGAGCTAGAGTCTAGTTGTGACATCAGCACGGTCCAAACCACAGGTCTCACTGGTAAAGTGATATGATATCCTTATCATAAGGATAACTGACCCATATAAAGAGCTTTCTTCCCCTTCACCATGGTGAATAGAGCTAAAGCTTTGTGCACATTCCAGTGCTGGCATCATAGTCCTCAATGAAATCTCACAACTGCTCAGGATATCAGCCCCAATCTGTATGTGGGTCTCTTTCTACCTGCCAAAATCTTTAACTGCACAACAGTGAAAAAGCTTACTTTATGCTCCTCTAAACTCATGTCCCAACAGAGAAAACGCCATGTATTTCATCTCATGTTCAGCAGGGAATAGCACAGCCTGGAAATGGGTGTGTTTCTATGCTATCCTCTATTTTCTCCATGTGCTGGCACATTACTAGCTTGCCCTTTGGTAAATCCCAACCTTAAAGAACATGTTAAAAAAATAGCCTGGGGTTTGCTTTTTTCATCAGTTATGTTAGAAATTCACTTATGTTGTTGGATGTTGGGTTGCTATGTGAGGCAGCATGCGGCCAGCAGTGGGGTATCAGGTCCCTTCCAATACATAGCCCCAATCCAGATAGGAGGAAGGTCAGAGTGACACCTTAGAAACTAACTGGTTCAGGGAGGCATGAGTTTGTGTGTGTACAACCGACTCCATCAGATGTTTCATTTCTCTGAGCCAGTTACTCTCTAAGGGTGTCTATGCATGTGCTCTGGGGTAGAGGGATGGCATTTTAATTAAAGCAGCCACAGTGTCACATGTATTCAGCAGCCCACATTTCAAAATGGCCATGGGGACACTTTAACTAAAGCTCATTAAAGAAGTTTTAGTTAAAGCGTCCCGGTGACATTTTGAAATGTGGGGTGCTGAATACATGTGATGCTGCAGCACACTGGAACATCCTAATTAGAATTAACTGAGTCTGCTCCAATGCATTCTAATTATAACACGTCAGAGTACATGTATAGGCAAGGTGTCACCCTGTCCTACCTTCTGCTTGTCTTCAGATGAATGTAGCCCAGGTGTACACGGGTTTGTACTTCCCTCTCCAAATGAGGAAACTATTGGCAGGACTCTTCTTTCACCTCTCCCCACTCAGGAAAGAGGCCTGATGTTATTTCTCTTGCTGCCTCCTGATTGGTGGATGGGCTCCACCAATCAAAACAGCAGGATCTCAAGCCTGGGACTCAACCCAGGCTCTGAAAGGTAAGGCTGCTACATTAACATGGCAAACCACCTGTCCACCTATCTAGGTGCTAAGATGGGTGACTCCTAAAGGAACTCCCAGTTTTTGCAAAACAGGCAATAAAGCCTTTCCCTCACTTCCTCACTAAGCTGCCTGTGTAGGCTGGACATAGGCCTGTGCTGTATAAGCCATGACCATGTTGTTGCTAGGCTTGGCCATTTTCAAGAGGTCTAGGCTTAAGTTGCAGAAAGGTGAATAAGACAGAAGCTCTCAGAAACCTGAGTCTGAATGACCATAGCATAAACCTTTGGAAAAATAGCAACTAGCTTGGTCAGCAAAGCAGAGGAAGCCTTGATTATTGTCTGTTTAATTAGACATAGTTTTGATTATTGTCTGTTTAATTAGACATGAACCAAGCACAAGGCCTAAAAGGAAACTCTATAAGAAAGAACTGTACATCAAATAATCCAAATACTCTATATCGTAGCTTCATTTTAAAATAATTAGTAGTGATTAATGTAAACAAATGTATTGAATGTTATGTTGCTATACTAGATAGGTTTTTGTTAGAATGCTTAAATACATCATAAAAGCAAAGCAGCCTCATCAGATCATAAACTAAGGTGAAAAAATAACAAATCAGTGAAAAAACATTCCACAATGGGAAGAGAAGGGAGATAAGGAAGCCTTCCTTTTGCTTCTCTTGCTTTCACAGAGATATAAATCCCAACTGACTGATACCTTCTTGGCCCCCAAGAACTCTAGTTGAATCTGGTTCTGAAAGTTTCAGTGAAACAAAGAAATTTAAATACAGCCAATCTGAGATCATTCAAACCAGTCATCTGTAAATATTGGGCATAGGCTGGTTGAAAATTTGAACTTCTACTTTTGCACTTAAATTAAGACTTCTCTGGTATGACAGCTGAAAATTATGTCTGTGTGATAAAGGTGCTTGCTGAAGTCTCTATGAAGATTAAACCAAGTGTTTTTCTGTCATTTGTTTAGATATTAAGCTATATGTTGTTGCTAAGACCCTAATTAAAGTTTAAGGTTTAGTAAGGCTTTGTATAAAGTAAGGCTTAGTAAAGGTAGCAAAGCCTTGAAGAAGTAAAGCCCCATGGCACAGTTAAAATTAAACTTATCAAAGGAATGCAAGGCTTGTACTGTTATTGGTCAGTCTAAGGACAGTTGAAGTAAAAAGAATATGAGTGGCTGTAAGTTATCTGCACAGTTCAGACGTTATAAGTTGGCTGAAACATCCAGAAATCATTCAGAAGGAAGATACAGCTCTGTGAAAAGGATTAATTAGCTGTTGACCTGGATCGGTGGGCCCATGGATCTTGAGGACCCAAGGACTGAATACCAGGGTCCTTCCTGGTACCTCTCGGACAGCACTGGTCAGGGATGCCTGACTTCGCTGAGCTTTGTGGAAAGAGAAACTTGTCATACATAAGGCATCAGAGGGGACTGCTGATGAGTTGCCGATGCAAATTATTCTTGTCTCTCATTATTCTTGTCTGTTATTCTTGTTTGTCTTGTTACTACACATAGTTGTGTTCTTGTTAAGTCAATAAACCTTTCTTACCGTTCTACCTCCGACCATACTCTCAATCCTGAACCCTCCGCTGGCAGCTGGGACATCCGGGGCTCAGCAAAACACCTCAACTCACCAAGGAAACAGAGAAGCTTGGCCAGCAGACTTGTTTTTTTCCCTGAATCCAAGGCTACATAACCATTGTCTTTATTGATCTGAATAAGTCTCTGCTATTGTGTATCCTAATAAAACTTTTGAATTATAACTGGAATGGTCTCATTGTATCATCAGTCTCACTCTCAACCACAGTTAAATTTAGTGTAACACCTGCTCCTGGATATTTGCAAGTTCTGGTGCTGAAGAGTCAAGGTAAGCTTCATGAGGTGCTGTTTTTTCATGTGCAAGTTCTGGAGCTGCTGATGGTCATCCCATGTCTTCATGACAATGGCTATAGGTACGATGCCTGCTGGGGATGTGCACTGCTGGGGAACATCAATTTTGAGCATGTGCCACCTGTTTTCTCCTATTTAAGCATTCTAACTCATTCTCTGCCACTGTGTGACACAGGATGCTGGGCAAGATGGACCTATTGTCTGACCCAGTAAATGGCAGTTCTTATGTTCTTAACATTTGTGAGCAAACAGGAAAAATGACAGTCCCCTGTAGCAGTCACTGGGCTGTTTAGCTGACACTGGGCCTGCTGTGATGCCTCAAAGGATCATTACTGCCCCCACCAGCAACATCCCCTTTTCCTGGTGGAAGACGAAAATTTCAGATGACGATACACGTAAGAAGGCAGCCTCTGAAGGGCAAGACAGGATAACTAGCTCAATTCCACCCTGCAGCAACTTCTCCAAAAATAGCACTTTGTTACTTCTCAAGATCAAGAGATAGGAACAAAGATGTAGCTTCTCTTCAGTTATGTTGCATTTCCTGTTTTGTGTTCTCTGTGGGGGTTTCCAGTGACCAGTAGTAAGAAACCATGGGGCAGACGGCCATTAGCAGAAGTACGGGATCACTTCCACAGCTTGGAGGTGGCCGACTGCCAACCAGCCCCAATGGCACTGCAACCCCAACCAAGCAGCAGCCTGTTTCGAGGTATAGCATCTTGCCCTCAAAGCAGAGACGAGAGCATGAAGGAAGAAAAAGGAGAGGAATCCCAGCCTGCATCCTGCTCTCCCTTGCAGAAAGATCTGTGGCCTCTGCAGCTGCATCTGGGGCTCAAGGACTGGACTCTTAAGTCAACAGTGAGCCGTAGTAGGGTTCATCCTTGAAGTATCAGCCATGCCCTACGTATCCCTACATCTCCAAGTGTTTTGCACAGGAGAAGCTACACCCCCACTGCAGTGCACAGGGCACTGTAGGGTTTTAGGGGCAGGGCTCCAGCCCCAGCCCTAGCTGCCCTGAAGGCTCAGCCCCTGCAGAGCAGTTTATACTGGGACTGAGCTCTCTGGCCTGCTACAGCGCCAGGGGTGCAAGCAGGGCCAGATTCACACCTCACGCACCCCTAGGCACACGATCTTCAGCGCCGCCAATCTACTCTGACTTCTGTCTTTTCCGAGCCGTATCAACATCTAGCGCTCACTGGTACTGCGGGTAGTCCAACAGATCAGTTTCAAGCGTGTATTGCGGTATATGGGAATCGATGCGCTGTCCGCCATTCCTATGCATAATACTATGTAAGATATGTATTTTATTAGGATGATTGTTATTTTTACCTCCATAAAAAAAAAATCACAACACTAGAACGCCGGCGCCCCTGAGCGCGGGCCTACTTTGCCTTATGGGTACTCTGGCCCTGGGTGCCAAGCTCCTGCCCCCCCAGCAGCAGCTGGCAGAAGCAGGGTGCCTGGCACCCTCCGCCCTCCCAGCATCCATAGGTGATGGGGGGGAGGGGGCATTAGCCGCTGCCAAAGCCGCCGCTGGCTCCTTGCTGTGGACCTGGCTGCGGGCGGTCCCCGCTCGGCCCACCCTCGCCACGATTGGTCCGTCTTGAAAACCAGATTCAGGGTTTCCTGTTGGTTTTCATGGGTTTCGTAGGGGCTGGGCGGAGACGGTCCCGTTGTGAGGGCTGCAGCGCCCTGTCACTGCCTCCGCGGTGGCTGTCCTCTCTCTCGGGGACACGCCAGCGCCCCCTGCAGCGCGGGAAGCGGCGGCCGAGGACGGGGCAGCAGGGGGCGCTGGGGAGGGGGGGCAGTGCCGGCGGCTTCCCGGATCGGGCCGGCGGGCGCCGGCAGCGGCGGAACCAGTGCGTGGGGCCGGGCGGAGCGGCCGGGCGACGGACCGGGGGACCGGGCGGCGCCATGTTCGCGGGGCTGCAGGAGCTGGGGGTGGCCAACGGCGAGGACCTGAAGGAGACGCTGACCAACTGCACGGAGCCGCTCAAGGCCATCGAGCAGTTCCAGGTGCGGGGCCGGGCCGGGGGCACTCTCCTCGCCCCTCCCCGGGGCCGGGGCCGGGGCCGGGGCCGGGGCCTTCCCCCTCCGCCCGCGCCCGCCTCTCCCCGGGGCTCTGTGGGCCTGTGGCACAACACCGCTCCGCACTTCAGCTGCTATAATTATTTTAATTATATTATATTTTTGTTTAATAGCATGATGGCCCCCTCAGGATGTTTTAAAGCCTGCGCTAGAGGACTGCGAAAAGCTTTGCTCTTTCTTTTTCTGCATGTTTCCTGCGCGGATGTGAAAAGCGGGGGTGTGCAAAGCTCCAAGGCAGGGGTGCAGGTCGCAGCCGTGTTGGTCTCAGGCGGTCGGCAGACCAGGTTTGTTGGGTGAATCTGACGTCTTTTATTAGACCGACTTAAACAGAATTTTCTTCTCAAGCTTTCGGGTTTAAAAACCCTTCGTCGGGTGGAAGAAGCCTGTGCTGTCGGCGCGGGTGCTTCCTGGGTGCCAGGAACAGTGGGGAAGCCAGAGGCCAGGCTGCAGGTGAGACAGGCGGGCAGTGAAGATGTAAACTGAGGAGTCAGAGGGTGAGAAACAGGCTGCACAAGGGGGTGGGGAGAGAAACGGGAGGTGAACGTAGCAGGTAAATAGTGGGGAGGTACCTGGGGAGTCAGATGTCAGGCAGGTTGTCGTGTGTCATAAACCAAATGTCTGTATCTGCTTGGTAGCTGTGTTGGTCTGAGACAAGAAGACATACAAAAAACTAGAACTCTTGGTTCCAGAATGATACCTTTTCTTAGACTCACTGGGAATAATAATTATTTATTAGACCCGTTGGTCTAATAAAAAGTATCATTTTGGAACCAAGAGCTCTAGTTTTGTGTCTATTTAGTCCATGATTTTTTGTATCCAGGAAACTGATGAAGTGGAGTTCATAGGCTCGTCTCTGGGAAGTGTTTTGTAGGTTGCCTTTGAGGATCAGGACTGAGAGACTGGAGAGAGAGTGGTTTTCTTGTGAGAAATGTGCCCCCACAGGTAATTGGATATTTTTGTCTTTGATAGATGTCCGGTGTGCATTCATTCTGTGGTGCAGTTGATGTTTGGTTTCTCCTACATATTTTCCATCAGGGCATGTGGTGCACGGATGAGATGTATCACATTTCTGGAGATGCAGCTGTAAGATGCAGGGATGCTGATGGGTCTGTTGTGGGGTGTAGTAACAGTGGGGGTGGTGGAGATGTGTTGGCAGGTTTTGCATTTCTTGCCACGGCATGGTCTGGATCCATTCGGTGTGTTCGGGGCCTAAGGAAGTTTGCTTCTGGTGATGAGGTTAACGAGGTTCGGTGCTTGGTTACAGGCTAGGATGGGTGGTTCTGGGAAGATCTCTTTAAGAATTGGATCTTCTTCTAATATGGGTTGTTTGAGGATTTTCCATATGGGTTTGCAGGAGGGATGATATATCATAACCAGTGGTGTGCGATTCATGGGGGTTTTCTTCTATACTGCAGCAATTCTTCACGTGGTGTTCAGGCAGCTCTTTCACACATATGATCTATCTTGCATGCAGACCAGCCCAGCCTCTGGCTTCTTTACTATTCACTTCATCCAGAAGGAGCACGCGCCAACTGCAGAGGCTTCCTGAGCCTGACAAAGGGTTTTTAAACCCAAAAGCTTGCTAAATTTTTTTTTCCAACTATTTAAGTTGGTCTAATAAAAGATTAGATTCACCCAAAGAACCTTGTCTGCCTAAAAGCTTAGATATATATTTGTGTGTGTGTGTGTGTGGTGGCTCCTGTGCGCCACCCCTGCCCAGCACCCCCAGAGCGCACACAATGCTCGAGTTGGACTCGATGATCTTGCAAGGTCCCTTCCAGCGCCTAATGTCTATGAAATCTACGAAAATAAATATGAAATTTCATAGATTGCTAGGGGCTGGAAGATCATTGGGTCCAGTCCCCCTGCACTAGGCAGGAAAAGACAGTTGTAGTCAAGTGACCCCAGTGAGGTGATTGTCTAGTCTCCTTTTCAAGATTTCCAGGATAGGTGACCACACCACCTCTGGAGTGAGTTTATTTCACAGTCTGGACACCCCAACTGTGAAGGAGTTTTTCCTGGAATTGAGCCTGAAGCGGCCTTCCAGGAGTTTGTATCCATTGCTCCTGGTCTTCCCCAATGGTGCCCTGGTGCACCAAATTCTTGATGTAGTCCCCTGATGTAGTGGTAAGCCGCTACCAGGTCCCCTCTCAGTCTTCTCTTCTGTAGGCTGAAGAGGCCCAAGTCCATCAGCCTCTCCTCTTCTTGTATGGCTTGTCGTGCAAGTCCCTGATCATACAAGTGGCTCTTCTCTGGACCCTCTTGAATCTGATTCATACAGTTGTCCGGTGGGTTTTCAAAATGTAATAGTCACATGCATTTGTTTTCCTGACATAAAGTCCTTAATGTCGTTACATCATGTGATGAAACCTCCAAGAATAGATTCAAACAGAGTTGGCAACCCTACTGCCCACCCTCCCTGCCTCTGAGGGGGCCACTACCCCTGCCTGTCTCCCCCACAACACACACAACACCCGTGTGGCTCTGGAGAGCGGTGCTAGGAGGGCAGCGGGTGCCAGGCACCCTGCTTCTGCTGCTGGCTGGTGGGGGGCAGGAGCCTGGTGCCCGGGGCCTGATAGGCACGTGCCCAGGGGCACGGGCGTTCTAGTGTTACAATTTTTTTATTGAGGTAAGAATTATAATCATCCTAATAAAATATGTATCATGTATAGTATTGTACATAGGGACAGCAAACAGTGTGTCCGTTCCCATATACCACAATACATGCTTGAAACTGTTCTATTGGACTACCCTCAGTACAGGTGAGTGCTAGATGTTGATATGTATTGGCTCAGAAAAGACAAAAGTCAGAGTAGATAAGCGGCCCTGAAGAACGTGTGCCTGGAGCACATGAGGTATGAATCCGGCCATGGTCATGCCCCTGGCACTGTAGCAGGCCAGAGGGCTCAGTCCCAGCCCAAGCTGCTCTGCAGGGGGTGAGCTTTCAGGGCAGCTTGAGCTGGGACTGGAGCTCTGCCCTTATAAAATCCTACAGTGCCCTATACACTGCAATGGGGTAGTAGCTCCTCCCGTGCAAAACACTTGGAGACAGTAACTTTGTGATTATTACTGTCTTTCCCTGATTATGGTTATAAATGCATCATGTACATTAAAAGGGATTACTACTGATCTGGTTGTAATGGAACATACTGCTTGGCAAAGAAAACAGAAGTTCCTATAAATGTCATGCATTTTTAATGTTCTTCCACTATAGCTGTAAAAGGCTTGATGGATATGAATTGAAATACAAATTTTGTTGAAATATTGAAAAAAATTGGTGTGAAATAACAGCCATGTATTTTAATTGGGATGCATAGGACATAGGTAAACATACAAGGGCTGTTCAAAAAGTATTGAGACTGGTACTATAGGAAACAAAATATTTTATTTACAGGGGTTTTGG
Source organism: Crocodylus porosus (assembly GCF_001723895.1). Lineage (NCBI taxonomy): Eukaryota > Metazoa > Chordata > Crocodylia > Crocodylidae > Crocodylus > Crocodylus porosus. Next base: position 3,854,918 of record NW_017728925.1, read on the forward strand.
CTTAATGTCCTTCGAAGTGTGCTCCTTCTCCAGCCACACACTTCTCGTAGCGTTTCTGCCATTGTTGGAAGCCCCTTTGATAAGCAATTTGTAGAATTGCTAAAAGCTGCTCAGCCGCATTTTGTTTTATGGTTTCCACATCACAAAATCTTCTTCCTTTCAAGGTTTTCTTTAGTTGAGGGTCACATGGTGCCATATCAGGTGAATATGGAGGCTGTGGCACTTTTGGGATACAGTGCAACTTTTTGCTCTTCCCTCATCTAAAGAAAACCTTGAAAGGAAGAAGATTTTGTGATATGAAAACCATAAAATGGAGTGGAAGAAATGCAGTTAAGCAATTTGTGGAATCGCTAAAAGCTGCTCATCAGAGGGGGTTCCAGCAATGGCAGAAACGTTGCGAGAAGTGTGTGGCTGGAGAAGGAGTGTATTTCAAAGGACATTAAGCCAAAAACCCTGTAAATAAAATATTTTGTTTCCTACAGCATTAGTCTCGATACTTTTTGAGCAGCCCTTGTATATAAAAGAAAGAGCTAAGGTTTTTACATTCACAAAGCATAGGCTTTAAGAACAACACCAAAAATCATGAGAGTTGGCAACATTGATATAAGCTGTGTTAACACTTTGTTTGTCCTGCTGTAAGTAGTCCTGCTACAACTCACCATCCTGCTTGGTGCTCATTTTGGCAGACAGAAAATGGGGTCCTGCTGCCATCCCTGCAGTCAGCACTGCCGTTCCTGGACCTGCATGGGACGCCGCGGCTGGAGTTCCACCAGTCTGTGTTTGATGAGCTGAGGGAGAAGCTGCTGGAGAGGGTTTCAGCCATTGCCTCGGAAGGAAAGGTTGAGGAAAGGTGTGTTGCTAATCTTACTGCTGAAGATTAAGTCACTGCATTTGCACAGAACTCCTAAATTAGGCATAGTAAATACAATTTGTAAAGGCTCCTAGGTCCCATAGGCTTCTGAGTAACTTCTTGTATGTGTGACTTAGTCTAGAGGTTCCCGACCCCTGGGCTGCGGCCTGGTACCAGGCCACGATGGGTTGGCTGCCAGTCCACAGGAGGGTTGGCTGCCAGACCGGAAGTCTGGAAGTGACCAGCATATGGTGGACCAGCAGCCAACCCTTTTTTATACTGCAGTTTGCTGCGGTCCACAATTTACCAATCCATGATCTAAAAAGATTGGGAACCACTGACTTAGTCATAGTGAGTGGAAAATCCATGGAGCCTGAGCGCCTAAATCACTTAGGAGCTCTGAATATTTTAATCAGCAGCTTCTCATGCTTGCATTTTTCTAGATACAAGAAGCTGGAAGATCTTCTAGAGAAAAGCTTTTCCTTGGTCAAGATGCCATCCATACAGCCTGTGGTGATGTGTGTCATGAAACACCTTCCTAAGGTAAAAGGAGTATATGTCTAGTTCTCCTGGTTACAGCCTCTTTCAGCCTCTGTGGTTAAACGGGCTGTATGCCATGTGGAAAGTCTTTAAGTTTGTAGCTGGCTGTTAAGGAATTTGGCTTATGGGTTACCTGAGTCTGATGGAAGTTAACAGTGGCATGTATAGCAGGGGTGGGCAGTTATTTTGGGTGGAGGGCCGCTTACTGAGTTTTGGCAAGCCATCAAGGGCCACGTGAGAGGCAGCCAGGGGCAGATAAATATTAATTTTCTAAATTTTTTAGTGGCCCTGTGAGCCGGATAGAATGGCTTGGTGAGGCACTTCAGCCCGTGGGCTGAATTTTGCCCACCCCAGATGTACAGGATAGTTCAAAAATATTTTGTGTTGTCTAAAGAAGCTTTTAATTAGAAAAAGACGTCTTTCTAATCTTAAAAAGTATATGAGCTATCCACCCCACAAAACAGAGCAAAATTTCTGATGAGTGAGCTTTTCTATAACTAGTTTCAATGTTCATGGCAAATGAAAATAAGATTTTAAGTAGTTGGTCAAATTTATAAATCAGCAAGATTTCTGGGAAAAGGCACTTAAAAGGAAATAAGGCACAATGGTATCTTGAAGGTACTTACTTCAAAACTGCTACTGTAGGCTGTTGAATTTTGAATTGACACACTAGATAGCAGTGTTCTCCTTTTAAAGAGGAAAATACTTGCTTCAGAACTAGGAGGAAAACATAGGGCTTTTCTGGTTTCTGTAGGAAGCCAAATGCCTTAAAGCGATGATGTAGAGAGGCAGGGGGAAGGAAGGACAAGTCCTTTGTGTTTCCTTGGGTGGTAATTACTCTATGGAAATCATAGATGCAGCCAAGATTGTGATTTACATCTATCCAATGGTCTACTCAATACCATTTTGACTCTGTATTGTTGTTTACAGGTCCCTGAAAAGAAGCTGAAGTTAGTGATGGCAGATAAGGATTTGTACAAAGCCTGTGCTGTGGAGGTGAAGCGCCAGATCTGGCAGGATAACCAGGCCCTATTTGGTGATGAAGTGTCCCCATTGCTGAAGCAGTACATCTTGGAGAAAGAGAACATTCTGTTCAGTAGTGATATTTCTGTGTTGCACAACTTCTTTAGTCCATCTCCCAAAACAAGACGTCAGGGAGAGGTAGGAGCAAGGACACCCGTTACAAGGGAGTTGTGAATAGAAACCCTTCATTTCTGTTACATAATACAAACATGTTTGGTTCTTCTGTTGTCGTGATCAGATACTTGAGTCTCCATCGGGCCTTGCAACTGTGTTCCCAACTGCAAAAATTTTACATGAGCATTCTGTCTACCCATTCCAGCTATAACTTACCCACCTGTTTTTACAAGTCTCAAATCATCAGATTAATTTTTATTTAGTAAATACATATAATGGCTAATAATTTTTAAAGCCCCACTGAGTTCAGTAATTGGTTAATGTTTAGGTTAAACAATGTAAATGCAGTTTCTCTTAAATGGCTAGTAAAAAAAAAAAAACATGGTTCAAAAAAACC
>NW_017728925.1:3858001-3864866 GCF_001723895.1 Crocodylus porosus
TTCTTAGGCCAGGCATTCAGTTAAAGGCACAGTGGGATGTGAATTGCGATCCTGACAATCACACCTCTTGCTATGCTACGCATGCATGACAAGAGGCACAATTATGGGATCCCAATTGCACCCTGTTGCTGGTGCAGGGGGAGCATGATCCCAGGCTCCACCTGCACCATCAAGTAGCATGCTGGGTGCCTGGTATACTCCTAGTTTGGAATACCAATCAGTTGACTGATGCTCCCAGCCAAAGGAACACAGTGGAGCCCTTCAAACTCTGATGTGCTCCTGCAGCAGGGAACACCAGTCAGCTAATCAGCACTGGCCACACATTAAATGTAAGGAGCAATGGGAACCAACCACGAAGTTATTACGCACATTTTGTATAATAACTGTGTGGCTTATTCTCTGTTTTTTGTACCATTAATTGCATGAATGTTTGGCCAGCTTACTATTTTAAGATGTGATGAACTGGTTAATCTCGTCATAAGTGTAATATCTTCCAGGGGCTTTAGTGTTATCATTTGCAGTTGGATTTTATGTGGAATATGCGACAGTGATAGGCTAAAATACAAAGCCCTAAGATAAAAATAGCAAGTATTTCAATTAAATGTGGTTCAGTCTTAACTTTGTGACTTACAATCTTTCCCTGATTGTGGTTATTAATGCATCATGTACATTAAAAGGGATTACCACTGATCTAGTTGCAGTGAACCACACTGCTTGGCAAAGAGAACAGAAGTTCCTATAAATGTTGTGCATTTTTAATGTTCTTCCACTATAGCTGTGAAAGACTTGGAAAAATATGAGCTGAAATAGAAATTCTGTTGAAATATTGAAAAAAATGGTGTGAAATAGCAACCATTTATTTTAATTCTGGTTTTCTACAACAGTTGAGGAAGAATTAAACCTTTCTAAAGCTATGGTAATAACATCTTGGATACAAAATGTATGGTTTTTCCCCCCCATTTTAGGTGGTTCAGAAACTGACACAGATGATTGGGAAGAATGTGAAGCTCTATGACATGGTGTTACAGTTCCTAAGAACTTTGTTTCTTCGGACGAGAAACGTCCATTACTGCACACTGCGGGCAGAGCTACTGATGTCATTGCATGATCTGGACATTAGTGAGATCTGCACTGTCGACCCTTGCCACAAGGTACAGTGTGCTGGGCTTGGCAAAAATATTACTTTGGAATGTTCTGTCTGAGCAGATTTCATGTATGATTGCTGCCTTTAAGATCTCTAGAGCAGAGAAGGTGTCTCCTTTGGCAATGGGAGAAGGTCTAAGCCTCAAATGTGAAATTCTCTTATTCCTTGGAAACTGGTACAAAACAGATCTGTGTTAATTAAGTCCCCACTAAGTCTCTCACTGTAGATAAATTGTTCGTCATGTAGTTTATGGTACTTTAATATGAAAAAAAGATCAGTATCCCATTGAAACAATATCACAGAAAGTTACAGTTGGAAGGGACCTCAAGAGGTCATCCAGTCCCACCCCCTGCTCAAAGCAGGACCATTCCCAAATAGATCATTCTAGCCAGGGCTTTGTTTAGCTGGGTCTTGAAAACCTCCAAAGATGGAGATTTCACCACCTCTCTGGGTAAACTGTTCCAGTGTTTTACTACCCTCCAAGCGAGAAAATTCTTCCTAATATCTAACCTAAACTTCCCTTGCTGCAACTTGAGACCATTGCTCCTTGTTCTGTCATCTGCCACCACTGAGGACAGTCTAGCTCTATCTTCTTTTGAACCCCACTTCAGATAGTTGAAAGCTGTTATTAAATCCCCTTTCAGTCTCATCTTCAATAAACCCAGTTCCCCCAGGCTTTCCTCATAAGTCATGTCCCCCCTCCTCCTACCTTTTTTGTTGCCCTCTGCTAGACTCTCCAATACCTTCACATCCTTTCTGTAGTGAGGGGCCCAAAACTGAACACAGTACTCCAGATGTGGGCTCAGCAACGCAGAGTAAAGGGGAGTAATCACTTCCCCTTACTTACTGGCAACACGCCTACTAATGCAGCCCAGTGTGCTGTTAACTTCCTTGGCAACAAGAGCACACTGCTGGTTCATGTTCAGCTTATTTGTCCAAAGTAACTCCCAGGTCCTCTTCTTCAGAGCTGCTGCCCAATCAGTCAGCCTGCGGCCTGTACTGATGTATGGGACTGTTCCATCCTAAGTGCAGGACTTTGCACTTATCCTTGTTGAACCTCATGAGATTCCCATGGCCCAATCCTCCAGTATGTCTAGGTCACTCTGAATTCTAGCCCTACTCTTCAATGCCTACTACTCCCCCCAGCTTGGTGTTGTCTGCTGAGGGTGCATTCAATGCCATCTTCCCGGTTGTTGTCAAAGACATTGAACAAAACCAGCTGCAGGACCGACTCCTGGGGCACTCTGTTTGATACCAGCTGCCAACTAGACATCAAGCCATTGATTACTACCCTCTGAACCTGATGCTTCAGCCAGTTTTCTATCCACCTTACAGTTCATTCATCCAGCCCATACTTCCTTAACATGCCTGCAAGAATGTTGTGAGAGACCATAACAAAAGCCTTGTTAAAATCAAGGCACACCACATCCACTGGTCTCCCTGCATCCACAGATCCAGTCGCCCTATTATAGAAAGCAATTAACTTGGGTCAGGCATGACTTTACCTTGGTGTGAATCCATACTGACTGTTCCTAATCGCCTTCCTCTCCAAGTGCTTCAAAACGGATTCCTTGAGGATCTGCTCCATGATTTTTCTAGGAACTGAGGTGAGGCTGACTGGTCTGTACTCTGGATCCTCCTTTTCCCCTTTCTTAAAACTGGGCACTGTGTTTGCCATTTTCCACTCATCCAGGACCTCTCATGATTGCCATAAGGTTTCAAAGATGATGGCCCATGATTCTGCAATCCCATCGGCCAAGTCCCTCAGCACCCTCAGATGCATCCCATCTGGCCCCATGGACTTGTTCATGTCTCGCTTTTCTAAGTAGTCCCTAAGGTGTGTTCTTTCACCACTGGTGCTCATCTCCTCCCCTAACTGTGCTGCCTGGTGCAGTAGTCTGGGAGCCAACCTGGCCTGTGAAGATGGCAGCAAAAAAGGCACTGAGCACTTCAGCTTTTTCTGCATAGTCTGTCACAAGGTCACCCCCCCATTCAGTAAGCGATCCACACTTTCCCTGATCCCCCTTTTGCTACCGACATACTTGAAGAAAACTTTCTTGTTACCCTTCACATCCCTTGCTAGCTGCAAGTCCAATTGCGCTTTGACTTTTGTGACTTCATCCCTGTGTGCCTGTGCAATGCTTATATTCTTCTCTAGTTATTTGTCCAAGTTTCCACTTATAAACTTCCTTTTTGTGCTTTAGTTTACTGAAGAGTTCCCCGCTAAGCTGAGCTGGTCTTCTGCCATACTTGCTAGTCTTCCTGCGCATGGAGATAGTTTGTTCCTGCACTTTCAGTAAGGCTTCTTTAAAATACAGCCAGCTCTCCTGGACTCTTCTCCCCTTCAGTTTGGCTTCCCAGGGGATTCTGCCCATGAGTTCCCTGAGCAAGTCAAAGTCTGCTTTTCTGAAGTCCGAGAGCCTTAGTTTCCATGCTTCCTTCCCTCAGGATCCTGAACTCTATCATCTTGTGGTCACTGCTGCCCAAGTTGCCACCCATTACTACATTCCCACCAATTCATCTCTGTTTGTGAGCAGCAGGTCAAGAAGAACGTGGCCCTTACAGCACTTGCACCAGGAAGTGGTCCCCAGTACTCTCCAAAAACTTAACTGGATTGCCTGCGCACTGTTGTATTGCCCTCCCAGCAGATGTCAGGGTGATTTGAAATCCCCCATGCGAACCAGGGCCTCTGATTGGGAAGCTTCCGCTAGCTGTTTAAAGAAAGCCTCATCCACTATTTCATCTTGGTTTGGTAGTCTATAGCACACGCCCACCAGAACATCACCCTTGTTGCTCTCCCCTCTGACCCTAACCCAGAGACGTTCAACAGGCCTATCTCCAGTTTCATTTTGGAGCTCTGAGCAATGATACGGCTCTTTACATAAAGTGAAACTCCTCCTCATCTTCTCCACTGCCTGTCCTTCCTGAACTGTTTGTACTCATCCATGGTGGTGCTTCAGTCCTGTGAGTTATCCCACCACATCTCTGTTATTCCAATCACATCATAGTTCCTGAACTGTTCAAGGACTTCCAGTTCTTCCTGCTAGTTTCCCAGGCTCCGTGCATTCACGTACAGGCACCTGAGGTAACTAGTCGATTGCCCTGATTTCTCAGGAAGTATGAGAATACCTCCCCTGTTGCCCCCTCCTGCTTGCTTTTCCTCCAGGTCTCCCACTTCCTCACTTACCTCAGCTCAGGGCTTTGGTCTTCATTCCCTGGCAAACCTAATTTTAAAGCCCTCCTGACTAGGTTAGAGAGCCTGTCTGTGAAGACACTCTTCCCTCTCTTCATCAGGTGGATTCCATTTCTTCCCAGAGTCCTTCTAAAGGATGTGTAAGTGCCTAACTCCATTTCTCTGAAACATCCCACTGTGGCCAGGTGTCTTATTTTTAGATATTGTGATATCTAAATTGGAGGTGCCTAAGGTGTCTTTCTGGATTTCATTCTAAGGCTACAATTTTTGAAAACTATGCGAGAGGCATGTAATGGTAAAGCCTATACAACCTCTGGGGTGGGAAAGGCTTCTGCAATTCTATTTAATTAAATAGTGAACCACCAATGTTACAGCAGAATCCTTCAATGACTCGTATTCTAATGCTAGTGTAGAAGCCATGGGCATGTTAAGCAAGTTTCCTATGTTTGCAGTTCACTTGGTGCCTAGATGCCTGTATTCGGGAGAAGTTTGTGGACAACAAGAGAGCTCGGGAATTGCAAGGTTTTCTGGATGGCGTGAAAAAAGGACAAGAACAAGTATTGGGGTGAGTAAGTTGTTTCACTTAAGAATTGTTAATGATAATTTCAGTAGCCACAGTGGCTGACAATTAAATCAGGACTATATGGAGGAATTTCTAATGCATTCATAGGATGGTGGGTTTACTCATTATCCAGCTTCCAAGGTTTAATTCTGGCCACTGCCCCTTAATTTATAAATCAAAAGGATATTTGTCAGGTACAACTTGGTTCATTAACTAAATGCAGTAAAAGCTCTGTTATCCAGCATCCCCTGGGAAATGGGGGACACCTGTTAATCAGATATGCCAGTTAATCAAATGTGCACTGTCTGGTGCACTACCCAGTGTCAGTGTGCCAGGGGACAGGGAATGGGGCCCCACGCAGACTGCTTTGTCCTGGGCTGTGGGCCAAAGAAGTGACAAAGAAAAACTTGGCCCCTGGAAGCGGTACTTCTGGTTTTGCTTTTGCCCCATCCCTCAGATGCCAGTTAGTAGAGTTTTCTGGCTAATAAAGTGCTAGTTAATACAGTTTTTGCTGTACCTAAAAGTGGCCAAAGATAGAAATACAGTTTCACCTGTTCCATTAATTTGTATCATAATAATTTTTATTCCCTGTCTTCCTCCCCCTGCTGAATCTTGTATCGCAGAGTATCCTTTTTTTAGATGCCTTGAAGCTGTATATAGTGTCTCTCACATCTGACAGATTGTACAACTAAACAAGAGACATGATCAAAGGTCTTGTTTAAACAAATTTATTCTTAGGTAACATTCATCCTATGGCTGCATGTGAAATTGGGTTATGGTCTTTATTATTTGTGACTTTGTTTCCTTCTAGGGATTTATCCATGATCTTGTGTGATCCCTTTGCCATTAACACCTTGGCTCTGAGTACTATAAGAAACCTACAGGAGCTAGTTGGGCAAGACACCTTACCCAGGGTAAGTCTGAGAGACCTATGCACAGGTCACCCTTAAGCTCTGATCACAATTCAGTTGCAGGGTGGGATCTCCCCAAGTTGACTGTCCATTTTCACCTTGCTCACTATGAACTAGATGCATAGTAAGCCCTTACAATTATGAATGGTTGCAGGTAACTGCTTTCTGCCTGCTTAAATCCTCCTTAGAATTGCAGAATCCTTTATTACATATCTAAAATTAATATGGGGCTTGTTTTACACTGTACTAAGCTGTAGGTGATATACTAAAGTCCAAGTCCTGCTGAGCGGTATAACTAAAGAGAGTTATCTTTACTGTACACGTAATTTTAAGCGGCACTTAGACATTATGGTGATGGGACCCATACCTAGGATCTAGGTAGACAGCCACTAGAAGCGTGCAAAATGGGCCCTATTCGATTCAGATCCCTATTCGGCCTAAATCGGGGACAGCGATTTGATCTGTTGATTTGGATCACTGTCCCCAATTTGATTTGGCCAAATTCAAATTGTCCCAGCCGCCTGCAGAGGGTTCGGGATTGAGAGTATGGTCGGGGGTAGAAAGGTAATAAAGGTTTATTGACTTAACAAAACTATGCATAATATACTGAGATACATAATGACAGATGATAATAATTTGCATCTGCAGCTTATCGGCAGCCCCCTCTGATGTCTGATGTACAAGTTTCTCTTTCCACAAAGCTCAGTGAAATCAGGCGTCCCCAATCAGCACTGTCCAAGAGGTACCGGGAAGGACCCTGGTATTCAGTCCTTGGGCTCCTCAAGACCCATGGGCCCACTGATCCAGGTCAACAGCTAATTAGTAGTTCCTTTCACAGAGCTGTATCTTCCTTCTATATGATTTCCAAATGTGCCAGCCAATTTATAACTTCTGAGCTATGATGATAACTTACAGCTGTTCAGATTCTTTTTACTTCATAGATTCATAGATTCATAGATGCTAGGGTCGGAAGGGACCTCAATAGATCATCGAGTCCGACCCCCTGCATAAGCAGGAAAGAGTGAAGAAGTTCCTCCTAATATCCAATCTAAATC
>NW_017728925.1:3864966-3905131 GCF_001723895.1 Crocodylus porosus
TCTTTCTTCAGGCTGGGCTGTCCTTGTTGGTGCCACCTGGTTTGGTGGTCCACAGCTTCCCCCGCCCTCATCTTTCCCTCCCCCCGACGAGCCTAGTTTAAAGCCTGCTGTCCTTAAGCTGACCAATAGCAGTAAAAGCCTTGCATTCTTTTGATAAGGTTAATTTTAACTGTGCCACAGGGCCTTACTACTCCAAGGCTTTGTTAAATTTACTAGGCCTTACTTTATACAAGGCTTTACTACATCTTAGACTTGAATTAGGCTCTTAGCAACAACATATAGCTTAATATCTGAAAAAATGATGGAAAAACACTTGGTCTAATCTTCATAGAGCCTTCAGCAAGCACCTTTATCACACCGACATAATTTTCACCTGTCACACTCCACCCCTTCAGGGACAGGGATTCGATCCGTTGATTCGGATCACTCTCCCGAATTCAATTTGGCCGAATCCGAATCTGCCGATTCAATGCTGATTTGGTGAATCAGCGATTCAGACACAGGCACAGCTTTAAAAGTTTTTTCTACATACCTTGAGGTAGCAGCGTGGCTTGTGATCACTGTGGTGCTGGGGTGGATGAAGCGTCCCACAGCAGTGCATGGGGCTCTCCAGCATGCTCGGCAGCAACCCCGGAATTGGACCAGAAGTACTTCTGGTCCACTTCCTGGTCTGCCAGGGAGCACACGGGGAGTCCCCCTGTGCCCCCTGGCCTGGCAATCAGCTGCAGGAGTACTCCAGGTGGTCCCCAGACCCAGGAGGCACCAGTCTCCAAGCCAAAGGGTGCAGGGGGCCCCCAGCACACTCCCCAGCGGACCCAGAAGTGCTTCTGGTCCACTTCTGGGTCTGCTGTCAAGCATGTTGGGGAGCCCCCTATGCTTCTATGGGACGTTCCATATGCCTCAGCACCACAGCGATCACGAGCCCCTGCTACCTAGAGGTATGTAGAAAAAACATTTAAAGCTGTCTCATGTCCGAATAGCCGAATCTGTCCAAATTGATTTGGAGGGTTCCAAATAGATTTGGAGGGATTAAAGGATCCTCTAATTTGATTCGCATTCAGAGATTCGGCCACCAAATCGGGCCAAATCTCCACTGAATCAAATCGGGGACTGAAACTTCGCACAGCCCTAATAGCCACTCTCAGGATGAAACGGAGGAAATGTTCCTATGTTTCACTGTCAGATTAAACAAGTTTTACATCATGTTGTAAGCACACAGATCACTTGGGAATTCAATGTACTAATGTAAATACAACTCTTACTGTTTGTGTACCATCTTTTCTGGATTTTTACGTATGCCAGTGCAGATCATTTTATTCTACCAGATAATTAGTGTGTCAGATAAATGGTGTTTGTGTTTCTGGCGGGGTGTTAAGTATAAAGCCAATCCTGTGATAGATTTTATATATGTTATGCTGAGGTGTGTTCTGTAGTGCAGGCAACTGTTGGAGTCCCTCTTCAGCTTAATAAACAAATAAACAGTTTCCTCTAGCAATCTTTGTGATTTGACATCTCTGATAATTCTGCTCAATCCAAGAAAGATTCAACATGTAAAGAAACCAAGAGAAAGAAAATAGTTTTTATTTTATTTAAATTTCTAGGAAAGCCCAGACTTGCTGCTGCTGCTGAGGATGCTGTCTCTGGGACAAGGAGCTTGGGATATGATCGATAGTCAAGTCTTCAGAGAGCCTAAAATGGTGAGCTTTTCTTGAAAATCTGGAATACTACTTGTCCGTGCTGGTTAAAACAACATCAGTGTCAGCTTCTCCAGGTGCCTCTATAAGCATTTGCCAAATTTGTAAGGGTTGTTTGCCTGCACAAACAAGGTGACACTCTATTTGAGTGCTCTGTAAACTTTGCCTGGCTTCTTTTGTTCTCTTTGAACATCTAGCCCATAATGCACTTAGAGCCAAGTTTTATTTCTGATCAAACTAGCCCCAGTTTCTCAAAAGGCATGGCAATTTTCACCCAAGTGACAAGATGGTAAAGCATAATTGTGTAAAAAATTGTACTTCTAGGGTTGGCCCCAAATCTAGCAGCTCACTGACTTGTCATTCAGGGTGAAACACTTGTGCCTTCCAAGTCTTTGTGGTAAGCATGTAATGAAGGTATTTCAGTCAGCCTCTAGAAAAGAGTATTTTGGATTGCTCAGAGGACTGTCCCTGTACTTTCCCTTTGGCTAGCACCTAAGGTGGTCTTCGCCAGGCTTGAGAGAGGTTATGGAAAGAGTGTGATCACAATCATGGGCAGTAAGCGTTGGCTTAAAAAGAACCCTCCAAAAATTATTTTTTTCTTCTGTGCTGCAAAGCAGCCAGATATCTTCCCAGGGAGGTTCCTTGAAGCCCTGGATATCTAAAATCCTGACTGACCACATGTTTATCCTATGATTCACATATTTTATTCGGTTTTGTGAATTACTGTTCGGCTGTGGTGAAGAGCTGCCCCCTCCTGCAGCTCAAGCTGGCCCGAGCACCGTGGGCCCTGGGGGGGGTCTGCCCTGAGCACAGAGCCCAGGCCTTATCCCTGGGTGGGCATGCACAGCCCGATTCTCACCCCAGCCCCACTGTCCTGGGTCCCCACGTGCCTGTGTGGGCTGGAGGGGAAGAACTGGTGGCGCCATCTGGCAGGGGGGACCCAGGGCAACAGCCAGGGGGCCTCAGGTGCAGCTCCTGCCCACCCACTCCAGCCCCAGTGGGCCCCACAGCCACGGGCAGAATGCATGATGGAGCCAGGAGTAGCAGAAGCAGAGACTCTACCTCAGCCCATGCAGAGAGCAGGGCCCAGGGCTGCGGCACGTGGGGCGGCACCAGCCACATCTGAGCATGGCACAGGCAGGCACTGCCACCGTGCACTGCTCCCCCAACCAGGCTCCTGCCTCAGTTTTACCCTGCACACAGTTCAGGCGACAAAGCATGCCCAGCCCTGCTCCCTCCCTCACCGCAGGGGCCTACAGGAGCGGGGCTACAGCAGGGCAGGGGGGCCTAGAGCCACTCCAGAATTCACCGTAGCCCCACCCCAAACCCTCTCCCAGCGCTGTCACCACCACCCATCCCAAGCACAGCCTGACCCAGGCCCTGCCAGGAAAAGGCCAGCACCCCAGCCTACAGCAACAACCCGCTCGCCCCCATGTGCAGATGTGGGGGCACCCCCCCCATGCCCTCCCTGGGTGCATGCGGCGGTGGGAGCTGACCCTCTCCCCTTGCTCCCCAGACGAGCCACTTGCAGATCCATCCTGCACCCCTGCATCCTGCATCCTGGCTGAGCAGCACCTGCCTCTGCCCCACTCCCTCACCGAGGGGCCTCGATCTGCCCTCCTCCCCACACCTCTTAAAAACATGAAAAAAATATAAAGGGGTACATGAGGTGAAACTTTGAGACAGAAGGGGTTAAAAAAGGTTGAAAACCCCTGCCATAGTCCATTTTAAAAGGTCCTCAATCTGTTGGAGCCACTCAAGGATTTCATTCAAGAGGATTTTCCACAAGTTGCTCCATTTTTAGATGAACTTTGTGGCCGCTTGAACTTCTGCTTCCCATTATTTTCATTTTGCAGCAAAACAAGTAGCTTTCAGCTGCTGGAAAAAGATCACTGCATATTTGGTTAGACACACTACTAACTCTGCAGTGATCAACATTTAGGGGAATTAAAAATGATTAGTGCATATTATCAAATTACTCTGTCCTTACAAAGACCCTTTGCGTTCAGTGTTTGCATTCATATAGAGCCAAATGCAGTGGAGAAGATATGAATTTCATGAAGTAGTACTATCAAAGCAAAAAGTCATAGTCCTTTCTAGCCCTATTTTCCTAAAATCTAAAGGGAGGTCACATAGTTCAGCCCTTTGCTCAAGGTAGGAACATGCCTAGCTAAACCATTCCAAACAAATGCTTCCCTGACCTATATTAAAATCTTACAGTGACTGACTGCACAAATTCTCTAGCTTACATGTTCCAGTACTTAACCAGCCTCATAGTGATAATACATCCTTGGTTAGCCGAACCCTTGAGAGAGCTCCCACCAAAAATTTATTCAAATAACTGAATTTGTTCTGCTGAGTAAAACCCTGTGGTATTTTTGGAGGAATTATGCATTCTAACACTGTATATATGTTATATATGAAAAGAGAGGTACCTGATGATTTGAGCAGGCACTGAATATGAATATGTTTTTGTGATCACAGGGAAATCATGCACCTTATTCTCTGGGAAAAAGTGTGGGTGTATCACTTGCTTACCCTTGTTAAACCATTTTGAGTTCCTTGGCTGAAATGAATTATGTAAATACTGTGTGTTCTTATATTGCACTGGCTTTTTTTCCCCCTTCTCTGTCTCTTAAAGGAACCTGAACTAATCACCAAATTCTTGCCAATGCTGATGTCCTTTGTGGTGGAAGATCACACATTCACTGTAGATCAGAAACTGCCATCAGAAGAGAAGGGACCAATACCCTACCCCAGCACTATTCCTGAAGCTTTCACCAAGTATGTCAACTACTTTACTTATTAATATATGTGTTAGATGCTTTATCAAGGCAAAATGCTAGGTAGCCATACTGGTACCATTATGTACAACCTGAAAAAATCAAGTGAAGGAATTTTGAAAGTGTTTAAACTTTAACTTGGGGCTGAAATTCCATTGACAAGGATTTGGGAAGATTAATTAGTAGAGTAAATTGATATTCTCCACAAGAGAAATGCTCACATATTATGCTTTTTGATGGAGACATGTGGCACATCAGTATCATCTGCCTTTCCACAATTTTAAGTGTGGAGCAGAGACAATATATAGTCCTGTCCTGGTGTAAATAACTCTATTCTGGAGAAAAGTTACCCCTCAAAATCAGGTGTACCTTCAGACTGGTGTAGTTTACTTCTACCTAATTTCCTATCCAGTTTCCCTTGAGCAAATAGCTATTTCTACTTCCTCTGCCACATTGTGGCACTCTAATTTACATCAACGTATAAACTGATTTAAGTTACCCTGGTGCAAATGTGTCTCATGTCCATTCCCATATTTTTAAGCTGTTTGTTACTTGCTTTCATTTCTTAAGCCCTTGTAATACCAGCAGAGACATAGATTATGCTGTGACTTCTGTAGACCATGAAAAATTTCCAAACTCTATACTCAGTGACATGTTAATATTATATTAGTATTTAATGGGGCTGCTATACATCAGACAGAAATGGCCTTCATGCCTGTGACACAGAATATAGGTTAGGTTACTGGATTTAGGATTACATTTTAGTTAAAGGGGATTTTAGATTACAAAGATACCAGTAAAACTACTTGCATAGAACTTAAGCAGTGTCCAGAAAAAGGTGTGAGAGGCAGTGTTTCTTTATCACTACTGGCAGGGCTGTCCAATTTGGAGGCCTCTGATTAGAGAGCTCAAATATGGCCTTTTTTCATAAGGGGCAAAATTGAAAGGCAGTTGAATAGGTAACGGAACAAAACTCATAAGGACCTCAGTCGGCAAGGTAATTTGTAATTGATGAGAATCCATTTCAACTTAAGTGACAAGTGTATTGAATAGCACAGTTATGTCTTACTGCCTTTGCCTTCTATTATCTAATAATGGACCTTCTCAATGACAGCCCACTGTAGGCAAGAACCTAAAAAAATGTGAAGATTGCACTCCATATTACAAAAATGAATTCATTTTGAGCTCTTGCCACTGAAGCTGGTCAGTTTGTTCCTCTAGGATATAAAGACCTGGGAACAGAAGTAGCACAAGAGATTTGGTATTATAATTTAAACCTTTTTTTACCCAGTGGAAAAATAAAGATTTAGATCATTTCTGATTCTCATAATGGGTAGAATAAGAAATATTTTTGCCTAACAAACTACATTGCTGCTTGACAGTAACACAACTGGAGAAAGGCAAGTGACTGAACAGCACCATGTTTTTTTTAATCTTGGGAACTCCAAATTACCTTTATCTTCCTCTTAAGAAAATGGAGCTTCTGCCATCATCTTATAAAATCCTCAGCATTTCCTGTATTTGAAAACATTGCAGCACCCCATGTGAAGCAGTAATTTTTATTCTCGATGTAGGCCTAGTTTGGAAAAGGATGGAGTATTTTGTTGATGCTTTTTACTATATTCATTCAGTCTTTGCAAAGAGAATAAAGGTTTCCTACCTTTTTTTAAAAAAAAGCAAGAGAGATGCTTGTGCAACTTTGAAAGCAGAATGCAGTGTACTTTTCATGGTACTATTTAATTGAGGTGTGTTTTGCCTGACACTCTCCCCCCTCGGGCTCATCCCCCTGCATGTGTTACTGTAACTAAGATGCATGTACCTTGGGACGGTAGAAAGTGTAGTTTGCTTGAAATCCCATATGTCTGGGAGTTCAGAAGCAACTTACTCTTTGCAAAGCATGAAAAGGTCTTCTGTATGCTTAGGCATACTCATATCTTGCACTTATTTCTATCACTGTTCTTGTCCACATATCCACACTCAGACTATTGTCTCTAGTTAGAATCATGGTCACCACTGTTTGATAGCAGCGCTGTGGGTGTCTGAGCTATGAGAAAGTATAAATCAAATCAAAATCATACTTTCCATTCTGCTGAACTTGGTCTGTGAAGTTCCTTCTTACATTAAATCATGGAGAGTTAAGAAGTTGTTATTGGAAAGTAAAAATGTTTACTGAATTATCATGTCTTTAGTCCTAGTCAGCAGACAGCTAACAATGGTATGCACCTTGGCCACCATGTCACAAAAGGCTTGAAGCTAGATATTAAGATATTCTATTGTTCCAACTCCATGTGTGTTCCAGTTCTTAGACCTTTTCTTTTTAAATCACCTCTAGTAAGTGGTTTCTTGTTTTTCTGGTTGTAAATCTTTGCTTGTGTTTGTACCGTTACAGATTTTTACAGGAAAACAGAATAGCTTGTGAAATTGGGCTCTATTATGTTCTTCACATCACTAAGCAGAGGAACAAGAATGCTTTTCTTAGGCTTCTGCCAGGTCTAAGTAAGATGTCTTTTCTTTTTATATTTTGTGTCCAGTTTTCACACATGGGAGTCCTAAATTGAGGAAAATAAGCATTTGGGGATGACTGGGGGATAGCATCAATCCTTTTTTCAGCTTTGCTAGTGATTTCACTGTGTGGCCATGGTGAGTCATTTACCTTAGGTGGCAGTGTTTCCTTATTGAACCAGAATGGAGGGAGCCTTGTTAACTGTCTCTAATTCCATGGATAAAAGATACTGTACTAGCAATGTGACTAATAGGCTTGATGGAATAGAGCTGAAAGATAAATGATATATTTGATCAAGTGGCTTCCTGCTGCACATAGTCTACAATGATTACATTGAGTCAGAACTTACTATTATCTTTGGATTTGGCTTCATTCACAAAAGAAACTTGCAATGACACAATGCAGAATTCAGCACAAACCTTCTCCCCCAGGCTTAACTGTTCTTACCCCTTCTACAATAACTACCCAGCTCACACCCTAGGTTTTCCTGAGATCCACTCTCACCTTCCTTTATATCTGGACACAGTAATAAACCACCTGGAGATGGTTCACCAGGAAAGTCCACTTGAAATTTTCTGGCACAAACTTCTACTACGTGGCAAGGTTTTTAGGCAAATGCATGCTAGCCTGTCGGTCTCTTTGTGTCATGCAGTTGAGACATTCAGTGACCTGGCCTTCAGTGATATTTTCTTGCACCTGCTCACCGGTAACCTCACATTGCTGGCTGATGAATTTGCACTGGAGGAGTTCTGTACCAGTCTCTTTGATGGCTTCTTTCTCACTGCCTGCTCAAGGTAACTGGTGTCTGTCTTCAAAGCACAGTATTTACAAGGCAAGTGGGTAGATCATGCCTCTCTGAGCTATTGCTTAACCTGCCTGCAGACTCTTTTCTTGGCTAAATAGATTATCTGTTTTATTTTTTAAAGAAATAAGATTTCAGCAGCCAATTCTGTAGCACCAAAATCTAAGAAATTACAGGATGTTGATTATAAAATGTTCTGAAATGTTAAATCACTGTTTGCGGACACAAGATGCAGAAGGCATGATACAGTTGTGCATCCCATTTCTGTTTTGAACATTAGAGAGAGCTTCAGGATTGTGCTTTGTCAGTTGCACAGAAAATGTGTTTGTCTGCAAAAAGATCATATTAATTTCTTGGAAGCCTAAGGCAGGATTCATATAATGTAGCACACAAGCCATTTTTCTACATGTATTTTTAGCATTTGAATGTAGTTACTCTGACAACCATTGTAACTTGTGCTCTAAAGTGTAAACATAATATTGCCTGTTTACATTCGTTTCACCACCTGAAAATTGCTCTTCACAGAAAGGAGAATGTACATAGACACGTGCTAAGATTGCTACTTCACCTGCATCACAAAATGGCACCTACCAAATTGGAGTCACTCCAGAAGTCTTTGGAACCTACTAAGCAGGTATGAAGGGTAACTAGAAGAAAGCCATGTGCAAATTAAGGCAGCTGCATTCTCTGAAGTTGCTTAATGGAGCATGTGTTCTGTTTTAAATAGCAGCTTTCAAAGCGTACATAGTTCTGACTTAATTAGATCATAACCTCCTCTTCCCACTTTCCTCTGTGTTGAAACACTCCCTGTAATTGCAGTATTTAGTGCACTGCCTAATAACAACTAGAATAAAGTGTGACTTTTTAAATTCTTATTCTACAGACTAGCGAGGCTGTGAAGGATCTTTACAACCAGCTCAATGAAAAACTGGAGCTTCGCAAGCCCAGCCCAGCCCAGGTGGCTGAGACACCTTCCATGGAACTGCCCTTACCCACTGTGCCCACCC
This sequence comes from Crocodylus porosus, assembly GCF_001723895.1. Classification (NCBI taxonomy): domain Eukaryota; kingdom Metazoa; phylum Chordata; order Crocodylia; family Crocodylidae; genus Crocodylus; species Crocodylus porosus. The sequence continues at coordinate 3,873,756 of NW_017728925.1, forward strand.
CAGCCTCTCTCTGAGCCGAACCTACAGTGCACTGGTGTGATTTTTTTGACATAGAAGAACTAGACTTGGCAGCCTGTGTGGTGAAGCAGTTTCAGTGCACTGTTAAGTGTCTCTGTCAACAGGGATGAAAACTAATCAAGACTCACTTAAACCTTTCTGAGGTGCGACCAGCAGTCACTGCAGTTTGCTTTTGATTGTTGGCTGTGCTGGGTTGCAAACTTAGTCTGTGGCATATTGCAAGGATTTCTTGTAGATCCACTTACCTCTTAACTGTGTGTATTTTTTCAAAAGAAATAGGTTTATTTTTAAGCTTGATATGTTATTGCAGTTTTAGATGTAACAATTTTATGAGGTGGTAAATATAAAAACTCAACTCATTTAATCAGACAGAGTGAACTCTTGAGATTGAGGCATAATTTCTCCCATTGCTCCTAACTTGCTTCTCCAGGTCTATAGGTATTCTGGTATAACTATATAGTAACAGAGCCCCCAATAAAGACGTAGCAGATGCCAGCATAAGGGGCTTTTCTGCTAACAAATCTGTGTCCGCACCAGGGATCTTGTTGGCCTGGGTGCATCAGCTGCAGGAGGTATAGCTCTTGTCGTGTTCTTAAGTCAGCATAGCTGTAGAACTAGCAGACGGCTGCTTTTGAGTTGGAGATGTTTGCTTTGAAATAACTTTGCTCCCCCCTTCTTAATTACGAAGGTGGGAAACATCCATCTTGGATGGGGATGTTAATTACAAAGGTGAGAGCTACCTCAGAAGGAATCATAACTTCTTATTCTCAAATGTGAGTTTCATAACAAAGTCCAAAGAACCAAGCCACTGCCTCAAATAAAAAAGCTTTTAAAGAAAACTTTGAGGTAATTTTAAATGATTCTTGAGGCAGCTAGAGAAAACAACAAACCCCCTCCAAAATGGAGTGGTGGGGAAGATTGTGACAATCCTGAAATCCCATACTGGAGAATTAATCAGCATCTAATGACCCATTTGCCTTTGCTGCCATGTGCTAGATTTATTCCTCTTCCCCTCCTGTGCTTACTAGTGGTGAAGCTGAGGGCAGTGAAAGCCAGTGTTCAAGGAGGTAAAATGTAAATATGCTGGTTACAAAGGACTTGCCTACCTGACATAAGAAGTGTTGGGCTCTAAAAGGAAATTTTGTGCAACCCAGTAATCTGCCTGAGGAGGATAAACTGGAAAAGGTATGTGTGCGTGTATAGGGAGGCTCTGTCAAACATGCAAAAGAGGTACTGCTGGTAGCTGGACAGAAAATCAGTGTTGCCCTCATGTATTCAGTAATGCCAGCTGTCAGGAAAACGTCGCGAGACTCAAGATTTCGAAGTCTAAATAACTCCAACTCTCAATCTCCTAATCGAACTCTCAGATCTCCAGATTTTCCCAGCTGGTAAGTCTGTGGGGAGGAAAGGGCAGGGGCAGGAGTGCACGGGTGGAGGCCCCTGTGGTGAGGGAGGGAGTGGAGCAGGGGCTGGGGTGAATGGGGCCCTGTGGCTGGGGCAGGTCATCCAGAGGCTTACAGGGGCGGTGGGTGTGACTCCAACTTCCTACAGCTGCACACACCTTTGGGGGAGGCATGTGGGACACATGCTGTCATGGGTTGGAGGCAGGCTGCCTGCTGTGGGCTTGGGGCTCTGTGCCCTGCTGCTTTTGCCCCAGGAGCTGTCACATGACACCAGCATGCTTCCTGCCACTGGGCAGACAGAGGACACATGTCACAGCCAACATCCCCTGCCCACCTGCCAGCAGAAAGCACACTAGCATGCAGCTGAGCTTCTGGGGCAAAGGCAGCAGGGCACAGAGCCCAGCCCACAGCAGGCAGCCTGCCACTGCCCCACAGGGCATGTGCCCCCTCCCCCCATGCCTCCCCCATGGCTGCGCACTGCTGTGGGGAGCCACATGCCCCCCCGCGCCTCTGGATGACCCGCCCCATCCCCAGGGCCCTGTTTGCCCGTGCCCCAGCCCTACTCCCTCCCTCACCATGGGGGGCCTCAATCTGCCTGTCCCCTCCATGTATATACTAGCTGAGTGCTGTCTGTGTGTCTGCCTCTCACTCCAAGCTGCAGCCTCCTGAGCCCTGCTACTGCCTTTCACTCCTGACCCACAGTACCCCACATGCTGCCAGGGTGTGTGGGGGGACCACATGTCCCCAGGCTTCACACACCCATAGCCCCCCACACCATCACAACCCCCCCCACATGTATGCACACACTTCAAAAGTAGCATCTCATGATTCACATGCCAATCTTCTTGTTTTTTTTTTTTTTTTTTTGTAAAATGTTTCTCATGGTTTTTGCTTGAAGCACAGGGACAAAGAGTTTGTCTCATGGTTTTTGACAGGATCGCATCAAGCTTTAAAAATGGGTTCTCCTTTAAGAGAAAAACATGGGAACCGTGGCTTTTCCCTTGCAGACCAGCCTGCAAGGGGTTGCTTGGGACCCCCCCATGCTCTCCACACACTGACCTTCTACCCCACACACTGGGGGCCTGGGGGGGCAGCGGGTTGGGAGTGAGGGGCACTAGGTCAGGATTGGCCATCAATGTTTACAAATGGGTCCTGGTACAAAAGAGTTTGAGAACCACTGGTCTATAGGAAACAAACTCTCAGACTGAAGACTTTTCTTCAGACATGGGGTGGTGCTGCTGAGCTATGTCAAAACCTGCCTCTAGGACTGTCCTCTTTTCTAACTTCATTCCTTAAGGGACGTGTCAGGGAAGCAAAGATTTTCTTAATAAGTTATTTTGCTTTGAAAACACTTGAGAATTACAGATGGTGTGTGTGATCTCCCCCTTTCTTTGGGTTTAAGTTGTGTCCTGTGTTGCAGGCTGAGCAGTGTCCTTTGTGCCTGTCCACTCTGGTGAGTGCTTCCAGGTGGCAGTGATCATCACCAGCTCCCCAGAGCAGACTTGTTTGCAAGTTGGTGCTCAGTCCACTGCCACTGTGGGGCTTCCCCCACTCCCTCCTTCCCGGTCAGTTGTACTGACCCATTTCCTGGCCTCCTGTGGAGAAAAATCATTGTTCCAAGGGACCATAGTAGCAGATGAGTATTTCGTATTCATTGTCCCTGATGAGCTTGATGGCTTTCAACAAGGTGATAAAACTCTTTTTCTGGGCCAGTAGTTGTCCTCAGGCAGTGCTCAATACACAGTGACCTTCACAATTAGATACAAAGTATTTCACTCTGTCAACTCCACCAAAAATATCAACATAATATGCAGTGGTATATTTTGCCATAAAGAGGTATATTTTTCAGAACAAAAAAACCAAACCCTTTGTTTTGCACCTGCAGGTACTTGCACCTGCAATTTATCATACTGGTATTCGAGTTCCTGGGGTCATCTTCCAACTTTAAGTCCTGATGAAATGATTGAAAGGAACAGCGGCACTTCTGGCGATTTTATCTGATGATTTTATTATTTGCATTGCATTATAAAAGGGAGAAGCCCCCTTCTCTGATCATGATCTCCAGGCTCTGTGCAAACATAATGACTGATAGCTCCCACCACAAAGAGCTTACAGTTTAAATGATATTGCAGTGACATGAAGGCCCAGTAGCTTTTGCCGGTAGAAACAGGTTTTGAAAATCTGCCTCGCTTCTTTATCAACGTGTTTAATTGATCTTTACCTAAATGGTCCCTGGATAATTGTAAGAGACAATAATTCCCATTAATATTTGTTAGTTAAATTTCTCTTCATAACTGCATCCTGGGCACGTCTACACAAACACATTATTCGAGATTAGTGCAGATTACTGCGCAGTAAGCATCGCTGTCTACACATGCAGATGCCTACTAGCTGCATCTGTACGAGCTGTTACTGTGAAGTAATTTAGTACAGAGTCCCCTGCCCAGCCTGGAGCTGGCTGGGACCTGCCTTTGACCAGGACAGTTCCTCAGCTGTGCAAGGAAGTCTGCACATGCAGCCTGGAACTGGCTGGGGATTGCCCAAAACGGGACAGTCCCCAACCACCTCCAGCCTGTATGTGCAGACTTCCTCGCACAGCCGCGGTGCTGGCCAGAATCTGTCCTAATCAGAGGCAGGTCCCAGCCACATGCCCCCATCAGGTGATCAAGGTGCGCCTTGGAAAGAGCTGCAGGGGAGGAGTAGGCAGAGAATCCCTGCCCAGCTAAAGGCTCATTGGTAGCTGCCCCACCTGTGGATCAGGGCAGGGGGCTAGGAACTACCCCTCCCATGCAACCTTTTCCAAGCCCCCTGCCCCTGATTGGGGAGCCAGGGCCCAGAGCTCCCTGCAGGTAGGGCAGGGGGACATTGTTGGCGCCCAGGCTGCAGTGGTGGAGCATGCCCAGCAGCAGGCAGTTCCCAGGGGCAGGGAGCAATCTCCCAGCCCACACCAGGAAAGTGCTTCCTGCCAGCCCCTGGGCTAGTACTTGGGGGAAGCATAGAGCACCCCCTGGCCGCTGCAGGGGGCCAGTGCAGGGCCAGAGGGGGAGGAAGCAGACTGCTGCCAGAAGCAGTAAAGTACTGTTCCTGAATCCTTGCATGTTTAGATGCCTGCCTGGGTGGGTTTACTGTAAAGAAATTTACTTTAGAGTAAACTCATCCTGCAGCATTTGCACATGTAGATGTGCCCCCTGTAAAGAGGCTTTGTTCTCAGATCACAGCAAAGGTTGCCTACTATCAGAAACGGGTCTTTCCTAAATCTCAGCACTTGCTTTTGAAAAACACTGCTAAGCATTGTGTGAGTGCCAAAATTGTATTCTTCTATGTAAGATAATGCATCTAGAAAATCTCTTTTTGTTTACCAAGTCTTCATAAGGTATTGTTTTCTTAATTGTAAGTACTCAAGTACCAATGTAATAATAGATGTTAATGCTAAGACTCACAAAGTACTTTCATAAATACATATAATCACAGCTTTGGTAAAGGTAAATCAGGCCTCCAGTATACTAGTATTCTTTGTGTGTCAACAAATATGGGTGAAGGAGAACTACTTGGTATTTCTTGGTATTTATTTAGATTTGTAGAAAGCCTTTGTCAAAATTCCTCACAAAAGCTAATAACAAAGGTAAACAGTCACCTGCTGAAAGGACTGGAAACTGGCTATGGGACAACACCATATAGGAATAAAATATCCATTTTCAGTAGAGGAGATGGGTTTAACAGTAGGGTGCCTCAAGGGCCAGTTCTGGAACTGGTACTAATACTTTTATGAATGATTTGAAAAGGTTGAGGTGCAGTGAAATGGCAAAGAGACCACAGTTACTAAGGTTATTCAAGTCTGGAGAAGGTGAATGATACACTTTCAGGGGATGTGAACCACTATAATTGGATAAAACCATGGGATGAAATTCAGGCTGACATGCCAGCTAATATACCTTTGGAGGAGTTTATCCATCCATTTTGCTGGTTTCTAAATTAACTAACTGCTGAAAGGAGGGCTGGGCTTCCCTGTCTCAGTTTAGCAAAAATAAGTTCAATGTACAATGGCTAAATTAGAGCGCACATAGACTATACCTGCTTGCTTGCTTGTTCTTAGCAGCTGATGCTCTGCAGGGTGATTTACTCTCTGCAGCCAAACTTTACTTAAAAAGTAGCTACTCACTCATTAAAGAAGCATGGGTAAATTATATTAGAATTGTCTGTTCATACAAAAGTGTACAGTTGAACATAATTGACTGCATTGCCTCTCAGAATAGGAGAATAGTTTATAAGCTGCCTGCTTTTATTTCCCCCGATCCTCTCTGCTCTTGATGTTGAACCACTTCCACTGCTAACCCATACTGGCAAAGTGCACAGCTTCCTCAGAAAGAGCAGAGGCAGCTCCAGGGCTAGTGGGTGTAAGGGTTTGCTATATTAATCTTTGTAGTCTGAATTCATGCTGTAAATGGAGAGGAATGACTGTCGTGAGCCGAGTTACAATAGAAAGAGTGTATTTGTGGCATATCAGATGTGGTCTTTAATGTGTATATCCATTAGCAAAAGTGGGCCAGGGTTCAGTAGTTTGCCCTGGACATTTACAGATTTTATGGCCAGAAAGGAATCATTAGATCACTTAGTCTGACTTTATGCATGGTGCACAGAACTTCATTCTGCTCACCAATGTCTCAGTAAGAAGTTTTCATTTAGCCTAAACAGTCACTGATTTAAATGAACCTATTACCTTTTGTGTTTAAAACATACCTCTGCAAATCTGCAGAAGGTGCATGAACACAACTTCAGTAGTCATTTATTTCCAAATTCAGGCACATTTCCTGTCCTGTCAAATCAGCTAGGCTCTCAGCTAGCAGCCATTAAAATACTGAAACTATTATATCCTTGAATTGTAGAGGTCCCAGTCTCAATATAAATGTCAATTGAAAAGCATACAGATGGTAGGGAAAGAGAAAATAGCTCAGTGAAAAATCTGTGAAGGTGTATTAAAAAAAAGACAAACCTGTACTTTAAGTTAGAAGCTGAGAAAGCTAAATATAGAAAAAGTATCATGTCCAAATATTTGCTACCTCATCTACAGTGTTTTTCCTCCAAAATGTCAATGCGCTTCCCAAAGGAGATTAGCATAGCTCTCCTATTTCATAGATAGGGAAATTGAAGCACCGAGGAAGAGACTGCCCTGCAGTCACTCTGCAGGACAGTGACAGAGCTCTGAATAGCCCCTTGTCCTCATGCTTTGCAGTCCAGGTCTATCCATGAACCCACACTTTCTTCTACTTCACTGTTAATTGGTGCCAGGTGTCTGCCGCCTCCTCACAAATTTTGACAAAAGGCTCATAGCCAGGGAGGCAGCAAGTCTGCAGTTTCATTTAAATTGAATTCACATTGAGTTTCTGAATGAATCTTTGGACTCATCTCGTATTTCTTCTAGTGTTTGAGCTGCTTCCTTAGGAGGAGAAACCGGAGGGCAACAGATCAGAGCATGAAACAGAAGGATCTTAACAAATCCAAGGGAACAGACAGGGAGCCAAAGCTGCTTCCACTGAAAACAGGGCCGCCTGAGAGATACCAAGTTATCTCAATCCACTGCTGTGCTGTTTGGGACACAAACTGCAGTCATGAGCCTTGTCTGCTCCAGCATGTATCAACAGTCTGCATGGGAGGGACTCTTCTGTCAATATTGCAAGGAGGAAAACATGGCTGTGGTGATATCAGACGTTAAAAGCCATCAACGTTTTGTATTACTTCTGCTCGCAGGCCGCAGATCAGTTGCCTGGCGTAACAGACTGCTACTCTGGGAGAAGCAGCCCAGAAAGGGGGCACAGCAGGCCAGGCAGCAGCAATTGAGTTACCATAGTAACTGGTCAATTAGCTCAATTAGCAGGCACCTGCAGGCCAAAATAATCTGAACAGAAGGGGCAGGGCCCTGGGAGGCATATAAACCCACGGCCTGCGCTAGCCCTGCAAGCTGCAGGGGTAGGAGCTTCTGCTGGTAGGGAATGCTAGGTGAAGTGCTATCCTGCCTTGGAGGACCAGTGAGGCTCTGGGAGCTTGGCCTGGTACCAGAGATGAGGGAAAGTTTTACCTTTTAGAGGAGCAAGCAGAGGACTGCTTCCCCTTTTGTTGATGTTGGTGGGCCCAGAACAGAGAGTTTATGTTCTAGCCAGGGGGTTTATTGGTTGGTTACAGTTCATGCTGGTGGTTTGGGCTGGGACTATGAAGGGCAGTATTTGGAGGTCCAGTTAGTGCCCTAGGGGCATGTAATGGCTTTGAGCCCTGATGGGGGCAGGCTTAAGGCAGAGTGAGACAAGGGCCTGGCACCCAAGAGGGCAAGGCTAGAGCTAGTACCTTGAAGCCAGACCCAACAGAAGGCCCAGCCAGAGAAATGGAGTGGAGGCTGAGGAAGTTAAAGCCCTGACAAGATTGGGATGGTACAGCAACACCTGCAAGGTACGGGGCATGGGTAGGGCCAAACTGACCAAGGAATTAGCCCCTAGCGCTCATTGCTGCCCTAGGGCATGAATGGGCAGAGAATGCTCATGCAGCTCAGGAGCTGGATCAAGGTCAGTGGTGCAGGATGGACCTACTGGGTAGTGGATAGGGTAAAGCTCGCTCTAGGACTCTCAAGGCAGCCTCCCTTTCTATACAGTAGGTACAGCAAGGTGTGGTGGGCAAGGAGGTGAGAGTACCCCAGAGGCAGAGCAGGACATGGGTTGTGGAGCCACCAGAGACATCACAGCTGCCCCTAGGACTCCAACATGTTACACATGGGTACTGTATGGATGCATAACTAAATGACAGCCCCTGCCTACCCCAACCAGCTTGCAGTCTCAAAACTGAGACAAGAGAAGAATACAGTTGACTAGCAGTGGGACCACTAATAATAGCAAGGACAGTCCTGGAAAGCAGTGGTCACAGCATAGCTTGATTACAGTCAAATGTGTGGTACACATTGTAGCAGGAGGGATTACTGAAAAACAATGTGGTGGCCTTGCTTGTGCTTTGTGGAGTGACTGTCATGCCTGAGGGTGGCATGGGGAAGTGTGTTCATGCCAGAGTGAGGATTTCATAACCACACTTCCCCATGCTACCCTCAGACATGACAGTAGCTCCACAAAGCACATGGAATGAAATTCTGTCCTCTCTAAAGTAGTGGGGGAGACACCAGGTTCAAGCATCCTGGTTAAGGATCAGTGATGCAGTGGACCTAGTAGCCCTAAGGTGGACCCCTTTGTACCTTTTTCCCCTCTTTAAAAACACTAGTAACCACATCATCATGCACTCCTTTCCTGGGGTCCTGTAATATTGCAAATGGGAAATAGAGACTGATAGTATCTGAAGGAGACTGGCGTGTGAGAGAGGGCAGGGGGAACCTATCTGGGGACCTGACACTGAAGACCACAGCCACACTCCTGCTGTGAGTTCCTCAGCTGAGAAACCACTTCTGGTCTGGCCTGCATACACATCCCCTACAGCACCTCCGGACCACCAGCAACCCAGAGAGTGAACTGTAGTAGCAAAGCCACAATGGTGCATTTTAATAACTATGCCTTGCTGGTTAGTGGACAGTAGAGGGCAACCAGCTCCTGGTCTGCAGTCTGTTCTTACCTGGGAAAGAAGGACCAGATCCAGGAAAGAGTGAGGTGCCTGATGCTTGCTAGGCAGCACCAGCTTTGCTACTGGACGTGAGCCACATGCCGATGTGTAGGCACATGCAGTTTGTGGCAGCACAAACCTTTTGCAGCGCCATAAACTGCACACCCAGAGCATTAAAACATGTCCCATGCTGAAAATTTGCAGTGCGAGGACAAATTTTGCTACCAGTAAATCCCGGTAGCAGAAAAAAAACTGCAAAAAAAGCAGCATAGTACACACGAGCATGCGCCAGCAGATATGGAGGCTTGGTCCTCCCAGAAGATACTCTGGCCAGCACATCTCCACTCCTTTAGTTGTCCCCTGGCTTCTCCAGCACACTGGGAGCCAGGAGGAGTGGGAAAAAGGCAGTTTCCTCAAAGTGGGGCAATTTGCCCCACACAGATGTGGACTCACAGGGGCATGCACTTTAGCAGAAAGTAGCAGCACAAATTTGTGAGGTGAGGGAAGTACTTTCAACTCCTGTTCAAGCAGGAATTGTAGATTCAAGGGGGCAGAAAGGGACAGTGCAGGTGGGAGCATGACACGGCAGGCTAGTGATAAGGGTACTCCCCTGGGAGGGAAGATCTGGGTTCTAGCCTCTACTCCCAGCTCTTTTGAGACATTGAAAAGTCATTGGATAAAATACATAAATACTAGGAATGCAGTTCCCCCTCTTCCTAGCTGAGTGTCCTAACCATTAGCCTAGAGTCTTGCCCCTTTCTCCTTGTACTTCTCAGACCTCTCATCTCTAGGCTAAGCATGTCCAATGGAGATGGACTCTAAAAAATCTGTCAAATTGTATAGTCTGTCCTCCAAACATGCAATTTTAGAGGCATATTTGATGAAATTTGGACAGGTTCTCATGGGAACGGTGAAAGGAAAATCGCTAACACCAGGGCACCCCCCTCCCCCCGACAAAATTCAAGTCCCTGCTCCAAACCATGCAAGTACTACAACTGCTTAATGAAACAGGTGTAAGAATTACTGGTATTTTCAACAGGGATAAGCAATAGGTTTTACCCTAACCTCATTCTTGGGGGATGGCTAAATATTTTTAGCTCAAACTTTCTAATGCCTATGTGCCTTGAGAGGGATGTCTGGCATGGAAAATCTCAGCTGAAAGGCTTCAGGTTGGTAAACCTACAAAAATGTCCTTGCTGGGGACAGCCTTATCCATTCTCCTTCTATAGCAGGGCTAGATCCACAGTACAGCTTGGCATGAATCAGTACAGCTTCATAATGGAGTTTCTAATATTTATATTAGCTTTGGATTAGGCTCAAATTGTATAAAGTGCTAGAACCATGTAAAACATATTCTTGTAGGCAGCAAAATAGGCATCTGATTTTAATTAATAGAGGCCTACTCTTCACAGCTCATATTCTTCAGTACCTTTCCAAAATACAGCCAGATCACAAATTGACTTCTTGGTTCAATTCTGTGTAGCCACGCTATACATCTTTGTCATAAAGAGAGGGTGAATAGGCTGTTCTGATACTTTGGGTACAAAATTGTCCTGGAACCTGAATATCACAATACATCACCAGGAGGCCCTTTGACTGCAGGAGCAGATGAAGGAGGAAGAAACTAGCTGCACAGTGTGATATGCCATGAATGAGAGGACAAGCCACATGCAGAAGGAGTGGGATCCTGGACTTCTTAGAGGATTCTGAACTAAGTCTAAAGATCACTTCAAAGCAGTGAAAAATCAGAAGCAGGTAAATACGTACAGGTGTGTTCATTGCTTTGTTCAATCTGCGTTGTTCTTTTGCTAGTTAAAGTTGAGAGTGATATGAAAGTTTATGGAATCCCATAAATCTGTTTTCTACCTCTATCACTTGTCCTTGCCAAAGTGAGAGATGAAACCAGGGTATACACAGTGTTAGAGCTCTGGGAAAGATGTTTCAGGTTTCTGGTGTGTCTGGGGCTCAGAACTGGGATCCCGTTTCCATGAGCAAGTAACAGGTGGTGCATTCTGGCTGCCCAACCAGTGGCGGCCCCCAGTTTTTAGTGGGTTGAACCCACAGCCTTTTTAATTCAGATAGACTGAGCACCAGGTCAACCCCAGCCTGGGCAAGTGGCTTCTGCAGCACCATGTCAACCAGGCATGGCACCAGCTGGCCAGGCAGGCACCTGGTCAACTCCAGCCTGGCCCAGCATCTTCTCCAGCACCATATCAACCCGGTTCTGGCCAAACAGCTCCTGAGCACCATGGTCAACCTGGGCATGGAACCGGCAGGCTGGGCGGGCACCAGGTCAACCCCAGCGGCTTCTCCAGCACCATGTCAATCCAGTTCTGGCCAGGCAGCTCTTGCAGCACCATGTCAACTTGGGCATGGAACCGGCAGGCCAGTTGGCACCAGGTCAACCCCGGTGGCTTCTCAAAAAAACCAAAACAAAACAGGTGGTGCATTGGAAATGTGCTAGAGAAGCCAAGGAGAGAGCCAGTGGTATGACTTGTGAAAACCAAGAGAAGCTGAAGAGTACATAGGACCCCAAAACCACAGCCTGGTGAGCATCTAGAAGCTTTTCTGGGGCTGGGACATTCATTCAGCAGTTTTTACCCCTTGGATAGCAGACTTGCTTCATTTTAGAACCCTGATCCCTACAAAATGGATGAAGGATCCATTGGTTTTGCCTGGTTTTGTTCAAAGGCAGTGAGATTTGTCCACAGAAGTTGACTGTGTAAGACTGCTGAGCAGCTGACAGCGCTCCAGAAACACTCTGGGTCTGTGAACACGAGACAAAAAGTATCACCCATCAGAAACAATAATGGCAACCACAGCTGGAACAATCCAACATCCTGCTTGGCTTTAAACACTGGGATTAACTAGCTCACAGGAGAGAAAACACTGCCCCACTTGCTTTGTTACTACCAAGCCATGTGCTCCTAACAAAGCGTACGTCAATTTTGTTCAGTACAAATGCCTATTATGTGCAAATAACAGTTTTTGGGAGGCAGCTACTCAGTACATTTTGTGTATACTGGCTTTGTATGGGTGGATCCTCAGAACAGCTTTGGAACTAGTGTTAGTTGTTAAAATACTTCGGCCCAGATTTTCAGGTAGTCTCTAGCCCTAGGCAGTGATGTAGCAAGCCAAGTTGGCACTGGGGCAAACCCTGCTGGAAAGCAGTGGGGGACATGTGATTCTGAGGGGGGTGTAGGCAAAGGGAGTAGGCTCTGAGAGCAATGAAGAATAGGGGGAGGCTCCTGAGAGCCCCAGCTCTCTTGGTCCTAAAGCAGCAGTAGCAGGGAACTATTTTGGAATCCTGTCACGGCAATGCTGCTGGAACACAGACTCGGCAGGGATGGAGGGGTGATTCTGGCTCCCTCTTAACTTAGTGCCCCAGGCAGGTGCCTTTCTCCCCACCCCACTGGTCTTTGTAGAGAAGCACAGCCTGTAGGTCGGCCTTCTACCATCCCTATTCATGGGCTTGTGACACAGTGGCACAGCTGGGGTCCCCTACAACTATTCTTTCTTGATTCTAAGGGTATAGGGAGCTCTGGGAAGCACACCTTAAATGAGAGTACCTCTGAGGCCCTAAATCATGTCAAAGGTTGGGCAGGCCCCATCACAATACAGGAGACATTGCTGGCATCCAGTCCCCCTTCCCCTGTCAGTGCAGTAACTGAGAAGCAGGTCCTTTTATTTTTTCCACATGTACCACTCTAAAAGCTGGGGACAGTGACCTCATACCATTTCAGATTCAAGAAAAGTGATTCACTTTCCCACCCTAGGAGGAATTCATATTCAATGTTTAAATGGTGAGGTAGCAGGGAATAGAGCAAGGCCCGGTAAGAAACATTAATAAACAACAGTAGACTTCATTTCCTTTCTCAAAGGTTTTTATTTTCAAATGCTGCTTTTATTTTTTTGTTTGTTTGTTTAAAAAGAAATCTAGGCTCAGTCCCTGCAAGCAGCTCATGGAGCCCAGCTAAAGCTCCTCTCACTGCTTCCCTGTAGAACTCTTCTCTATTCCTCTTCTACTGTTCCTCTTCATCATCAGACAATATCAAGAGGATGTCCATTCCTGTGTGCTCCTCTTGGAAGGGGACAGAAAGGTCATCTTCTCTAGAGGACACATTCTTTTCATTCTCTGAGTCTAAGGATTCTTGCAGGGCTGCTGCAGGTGAAATGCAGTACTCATCACCTTGCTCCAGGGAGCCGCAGTGCTTGGGAACTCTGGCAGATTGTTCCTGTAGTGATGGAAAAGAAGGATCCGTAGGACTAACTGTTGTGGAATGAAATGTCTGACTTCTTTCCTCTGCTAAAGAGCCATCAAGAGGAGACTTGCTTAGACAGGTGTTAGGTAGTAATTCTGTATCTAAGCTTGCATCAGGAATACTTTGAGGATTGAGCATGGGGATGGTAATGACATTGTTCTTATTGACATGGGCTGTCACAGGTTCTTGACAATCCTGGCTTTCTTGGAGTTCGGGTAAGTTGCCAGCCATGTTCTTTCTCTCCACTGAGCACTGACTGATGTGGAGTTCTGTGACTTTAATCACAGCTGGGCTATTCCCTGTTCCTGGTTTCTCATTCACAATTCTTACAGGCTCCGCCTTTGCCAATGTCTCTCCAGTAGCCCTGGTAACCCTCCCCTGAACAGCCTTTAATGCCTTTCTGCCAGGACGCTGCTGGACTAGACTGGCACGGATTCCAGGTTCTTGTGCAGGTCCTTCTGTGTTTTTCTTGCCTTTGGTTGCACTGATGGCCTGGAGCTGCTTGGCTGAGGGGATGAGCTGTGCAGTGCTTGGCTGCTTCTGTTGCACATGGCTTCGGTTTGCTGCTCTCTTCTGGGGAGGGTTCTCTCGACATGTGCAAACTCTGTTGGTGACGGGCACTAACTTTCCTACCTTATGTGCCAGGTCCATGAGACCACGTGGTGTCTGGAGTGTGCAGAGTCTGGAGCTGTCTCCCAGAACCTTGCTGGGACTTGGGCAAGGAGCATGTGTGAATGAATTTTTCCTGCTTGTAAGGGGACACAAAAACAGTGGACAACAGTTAACAGAACTTCCTGCTGACAAAACCAAGTGGCAGCCTGATGTTCAGAAAGAAATCACTTGTCTGCCAAGGCACTGAATTGGTATCACCCAGTCAAACTAATACATTCATAAATATATCTACAGCCTTCTCAGCTGGGACACAGGCATGAAATCAGTGGAAATCTTGTCTGAGTCACGGCCTTCAGTCTGGATCCTGACTGAGAAATCCATTTAGTACATACAGTGCCTCCAGAAAAAATGCAGATATTTTAGAATCAGATCAGTATATCTCTCACTTCCTGGGGCATTTACTACTTTCCACTGGTTATGTTTAAAGGGCCCAGTCCCAATATTCTTGTAAGGATAAAATTCTGGAATTAGCACGAACTTCTGCTTGAGATCATGCTGCACTTTTTTATGCATGATGTGAGCTCTGCCAGCATCTGCGACACTGTAACTTTGAACAGAGAGGACTTCAATTCCACAGGGGCTGCAAGATGAGAAACAGCAGGCTCCTCTGTAGAAAGGGTTGGGTTCCATTACTAGGACCCCAGCTACTGAGCTGATTAGATCATATTTCCTGCATTGACACCAAAGCTGTCAGCATGGGAACATGTGAAAGAAGCTGTAGAGTACTACATTAAGGAGGTATATCAGTCTGGATAGTGAGGAGCCAGCTGGCCTAGTGGATGGAACATTATATATCCACTCCCTCACTCTCATTATTGGTCTCCTTTGGCACTCCGTCCTCGTTGCATCTTCATGCATAAACAAAGTTATTATAAAGTACGTTGGCATTAAACCCACGTGACGAACCAATTTTTGCTGAGCTTGGCATGCCACTCACAATAAAGGGCAGGCTTTCAAAGAACAGTTTCTAATGAGACACCTGAATTGGGATCAGATTTTCCAAACAGCTCAGCATCCACCATGATAATCACGGTCCAGTTTTGGGTGCTGATTCCTTTTGGGAATCCTCACCTTAGAGTAGCATTCCACCCCTCAGATTGCTTCCAAGTCCTTAATGGCACAATGAAAAACTGTCCTTGCTGTACCACCATCCATCCCCATAGTAAGATATTTTAAAATAAATAGGTTTGAGGCTGAAACACAATCAACACCTGCAATTGGGACGGGGTAAAAAACTAACTCAGGTCTGGAGGAAAAGGAGTTCATTGCCAAGAGACAATTTCTAATCCAGTCTCAGTATGCCTTAAATAGTTGCTCAAAATTCCATCTGGGGCTATTATGAATTAATTACTCCATTAGCTTATGATGCAGGGGATGAAAGGAGGAGAAGAACCAGCAACGGGAAGGCATTAACATGCATCTCTGCAAATCGGATAATTAGAAAACGTTTGCTTGCTGGCAGAACACTGTGTTTTTCCTTGCTATGGTGGACAACAGATGCATCTGAAAAGTGCAGAGCATGTGGCCAGATACAATGAAGTGTAATGCAGATGGTTGGAAGCAAAATATATACTTATAAGGGCCGTGTCCAACAGCATGGAGGAGTTGTGCATAATGAGAGCACTGAACTGCCACCTGCATCTCTTCCCTCAAGGACAGTTAGAAGGCAGAGCTCCTATGAGCTTTACTTTTTCAGTCAAGCAAGATCCTTTTCCAATGGGCACCATGTAGCAGGAGATTTGGAAAGTGCTCTCCATCATAAATAAGGCCCTCATCCAACTTTCACTGAAGGGAATAGAGTTCCCTTGACTTCACTGAGCTGGATTTAACCTAAAGACATAGTGCTGGGAGTTCACTTCTTCCTCTAATACCATGTTGAATAACTCAGTTGTTTCAGCATAAGTGACATGCCATACACTTGGGCTCTGGCTCTACCTTGGCTTTAAATAGGATTTTGCAAAAGTTGTTCCAAATATAAGTCAAATTCATCTTATCTTGGCGTTTGAACATGCAAAACATTGGGACCTGAAAATTACCACCAGAGGTAGTAACAGCATAACCTTAGTATTGAGAGGGCTTAGTCAAAGTTATCCCCTGCTCCCGGTAGGATCCCTAGGGTATAAACAATCTTTTAGTCTAAAAACCACCCCCAAATTAAAACCACCCGAATCCTGTCTTCATTTTACCTGACACCAGTGGGTAATTCTGGGTCCCAGCTTTCCTAACCAAGATGTAGCCTGGCTGCTCTAAATCTGTCCTATGGCTTGTTGACAACACATTTCCAAAACCGAGAGAGACGGGCCGTGGAGACGGGACCGAGGGTTGTGTGACAGCCTGAGAACCTTGTACCTGAGAACCTTTTGCTTTTCCCTGTGGCAAAGAGTAGGCCAGCTTGTTTGACGAGCTGATTTAGGCAGCTTCAGAGCTGACGGCTGGCCTAGGTAGATGGAATGCAGATGCTGCTTCATGCCTTCTCTTGTGCAATGGTAAAAGGTCTTCCCTAAAAAGAAGGACAATGGTGAATACAAGCGTCTCTGTCAGAGATCCTTACACAAAGCCATTTTAAACAAGGCAGTAAATACTTTCCACAGGCTGCCCTTGGAGTCTACGAAGATCCCAGCCACAGGCGCAGAGTTCTTATTTTTCGTTTACTCCCCACCACCATACCTGAGACTGACTGTCCTACTGGATTAGGGCAGACACCAGTCTTTACAGCCTATGAGCTAGAATGAAGGGAAAACCCTGTATCATATGAACTGCTTAATAACAGGAGTAGCAGGAAAATGCTGTGCTGTGCAACAGGCTCCAAGAGAAAGCCCTGCAAACCTTGCTGGTTCGTATTTCTTTATGGCCCACAAAAGCTAGTTAGCCAGACATGTTGCTTTAAACAGGGACCTTCCCACAATGGTGCTGCTGCACTGACAATACTACTTCCAAAGCCATGGAGGTGCCTGCATTCTGATATGAAACCATGGTTGGCAATAAGCAGTATCCAGAGCTTCACCCGGACCTCTCTTAGCTGCAGCTGGCCTTGGTCTGGCTGCCATTGTACTGCTGGCTGGATCACATTTAGGCTGCCTGAGTGCCATAGGCTGGAAAAGCCAATGCTGAAACATTCGTCCTTTCTGTAAGGGAAACTGTGTCTAAGAATGTGACTATCACCATTTTTCTGTGCCGTAGACAGGGCTGTAATGCAGCTGCTCCAGTCTGTCAGCAGAATCAAGTACATTCATTCATACCAGAGACCTTTTAAAAAATGCGAAGGTCCTCTGCTGTAACTACTGAAGCCAGTGGAATTTAATCATGGATGTTGTACAGACTTCCTCTAATGAAGGTCCTGATGCTGAAGAACAGAGTGGATTCTCCTGAAAAAGCCTGAAGCTTCTGGATTTCTCCTGGCACAATCTATTACTGTCTGCTGCCTGCTCAGTGGAAACAGCAGGGAAGCTGATTGAGATCCACATTATGAAACACCGCACCTACAATTGATCCCTTTCTTAGGAATCTGGGAGGAGAAACACCAAGGAGATTACTAAAGGAAAGAGGGTATTTATTTTTCTTCTTAACTAATAAATAACTTTAAAATGTCCAGCAGAGGAAAGTATTAAATTAGAATATAAAGCTTCAATTTAGTGCAATTTAGTCAGCAGAGTGGAGCGCTATCGAACATCTTACTACAGTGCTCAAAACAATGCCTTTGAGTTCCAGCTTTGCTCTTCACAGCATTATAGTTATATTTCCTATACTTAATATGGTAAACAGTGGGACAGTTGTGGTAAAGTCACTTGGTTACTTAAGCAACAGAGATGTTTTTAAGGGGACTTTGGTTTCCTGTGCTTGTAAGAGGAGCTTGTCTTAGCAGCAAATGAAAATAAAAGTATAAAATGTATGATAACCAACTTCCTTTTCTATTAGGACATTTGCCTATTAGACGTGGACTTCTTACCTGGAATCATAAACTGGTACTCTGAGGTGGTTTGGTACTGCTTTTTCTCCAGATTTTCAGGGGCCAGCCTTTTACTCAGAAGAAATTAAAAGCATAAGGATTAGATCAAGTCTAATTTTCTTATAGCTGGTATGCTGAAAACAACAGACTAGCATGGAATATCAAATCATTTCACCTATACCACTCTTTACGTGCTAATCAGATCCTATAGATGTGACCATGTATGTGCATAAAGGTAGAAGGAGATTGTTTCTCTAGCCAGCAACCCACAAGATGAGCTCTTTCTGGCTCACATCATTATTAGGAATAACCATTCTCCAGTTGGAACTCAGTGGACAGTTCTTAATGATATTCAGGCCAGACAAGAATCAGTTTGCTGCCTCCAAGCTGTGCTGACTCATTAAAGTTCACACCAGTGAAAAGCAGTGAAAACTTATTTTACTCATTATTTTTTTTTAAAGTAGCAATGACTCAGAACTTTCCGAGAAGCTCTGATGAGTAAGCGTGCTATTTATACATCGATAATCTTCGACTACTTTACTGCAGCAGTTGCAAACCTTAGAACAGGGGCGGGCAATTATTTTGGGCGGAGAGCTGCTTACTGAGTTTTGGCAAGCCATCAAGGGCCACGTGACAGGCAGCCAGGTGCAGATTAATATTTATTTTCTAATTTTTTATGGGCTCTGTGGGCCAGATAAAATCACTTGGTAGGCCGCATCTGGCCCGTGGGCCGCATTTTGCCCACCCCTGCCTTAGAAGAAAAACTATTCTGAAAATCACCTGCCCCAAACACTTCCCTTATAACCAGGGATCCTGGTTTTCTCTGATTAAAAATTGCAAATTTGCTGATTAAAACCCAAAAATCCATGATAAAAATTAAAGGCCCCCTACAGTGCTGCTGGTGCCCTGCACTCCCCCACTACAGCCTTAGCACCCCTTGTGATGCCCCTCACAACAGCCCCCCCCAGACCCACAGGCACAGAGGCGCACACCGACACCCACCCCAGCAGGTAAGTGTGTGTGGGGGGAGGGGCGGGGCAGGGTAGGGGGAAGGGAAGGTGCTAGTGGGGTGGATCAAGAAGGGGCAAGGCCAGGAGGTGAGGGCAGGGGAGCCACTCTGTGGGCCACACGTGCCGGCTGGCCTGACAAGGGGTTTGCACAGGGAGGCCACCACTGCAATTCTGCCACTGCACCCTGCGCTACCATCCCATGGCCACCCGCACGGCTTTGTGGGCAAGTGGCGCAGGGCTTATCCTAGAGGTAAGTGGGGCTTGGGGGCTGTGTGCCAGGGCTGGGGAAGGTGGCTGGGGGCTGAGGGAGCGGAGGGTGCTGCCGGCCCCAGGTGGCACACTGCAGCCAGGTGCAGGGCCAGGGCCTGAGGGCAGGGGTGCCCCTCTGTAGAAGGCTTTACGGGTAAGTGATACAGGGCGCACGTGCTGCCCAGCCAGCTGCCCAAGGGAGGGGGAGGCTGGCATGCAGCCAGCTGCACAGCTCTGTGGCCAGCTCTGCAGCAGCGGCGAGGGATGGTGGCTGGGGGGACAGGGGTGGGCTCACGCACGGCGGCCGCTGCTGCTTACCTGTAGGGCCGTGCTAGTGGCAGCTAGGATCCAGGGGCAAAGGGCGAGTCTAAGCCTGAGCCCAGCCTTGGCTGACTCAGAGACTCAGGCCTGCAAGGGCTCTTTGCAAAAGCAGAGAATCCATGAATTTCTCTGCTAAAAAGGGAAATCCACATTTTCTCCGATAAAAACAGGGAATCCGTGGTTTTCTCTGTTTTTCCATGGGAAACGGAAAACCCGGATCCCTGCTTATAACATGAGGCAATCAGTTAAGGTCTTTAGCAAAAATGCATGTTTCCTCTCATTCTCCCCAGGCCTGGTGAAATACCTGTGTCTTAGAGCTTGTAATAGCTGTGAGTGCTGCCCTCTGTTGGAAGTGGTGCCAAGCACAGATCTGCCTTCCTCTCTTGCTCCAGAACTGCTTGACTTCCTTTGTGTTTAGAAAGGAAAGAATGAAATGAACTCCCTGATGCGCACAGCAAGAATGCAAATCAGAGAAGCTGGGTGGAGTATTAGTTAATACTAGGATCAGTTTCATTGCTCTTGCAGATAATGCCATGCTCTGCTATTACAATGAAGATAAAGATAACAGAATATAGAAACTTGCATCTCTAAGCTCCCAATTCAGATTTTGAGCAAGTAGGTAATAGCCAAAGGTTGTTACCATTTGGCCTATATGAAATGATTTGGTGTTCTCATTCTCATCCCTAGTGGACAGGCAAACACACCGTTCCAAAGCTGCTATCACAGAAGGCAAGGAGGTCAAAGACTGGGCTAGAGGCTGAGTGATGATCACCTCCTTGCTTCCTAGGAGTGGCTCCCCCAGAAATGAGCTGAAAAATCTTGGTGTGAAAGAAAGCACGGGTGTTTGGAGCACTGTCTTTGCTAATGCTATGATGTTCAGGAGGATATTAGAGGACTTTGTATGGTAGAGATGTCAAATCCATCACCTATCTTCAGACACTCGTGCTGTAAGCACCTCCATTTATATTTATATTAGCAGCATTTTGTTGTCTGAATGCTTGTCTCGGGAGATGACAACGCCTTCTGGATTCTGCCTAACTTGATTACTCAACTGAATAAAAATACTAAGGGATAGCAGGAACACCACCAAGTCCTTCACATGGGAGGAAAAGAGTCACTGCCAAGAGATGATGGCAGGCAACAGAGACCTCCTGAATCTCTTTGCTATGATTGCATTTAAACTGCTCTACACCCTGGGGTTTCCCTGCTGCTCGTCCCCCTGAGTGCACAATTCTGCTAAACCTCACGAGCACTTGGGTTTTAGAAGTGCCGTGCGCTGACAGAGCAGGGAACTCCCTGAGCACGGGGGAGTGTGAATGAAGCTGCCAGCAGTAGCATGAAAAGAGGAGTTATTGGGTATTGCCACCTTCAAAAATCAGATGTATTAGCAGCATTCCAGCAGGGCAGTTATGATCAAATAGCTGAAACCAGCAAGTAGTATTATGTAAAACACAGGTGTCTGACACTGGCCCCACCTCAGCTTAGCAAAACATCTACACACCCTAAGGTCTTTGTTTCAGAAGGATTTCTGCATGCTAACTGCCCTTAGACATAATCATTACAAATGCATACAGTGGATGTCATAAGCCATGTTGCAATACCTATTATGGGCACTTAAATCCTGGACAGAAAGGCTTCTCCTCAGGATTTGCTTATGTCCCACCACCACTGTAGAAAGTCGTTTTGTAAGCTGGCAGGATCCAGGTTTCTTTTCCTTCTGTTTTTCAGAGTTGTTCTGAACTGTATCCTGTCTGATGTTCTGTCCTGAATCCTGTCTCCCTTTCACACCAGGTTTGAAGACAGTTTTTTCCTTCAGCTGGGTGGCTTCTGCCCTTTGACATCGACGCATTTTTGCTCTGTCCTTTATTGTAAAATTAGCGAACTAAACTTGTGAAAACAAAAGGGATAGATTGACTTTATAGTCGACATGAGACCATAGTTAAACTTGCTAGTCTGCAAATGATAAGTAAAAATCAACGGTCTAATATTAACAGTGAAGTCTGTGTGTGTGTGTGTGTGTGTGCGCGCGCGTGCACGCACATGTGCATATGTTAAATTATTGTACAAAGATTTTATTGGTGTGGCTAGATATGCTCTTAAATAGCCAAGCATGCAGGAGTCTACCCAATCCAGGGTTTATCATGCTAAGTGTTCTGACTAACTACTACTTGTCTCAAGTGTTTCTGTCTTAAAGGGTTTGTCCACACACTTATATGAATGGGTACCACTAAAGTGGGTATGGATATCTCTGCTAGCTTTAGTCTTAGTTTGTGTAATAACAGCAGCAAAGATGTAGAGGCACAGGCTTCAGCATGAACTGGTAACCTAAGGGTATAGCATGCATACTAGTTGACTTATACAGCCCAGCCTTCCTAATAGTGTTGCCCATTAGGGCTGTGCAAAGCTTCAGTCCCTGATTCGATTTGGCAGAGATTCAGCCCAATTTGGTGGCCAAATCTCTGAATCTGAATCTAAACAGAGGACACTTTAATCTCTCCGAATCAATTTAGAGAGATTTGAACAGATCTGGCGATTTGGACATAGACACAGCTTTAAAAGTTTTTTCTATGTACCTCTAGGTATCAGGGGCTCTGAATGCTGCAATGCTGGGGCACATGCAGCGTCTCACAGAAGCCCGGGGGACTCCCCAATGTGCTCAGCAGCGCACCCAGAAGTGCACCAGAAGCACTTCTGGTCCACTTCCTGGTCCACCAAGGAGCATGCAGAGGTGGTGCCCGGGCTCCCCCCGCTCAGTGGCTGATGCCTCCTGGGTCTGAGGGGGGCACCCAGGGTCCCCCTGCAGCTGATTGCTGATCCAGGAGGGAATGGGAGTGGCCCCCCAGAGTGCTCCCTGGCAGACCCAGAAGTGGACCGGAAGTATTTTCAGTCCACTTCTGGGTTCACTGCCGAGCACCTGGAGAGCACTGCCCATGCTCCTTTGGGACACTTCATCCACCCCAGCAGTCACGAGCCATGCGAGGTATGTAGAAAAAACTTTTCAAGCTGTGACTGTGCCCGAATCACTGATTCACCAAATCAGCATTGAATCTTCATATTTGGATTCAGCCAAATCAAATCAGGGACAGCGATCCAAATCAACAGATCAAATCTCTGTCCCCAATTCGGGCTGAATCTGAATCTAAATCAAATAGGGCCCGTTTCACACAGCCCTATTGCCCATGAGAGCTAGAGAGAAGCTAGTATGGCCATGTGCTACAGTCAGACCTTCACTGTGCTTCATTTCTACCAAAAGCTTAGTGTGTCCCTTGTCAGGTTTTGTGCAAGGTAATGGCAAGGAGAAGCACTAGTTGAATGAGCAGATGATTTCCTTATAGCCAGTGACAGCAGGCAAATAGCCTGGCTGATTTACCATGAGGAAATTTTGACTCATTCCTAAAGAACGTCAGCAGTGCACTTTTACCTGGTCTGGGACACCCACACATGTATTTTTGGACCAGCTTGTCAGTTGCTTATTGGAGTTGTGCTTGTTTGCAGTGCAGGGAGCAGAGGCAAAGGAAACTCTTGTTTTTGAAATAAGAGTGGGAGGTTAGGGAAAAGCAGAAAAGAAAACGTGAATGACCTGGTGCCATTGGGACCAGAATTAACATCTGATCAAGAAATGAGGAGAAAATAATGCAGAGGCAGTGTGGTGTTGAATAAAAAAGGGTTTTTTTATTTGTTTTCCTTTCATGAAAGGAAGGATCAGTCAGTGCTAGTTGCTATAGCTTAGGATATGGGGAACTGGGTTAAATTCTCTACTCTGCCGTAGACTTCCTTATCATTTAATATTTCTCTGTTCCTTGGTTCCTCCCTTGGGATAATAATGGGCCTAATAACAGTTTCCTATGTCACTGGGTATTGTGAGGATTGCTGCATTAGAGAATGTGAAGCACTCTAATATTATGCTGATGGGACCATCAAAGTACTGTAGGTAAAGTAAACAACTAGCTTTACAAAACTGGAAGTCCAGGTGCAGCCAAAAAATAATGTTGGGGGAAGGGACTACTGATTGCTGCCACCTTGTTCCAACTAAACATGGCAAGATAAACACATTTTAAACCCTCTCATTTCAAATGTCTTATAAAGCTACATTGCTTCTCAGCTAAGAAATGATCCCCAGGGATTTTATCCTGCCATTTTACAGTGCAGACACAGTGGGCTTTCTGCCCTGTATCAGAGAGCCCCTGTAGAGAATGGGGCAGGAAGATAAACCTGACAAGTATCCTGAGCACACCACCAAACTGGTGGGGATCATGGCAGGTGCACTCACCCAAGAAATCACCTGTTGTGAGGAACAGAAGACTATGGGGTCCAGGGCAGAAGTGGTAAGGAGTCGTCTCGGGGTTGGCTCGTGGTTGCACCACTGTTGCCAGCACTGGAATATTTGGTGTCCAGCTGCCATGGGGGGGGACGTGCCCCATTCCAGAACATGCAGACAATGGACATTCCATGCCACTGCCCAGGGACTCCGAGGAGGGAAGTGGTTCAGGTGCTGAGCGTCCCACCCTGCCCTGGGCTAGGGGCAACAGGCCTCTAGAGCCTTCACCACAAGGCCGGAGAAGCCGTGGTTTGAGGATTTTCCTTCAGCACCAAGGATAGTTCCCTGTATCCTGGATAGTTCCCTGTATCCTGGCTCCGTCTTGGCAAGGGAGCGGCTGGATTGCTGTTCCTGCCCTCTTTGGCGTGGGTATTGGGACCCAGGGCAACCCCCCAGATGCTAAGGGCAGGGACTTAACCCTGAAACATCCCTTTATGATGGGTATGGAAATGGATCCTCTCTCATTTTTGCTAAGGAAGATAAGATGTCCTTATCTTGATAACTGGAAAAAGAGGAAGTCTATTCTTATCTATCATAGGAACAGCTGTCTAGTGGAAGGGGAGTCCTTTCCTGAGCTATAGGAGAGCAATAGAGAGGGTTGTTTCTTGGTTCTATGGCTGCTGGGATATGAGGAACTCTGAGAGGCTTCTCTTGGCCCCAGAGAGGGAAGGGGGAGCAGATCTTACATAGCTTCACCAGGAGGGACCTTGTTTTAATGCCTTCTCTAATCAACTAACACAGGCAAAAGTGGGGCCTATGGTCTGACCAGGGGAAAAGTCTAAGAACCCGAATTTGCCATAGTGGAATAATAAAATATCCAGAGCAATTTTCCCTGCAGTCTCCAAAGACATCTCATACGCATCTGCTTTGTATTGGACATACCAGGTAATATGGGTGACTGCTGCTTCCTCTGGCTCTCAGAAACACATGCAAAAACATGTTGACATGAGAAATAATTGTAAAATCCCTCCTTTTTCTGCTCATAATTACTGGATCCAAGCAGAGAACAAGGAACTCCAGTGAACTCCAAAGACTTCAGACATGTTGTACCTGCTTACCCCTGTGGTCTGCTTAGCCCCATCTATTCAAACTAAAATCATTTGCAGGGTTCCTTAAGGAAGCAACAAAGCATTTGTCATCCCTTTGGCAAATGTGAAACAAATCAAAATGAGATACGTGTTTCTGTTCCCAAAGGCATTTTTTGGGATGGGAACAATCACTAGTTTCAATAGCGCTGACAGAATTATTCACTGCAAGTAGCATTTACTGTGAAATTAACCCTTTCCTTCTATTTTTAATCATTCACAAACCAAACCTTATTTTTATGAATGAACATGTTCAGAACTACTCACCAAACCATTTGGAAGAACCATTTCCAACCTAGGGATTGTTCACTTTAACTATAAGTAATGACTGATTGCTCCCCTACTTCAGATGGTATTATTGCTGCTCCTGGATTGGATTAAATTGTTAACATGTGATTAAGTAGTAGATTAAGCAAGTAATAAATCATGGGATTTCTGTGGCATTGGGACCAAAGAATTCTTGTTCTAAATTTCATGAGACTTTCATGAATGTTTTGAGACATAGCCTCTAATTGCCTGAATGCTCTTGGTTGTAATGGAGTACAGTCAGGCTCGTTTACTCCTGACTGTACTCCCCAGCCTGGGATGGAGGAATTATTATGAAACCAGTTGTGATTTTCATAACAACAAATTTTTTTCTAGACTTTGTTTTGTATTCCTAAGATGCAGCACCTGAACGAATTAAACTCTTACAGCCAAATTGTGGCCCCTTTTACTCAGACCAGTAAACTGGTACTCACATGAGTAGTGCCATGTGAGGTCACTATTGTGAACAAAGGTGTTGTAATATATCCCTTATTAACTAAAAATTGCAAAGCATAATCTTATAAAATGTTAGTACAGTATTGCCTTCAGTGTAATATGACTTAAACAGTGCATCTGAACCTATCTCCTGCAGCCTGGCAACGGTCTTTGTTGCTATAGAAACATGGTTCCCCATTCTTTCATGTTGAACTTCAAGTATTTCCCTTCCTCTAGATAACATTTTATTAGTTGTCACATACCCTCCGTTGTTATTTTCTTCACTTGATTTCATGAATATTAAATTGTGCAATTAAAAGAGAAAGTTATTCAGCACGTCTTGTCTTGTAGATGGAAGAGGACTATTTAATAGACAAATTCAAGTTGCAAAAGGTTTTACTCTACAAGGCCATTTTGGATAGTTAACTATAGTTGCATGTGTTTTAATACAGAGATTGTGGACATCCATTTAATGTGCATCTCTTTGTGTTTTAACATACTCAATAGATGAGCTGTGTTTAAAAGAAAACTGTTTTTAAAAATGGCTATTGTATATGCATATTCAATAGAGCAAATATTGTATATAACAAATAGCTAATCTTCAGAGTTCACTGTGATGTGATGCTCAGGTACTGTAGCAACAAAGTCTACATGAACAGAGATTCAAAGAGTTTAGGAGAAATAAAAAATAGACAATTGAGCTGGACAAATCTAAAATGCAGAAGAACAGCAGAATATTACTTGTATTACCTGTATAAGGAATAAAATGAGTAATAAAAACATGCAGTAGGTAAACAAAAGACTCTGGAGCATTTCTGAGCTCAAGCTTCAGAGCACTGTTATCCTGAGTTATGAAGAGAGGTCCCTACAGTCAGTTGTTGTAAATGTTTTACTTTGAGGCATTTGCACCTCTTCCTGATGCCTTTTGTTCTAGGTGTGATGGAGACACTGTACTAGGTTAGCTCGAGAGTTCTGCAGTTCCTAGCTTTCCACAGTAGTCAGAAATGAAAAGATCATAACATCCTTTTTTCCTGATCCTCACCTGGTGAAAATGATCACAGCTACATAATTCTGTCCCAGCTCCATTAAAAGGAGCTGGAATGATTGAGAGAGTCTTTAGGTTCTCAGTTTATGGGTCACTGGCTCAGGAGTTTCCGACACCTCCCATATTGCTGAAGGGTGGGTTGGAGAACCTTCAGCATCAGGACGTTCATGTACGTTGTATTAGCTTCAAAAGCTTTACAGACTTCAACAACAATTGAGTTAATAGTAACAAAGGAAGCAGAGGAAGAAAGAGAAATCAGGGGTGGGGAAGGATTTTTCAGTAAACAAATCTCTACAGAGAGAATGGGTTTGGCATTGGTTAGCTGTAGACTAGTCTTAAAAGAAATATTGGGAACGATCTGACAAGGAGCCCCTAGCATATCCTTTGATTTTTGACATTCACCGTGCTACGGTTCCTAAGCTTAAGGGACACAACAGCCAACTCTCACCTACCGTAGCCAATCAAAATGGATTGCTCTGAAGCTGAGTTGCTTGTGTGAGGAAAGTGTAGGAAGCTCATGGCTGCAGAGTAATGCAGGGAAAACATAAGCAAGAGAGAGAGGGAGAGAGAAGAAAAGAATCAAGTAGCAGAAGATATAATCAGCCCCATAAAGGGAAACGTCCATAACATCTGCAGCTCTGTTTATGCTGCTTTGTGTAATAGGCGCCAGTCCTCTCTGTCCCCGAGGGAGATTTTACAGCATTAATTCACTCTGCACAATTGGAGCCAGCGAGGCTTCTCTTCAGCAGCCTCCTTTCCCAGCCCTCCATCCCACTCTGCTACAAGGACAGAAAGAGGCCATTAGAAACTGCACCCCTCCAGCTGACCTTCCTTTGCCCCGGCTCAATGTCTCCAGTTCCCAATGAGGCAGATCCAGAAGTGCCCCGAATGGACCCGAGGATTTTAATTTTCCTTCTGTATGTAATGATCCTCCACGAGCTAGTCAGTGGCTGGATGGAGTATCAGAAGCAGGTAACAAAACCTAAGAAGCAAGCAGGTCCTGTTTGGTCCTCAAGGTGAGTAGATGCTTAATATTAAAAAAAGGGGGGGAATAGCCCAAGATATTCATGTATGTTTTGATAAGGGAGGACTGCTCTACATAGAATCTCTCTGTCTCTCTCTGCTGTATTAGCACATCGGTAGGATTAAGTATGTTAATCTTTTGAGCATGCACTGTATGAACACTTTAAGGATTTGCTTTATATTCATAGATGTGTATGCTTCTGACTTAGTTTAAGGTGGAAATATGCTATAACACAGTGAGTTAGACTGCCAGTGGCATACATGAAAGGAAAAGAATTTTCTTGCTTAGAAATAACTGTATTTCTGTGCACAATAACTGTGTTTCATGCACAATATTTGTCAGTGAATCATAAACTTCAGTGGTCTCCATGTAATCTATTTGCTATTAAATCACTAGAGATTATGTCACTATCCGGTTGTGTCTCCTCCCACTCTTTGGGCTATATCCATCATACTAATCGTGTTTTGTTTCTGTAACACAAATTGTGTATGTAGATAAGAATGCAAATGAAACCCCCCAAATGACCCTAATACCAGATATTAAGTGTGTCTGTATACATGTCATCCTTCCATTCCAATAATATAGCATCATTGCAATGTTTTTGATAATCATCGTCTTAATATTTTGAGAGTCTCAGGGTGTCTTGGCATCCATTCATAAGGCACATGTGCAACAAAAGCTGCTAATAGAATAAAGCGAGAGAATGATTAAAAGAGGGCACTGTTCTACAATTGAAACAGTTCCAGATTCAAATGAGACTAAGGCAGTAGTAAAATGGTGGTCTTTTACTTTTGAAGCAAAAAATACCAATGACACAGTTGTCTTCAGGCCTTATAGTCACTGTCACTTCCAGTGATATTAACCATTATGGAAATTATTAGCTATATATTAATACCAGATGTCCCAGTCCAGATCAGGAGAGCAGCATTTCTCGATGCTGTACACAGACCATGTCTGCACCACAGACTTACTATGCCAGACAGTGGTGCTGAGGATTGACTCCCAGCAGTGCTGACCAGCTGCCTGCAGTACTGTGCAAACGTGGCTATCCTGCTTCCATTTCCAGAGGTGGTCCGCACTGAGCAGTGTGGCGTGTTTGAGGGCATTGTTGTCTGGTACAATAAGTCTGAGTCTTAGACAAGACTTGCACCTTGTACAACAGGGCTCCAGTCCTGACTGGGTAAGTTGTAGGAGAAAGTCCTATCCTGCCAGTGCTTAGAGTCTCCGTAGACCACAGGCAGAGCGTAAGATGAGATCAAGTAAGTTATCCAGTGTCACAGGAATAGACTCCAAGTCTCCTGACTCCCAGCTCAGTCCCCAATTTTGCTAGACTGATTTCTTGCTGGCAAAAGCACAGTCCTACCTGCACTGAGATTAAGAGTTGAAAATACTGATGAAATGCTTTGGGGTAGGGTTTAGAGCTAGAAACAACTTATATGAACCGTCTGATCCACTGACATGACAGCAATGACTTGTATTAGAACTTAAAGGTACCGATCTGGTTATAGTCTCCTTGGCAGCAAAGCCAAAAATCTACCTGATTTCAAGTAGAAACAGGATCAGAACAATGAAAGTTTGTGAAATAACTTGTACTATAGGACTGAGATCTACCAACCCTCGTAAAACAACTTTATGATAAGACGTGGAGGAAGAACACTGGAATGACTCATGCTACAACTCATTCACCAGAAACAGCCTAAACATTTGCAATGAAAAGTAGGCCACAGTTTAGCTGCCTGTGAGAGAGCTTAGGATGAAATATTCAAAGCAACCTAAGTGAGTTAGGGACCCATCTCCCATAGGAAAAAAGATCAATGGGAGCCAGGTAAGGGATGAATTTATTAAGCTGTTGTAGTTATACAGGGATAATATCCTGGGTGGACACTCTTATTCCAGTATAACGGTGCCTTTTTCCAGTTTAGTCTATGCTGCCAGGGAAGCTGCTTAAACTCCATCAAAAAATGCCACTGGTGCTGGGATAAGAGTGTCTATTCCAGGGCAGGGGTCAGCAATGTTTTTGGGCAGAGTGCCAAAAACACCCACTACCTCGACTTGCAAGATGTTGGTGTGCCCAGGGGCAGACAGTGGGGAAGTTAGGAGGAGTCCAATCCTTGTTGCAGCAGCACAGCTCCAGCCCCTTCCCCACTGTCCACCATGAGGTGCATGTGCCAAGCAAAATACCTTCATGTGCCACACTCAGGCACCTGTGACAGGGTTCCCTACCCCTGGTCTATGCAGTGAGTTATATCCTTGTAACTAAGGCAGCTTAGCTACACTGGCATAATTATAATAAAATAGGTATAGTCATGACACTTCTTCATGTATATCCACCCACAGGGCCAGATTTCCAAGTGTTCACAGCCTACAGCTGGGGCCAGATTTTTAGAATTGCTGAGATCCTAGCTGGACAGGTTAAATAAAAACCTGATTTGAAAAAGTGCCCAGTAACCAGCAGTCTCATTGTGGCACCTTTAACCAGATTTCCAAAGTACTCAGCTCCCAGCATGCAGAGTTCTCGGGCTTTCCAGGCCCTTGAGTTCCTTATTTCCTGGCATCATGGTCTTGTGCTGGTGAAAACGTAAGTAACTGGTGCAACATGAGGTTTTCTGAGAGTTATATTTATAGACAGACATATTGCAAGAAAAAATACTCAAGCCTTCCCAACTAATGTAACCAGAGCCTAGTTTAAATCATGGGCCCAGCTCTCTAATATCATGGCCATATCATAGCAGGTGCTGCCATTTTCATGGCCAGATTGTGGTGCCTCCCCTGCCTGATTACCTGAGAGCCTCTTCCCCCCGTACCGACTCCCAGCAGCAGCCCAGCTTGGCTGCACAAAGCTGTATTGCATATCAGACATGCCCCTGGGCCAGGACCCACCCCGTCCCCCACGTGCTGCAGTCAGCTTATTCCAAGAAACCCTCTCCCTCCTGCACTGGGGAGGAGGAAGAAGAGGGGCCAGTACAGCCTCATTCCCCACTAACTCCTCCACTGAGCAGGGGCAGGTGCTGAGAGGAGGGAGGATGGGATCCCCCTCCATCTCCCATGGCAGGGGCTTTCCCCTCACTTCCACACCCAGTGCAGGGTGGGGAGGGCATGGAGCCCCTTCGCCACCCACCACCGCACTAGCTGCCCCCCAGGGATGGGGAGGTGTGAGGGAGGGCTTGACCCCAGCCATAGCTTTGCTTTCCTGGTCTCAGCTGGAGCTGGGCTGGGCAGGCAGCACCTGGCTCCTCCCTGCTGGCTGCTGCCACCTCGAGCCACTGCGATCTCAGGGGCTCTGGCTCCCCTCCGCCTGTGGGCTACAGAGGGGCTGGGCAGGCAATGGCTTCCCCCAGCACTGAACATAGCATGGGGCTGGGCTGGGGTGGGTAGGGCAGACTGGGCCAGCACACAAAGGTGGAGCTGGGGAGGCAGCCACTGCCTCTAATCTACTTCATGGAGGCTGGCGGGGCTCGGGGGGGGGCGGGACCCTGGTGGTGGAGAGAGGGGGGAACTATTCTTCTCCACCCTACCGCTGCTGATGCTACCCCAGTCAGCTGGCCACACTGCTTCTGTCTCCTTAAACTGCTCCCTCCCACCACCCCATCCACCAGTTGCAGCGGCCATCTTGTTTCATAGTTTCATAGTTTCTAGGGTCGGAAGGGACCTGAGCAGATCATCTAGTCCAACCCCCTGCCATGGCAGGAAAGAGTACT
>NW_017728925.1:3905881-3946565 GCF_001723895.1 Crocodylus porosus
GTGCGGGCCCGAGGACCGAGCCCTGGGGGACCCCACTGCCCACGTCCTTCCAGGTTGAGAAGGACCCATCCACTACCACCTTCTGGGTGCAACCCTCCAGCCAGTTGCAATGAAATGCCATGTTATGGTCACTTGCTTGGGAGCTCCCCAGCAAGAGGTTGTATTGTGGCATCTCATTGCAAATCATATTTTTCATGAAAATCACTTCATTCCATGAATTTCATGAAAAACATGTAAAATTGTGATTTAAATCGGGCCCTAAACATAAACCTCCAGACAACAGCAAGTGAGATCCCTGCTAGCACACAAGGAAATCTTGGCAAATAGGGCAATTACCAACATGAGCTGGAATTAAACTAGCAATGTACAGGTAGGCGAACAGCTTTGTCTCCTGTCGCTAGCCCTGAATGGCCCCCTGCTGAGGCCTGTTCATTTTAAAGTAATTAATTTGAAAAGCAGTTAAAGAAGCTAATTAGGACAGAGACAAGGCTGTCCCCTGACTGCCTTGGGCAATGGCCGGATTTTCAGGGCTCCACATGGTTTGCTCAGATACTAAGCAGTAACAAGATTTGTCAGAGAGGACCTGTCCTGTTCTCAACCCCTCTACAATTCCCCCTCCCATGCATCCTTCTTTTCGCCTTTCTGCAGTCATCAGCAAGCTCTGGCGTTTCTAGGCCTTATTCCCACTTCCCTTCTGTTTTCCACTGCTCCTTCCATCCTCACCATCTCCTCCTTCTAGACCAGGGGTCGGCAACCCCCGGCACACTTGCCATTAGTGGCACGCGGAGACATTTTTCCTGGCACGCCGGGAGGCGCACAAAGAAATTGTTTGGTTGTTTGTTTAAGTTGCTGCTCCGGGCTGCATAGCCACAAGTCCCGGCGCCGCAGCAGCCACAGGCCAGAGCCAGGGGAGCGCAGGCAGGGAGGCTGTCTGTGTCCTACTGCCGTCGCCCCTTGCTCCCAGGCTGCACCCTCTAGCCCGGCTGGCCCCTGGAGGGAGCTGCCTAGGCAGGCAGATGCCCTGTCCCACCTGGGGCAGCACTGAGGTGCTGAGTGCTGGGGCTGGGTGGTTGGGACAGGGTCTGGGTGGTGTGGGGGGAAGCACCACGGGCAAGCCACCCCGGTCAGGTCCTTAGGAAGACGGGGGCTGGGTGGGAAGTGGGGGCAGCCCCGGGGCTCTGTGGGCTCGAGCTGCGGTGGGCGGGTGGGGGGAGTGCCCAGTGGTACCCATGGCGGACATGGCCCAGCCTGCACTCCTCAGGGATGGGCTGCAGCCACCTGCACACATGGGGATGCTGCCTGGCCCAGGTAAGACACCAGGCTCAGGGGCCTTCCCTCTCCGGGATCAGCCTCCCTGCACACTGGGCACAGTGCAGGCAGGGCAGAGCCATCCCCGATGCAGGGGCCTGGCTGCGGGACCCCCCCCGAGCCTGGGAACAGCCACTGCAGCTGCCTCAGCCTGCCCAGGTCCCAGCCTTGCCCACCCGCAGCTCCCCTCAAAGGGCCTGGGCTGGGGCAGGTACTGCACAGGGCCACTGCACTGCAGGCTCCGGCTGCCTCAGGCCTGAGCAAGTATTGGCTGTTCCCAGAGCCTGGGGAACAGCCTGCGGCTGCAGCTGCCATTTGCACTGTACCCAGCTGACACAGAGACCAAGCAGGGAGCTCCCTGAGCTTGGTGTCCTGCTGCAGCCAGGTAGCATCTGTTTGTGGGCAGGGTGGCTGCGTCCCATCCCCGCGGAGCTGCACTGGCTGGCTGGGCCCCACCTCTGGTGCTGCTGGGCCCCCCACTGTGGCCCAAGCAGCGGAGCCCTTGGGCAGCCCCCACTCTCTGCCTGACGCCAGCTCTCTATTTACTGTAAGAAAAAAAGTTTAAAAAAGCAAGATTAATGATTATTAAATTATTAAATATGCAGCACATCCTGCCATGTAGCCCCTCTGCCCCAGTTTTGTTTTTGTGGCATGCGGGCACCCTGACAGCTTACAAGATAGACATTGTGGTTTTTTTCAGCGCTCCAGCCAAAAACCTTTGCCTACCCCTGTGCAACTAGCAAGTGTGAATATTTGACATCCCTGACTTTTAGGGCATCGACAGAAGTGGTGTTTTGTCATGCCATCAGCCCCCTGAAGCACTCTATAGCCATGCCCTGACAGAATTGCATGGCTGCAGAGCTCTTTAAAAGTACCTGATCACACTTCAGAAGTTCTCCAAAGCAGAGCGCCTTCATGAACTTCTGTCAGTGCATGCCGGGAGCAGGGCTGGGCTGATGCAGTCCAGCCTCGCTCCTGGGGGTTTGCCCAGTCTGTGCCGGGGGTGGGGGCAGGGTGGATTGGAGCCCATCCCACCTCAGAGGGGCTCCAATCCACCTGCCCCACCTTCCAGCACAGACTGAGCAAACCCCAGACAGGACTCCCTCTCCTCCCTTCTCCTCCTCCCATCCTGAAGACAGCACCAGAGCTGGGGGTGGGGTGGGGGGTGGCAGGGGCTAGGGGAGAGAGACAACAGACACAGCCACTCCAAACTGGAGCTTCATCCCCCAACCCCCTGGACCCAACAGCAAACAACTATTGGGGGGTGGGGGCAGGGATTGCTGTAACTCATGCTGCTTCCTGTGAAGCGCCATGATTTACAGCAGGAAGCTGCACCTCTGTCAGTGCCCTTATTGATGACTGTTTTGGCACAATAAAGGGAACAACTCTGATGAGAGCATAGAAAGATATTACATAGACCTAAGCTGGATATTAATAAAGCAAAGAAAGAGCAGGCCAACAAAGAGAGTCGTAGTGATGTTCTATTTAGAATCCACTAAAGCATCTTCTCTTACTATTTGTCCCTGGCTAGTGAAGGTGTTTAATGCTAGTGAATATACCCATCAAGCAATCTCTAGCAGCATTTTAAGGAAGGCAAAAATTCAAGCAAACATTCGGTTTCTGCATTTGTTTTTATTTCCAGAAAAAATATATGCTAGTTCAAATGCAGCTAGAGGGAAATTTTCTAAGGCATGTAAGGGAATGACAAGCACAAGAACCCATCCAAATTAATCAAGAATTGCCCTTTACCTAGGAGTTGTGAATGCCTGCCTCACTAAGGCTTGGGTGATCCCATTTCTGCCACTAAAGTTGCCAGTTCACAAAAGAGTTCACTAAATGCAACAGACTTGACTCCTGACACTGAAGCACATTGGTACTGAGAGCTCATTTTATGTTGTTTTGGTTGTTTTTTTAGCAACAGTTCTTCCAGAACAAACCATTCTGGCTTCTCCAGGCCTTTGGTGCACTCTGTGCGGAGAGAGCGATACAGGGACTGGAGGAAGCCAGGCCGAATCATCAGAAAGGTATGAGTCTGCCTCACTAGTCCTTTGGGAAGCTTGGCATGGGATACCCACTGATCCAGAAGCGTGCTGTCCCGTGAGGTCAGCACTCCGAATGCTGCCTTGTTATCTCGCAGTAGCCAACATGAGAACAACATCTAGGCACCGTGATCAACCATTCTGTTCCTGAGACTGACCCAGCTTTGTACAGAGACTTCTGAGCCCGGAATAGCTGAAGAGAAAAGAATACTTTCTTCTTAGGATCCGAGTGCTGCTCACCAGTGATGAGAGATTGGGGAACAAATGCATCACAACTGGCGGCAGAGACCAGCCAGAGGTGGGGTGAGATTTCTGGTTGCCATACTGCAAAGAGAAGAACAAGTCCACCCTTTATTTTTTTGATTGTAGATTTCCAGGAGGTGACTGTTCAGATAACTAGATTAGTTCAGATGGATCTAGAGAGTGAAACCTATTGGAAGCAGCTTTTGACTGAACACACAGAGGGTGGTGAGAGTGCTGCTCTTTTACTGGAGTCTGCATTTTAAGCAGTGATATCATATTGTAGAGGCAAAGCATCTGTTTTCAAATCCTGTAGAGTCAAATGAAGAATCTCTTGGAGGGATTGTCTTAATGAGCTATTCAGCTGTATTCAGAATAAAAACAGCTAGCTGCCTTAGTTGTTTAAAATAATATTTGGCATCAGCTTAGCCCCTTTTCCTGTTTGCAACTCACCTCTAGGCATGATAGATGCCCACAGATTCATTATGCAGAAGTATTCACTAGTATGTGTTAACAGCATTCAGTCAGTTGATTATTTGTAAATGGTTCGCTTCCATGATGTTACCCAAGTCATATGGTGCTTGATATTACTAAAAGTAGAGAACCCAAACCACAAGTAGCAAATAACTCACTCTCTGATATAAATTCTTTACTGCTGAAATGTTTGACATTCTGAAATGTTCGAAATGTTAGGTATTCTTAGAATTGTGGCCTTTTTCACAAATTCCTGGTGGCTGACCAAATACTAATGACTGATAAATAACAACCTCTTGAATAACAGAAAACCAAATACACTGTTCTTTTGTGAAAAGACACTAGTTTTACTATTTAACCACTTCTGGTTCTGACGGGGAAACATGCAGTCAGATTGGTTTTTTCCTCACTGTCCATGATTTGCTGCTCTTCCTTCTTTCAGCTACTCTTGATGGGAATTTAATTAGTGAAAATGTATGTAAAATAAGTTTTACTTAATTGTTTGTGCAGTGCATGGTGGGACTGAGCCTGGCTGCAAAAGCCAAGAACCTCAAATCAGTTAAGAAAAAGTAGTTCTGGAAACAGCTAAAAGCAGTGTGGTTAGACTGTTTGGAGAACTGTTTTGGTAGGAAACCTTAGTGAACATGAATGTCTTGTTCTGTTGACCACACAATTCAGTTTATATACTGTGTATACTTTTCCTGTTTGTCCTCAAATAAACTGTTTTATACAAAAGATTGTCTTCCTTTTCACCCTTTCTTTGCACATCTATGCAATTTTTTTGGTTCCTGTATGCTAAGAGTAAAGTGACCATATTATTTCTAAGGAAATCCAGGACACTGTCCCCCACCCCAGTCAGCAGCGCTGCTAGAGGCAGGTAGGCAGGGATGTGGGACACAATTTGGCAGGGAGGCAGAGCAGCATGGTTCACCAGGCAGGTGGGAGGGCAGGCACCACAGCTGCTGCTGCTGTGCAAGAGCAAAGTAGGTGGACTGGAGCAGTGCCCAGGCTAACCCAGCCCCCATCTCCAGCTACTGCCGAGGAGGAGCCGGGCTGGACACATGCAGCCAGCAGCAGCAGTGCCTGCCTGCCCACCTGCATGGTGCACCATGCCACTCCGCCTCCCTGCCAGACTGCACCCCACACCCCTGCCCATCTGCCTCTGCCTAAAGCAGCTGATTCCTGGACTTTTGTTTCAATTTTCACCAGCCTGCCAGGATGGCATATGAAATCCAAGACTGTCTTGGCCAAACCAGGACATATGGTCACCTAGCTAAGAGCCAACCCAAAGTCTATGTCCCACTTTAGCCACACTGAAAGACCTAATATAGTACAATTCAATTACATTGATTTAGGGTATGAGAATCTGGCCCTAGAAAAATGCATAATTCTCTGAAAGATCCCTAAATCCCTATTCATCATCCCCAAAAGTATAAAGAGTGAATCTTCCTACTGCCTAAGGAGTGTTTGAGTAGATTCTGATCTCTTCTTGCTAAAAGTTCTGAGCACCAACACATTGTGGGTACCTAATGCAAAAACCACAATTCAGTATGGCAGTCCAGTGTCCTACATTCTTCTGCATAGGTGTTTATCCCCTGCTCACTGCCACCACGCTGGAAGGAGCTCAGATGCTAAGCAACATGACGTCTTATCTGTTGCATCTGGTGGTGTTCACATCCTCTTTTCAGAGGGGATGTGGAGTGTGAATAGTGAAGTCTGGTTTGGTTGGTTGTGTTTTAGGATTTTGTTTTGTCTTCTGTAAATATACATGTAACTATGTAGTTATGTGAGAGGAGGCAAGGTCCAATAAATGTGACTTGTTTTTGGAAGATGGTGAGGTTGGCAATAGTTCTCAGCTCCTGTCAGGATTCAGTCTGCGTTCTCTGAACAACACCTGGGAAATTCCTGGCTCCCACAAAGACAAGATTTACCTTCATTCTAACACATTACATTGCACCAGAGAAGCATGGTTGTCAACCATTTCTTCATACTGGAACATGAGGACTTCTTGGGCTCAGGCTGTGACGCACCTTAAAGATAATGCCCAATCCACATAAGGACTTCAGTACTAAACGGCATCACAATACTCACACCGCAACACCTAGCTTTTAAAATCATGATACCTAGTGAACTGCACAGCCACAAGCTAAGTACCAAGGCTCCCCACGCATATTTGCAGAAGCTTAGGGCCTAGTTACACAGTAATTTTTGGGCAATTCCTGGAGCTCTTAACCCCTGGATTGTCTGCACATTAACACCTTAAAGTGGTTTTAAATTCTTCTTATTCAGTTCAAAGTTACACCCAGAGATGACCTGAGCAGGGTGCAGGGCCTGGGGCAAATCAGCCTGTGTGGGACCCCCACCCCCAGATGCAAAGAAGCCGACAGTGGATTCGGCAGAGGGGGAAGGAGGAGGTGCTGAGCAGCCAGATGTGAAGAGTCGCTGCAGCTGCTCCACCCGGCTCCATGCAGCCCCCACAAAGCATGGGCCTGGGGCAGTTGCCCTGATTTGCCCCCCGCCCCTCTTAGGGATGGCTCTGGTTACACCACTCCAGAACAGGATTAACTCTGATCTGCACAACCCAGCTGCTGTTTCATTATGGTGCAGCCACTCCTCACATATGTGCCGCCCAAGTTGAAGTCCTCCAGTATCCCAGAATCTCCCACACCTCTACCTGTAGAGCAGGGATATAAACCTATCCAGGTTCACCATCCCTCAGTCTTGTGGCCACTCACAGCTACAGCTCCTAGTCCTGCCCCTGCTCACCAGGCCTCTAGCAGCAGGTCACGGCCATGCAGGTGGGGGACGATCAGAGAAGGTTTCTAAACTAAGAGCATGACTGCTCGAAACTCCAGGCTGGCACTAACACTGATCAACTTTTGTGTGGCTCACAGTGTAAGATATAACAGGGCCCTTAGACTTCTAGGGATGAGATTCACAAAGGCCACCAAAATGCTGAGGAAGGCATGGGACCAAATACAGAGGAAAGTGCCTACTTCAGTCTAGGTTGCAAAGATATGAACACTCCCCTAGAGTTAAGACTGAGTTAGTTTAGGCACAAAAGTGAGGCCCAAGAAGAGGTGGTAGACAAGGATTGAGTAAAAATGACCTACTAGCCCCATGTTTCACTTGGAAACAGAGTCAAGATCTCTGCTCAGGGGAATATATTCATAAAAATAAAGCATTTTAAAATGAGTACCCTGAGACCTAATGCTTAGAACATTCCCCTGTGAAACGTGTGACCTGGACTCAAATTACTGCACCAAATCCAACAGAGAAACAAGGATCTGAAGCTGGTTTCCCAGTTCACAGCAGAATGCTCTAACCACTGAGCTATTAGGATGGGATTAGGGGTGGGGAATGGTCACCATCACCTCATCTTTGCAGTACTTTGTGCTGCTAAGGCACCCACTGAAAATCCCTTCCAGATCAGGCTCCAGAGCAGGGGTGGGCAAAATATGGCCCACAGGCTGGATCTGGCCTGTGAGGCCATTCTATCCAGCCCATGGGGCCCCTAAAAAATTTAGAAAATTAATATTGATTTGTCCTTGGTTCCTGTCAAAAATGACAGAAACCAGGGGCAGTAGGACCCAGGGGAAGCCCAGCGGGCTCCCACAACAGCAGGGCCTGCCCAGCCCCACCCCCTCACCCAGAAGGGGCTTCTGGCCTGGGTCCATGTGGCTGCCCCAGTGTGGGAACCTCAGGTAAGGGGTGGGGGAGGGGAAGGGTGGGCAGGGAAGGAGCGCAGCAAAAAGCAGCTCCTCGCCTACCCCGTGCCCGGCACTCCCTGCTGCAGCTGCTTGCAGCCTACGTGGGGCTGTCTTGAGCAGGCACAGGCAGGCCCAAGTGGGCTGCAAGTGGCTGCAGCATGGGGTGTCAGCCACGGGACGGGCAAGGGGCCACTTTTCCCCTGCGCTTGGCATCAGCTTGTAACCTGCCACTGATGCCAGCCTGGGTCCCACACTGGCTCCAGGCTCACCCATCAGGGCAGCAGCTACAGCCCCCCAGATTGCCGTGCTGGGCAGTGTTTACTGCTGCTGCCCACCCAGAGCTTGTGTGCTGGGCAGCCCAGAGGCGGCAGGGGCAAAGACTGCCTGGCGTGGAAATAGAGGGGCCGCAGCTGCTCCTACCACGGCGCAACCCTGATGGGTGAGCCTGGAACCAGCACAGGGCCCAGGCTGGCAGCTGGGGTGGGTTACAAGCTGGTGTTGAGCGCAGGGGAAAAGTGGCCCCTCACTTGCCCTGTGACCGGTGCCCCGTGCTGCAGCCACTTGCAGCCCACGTGGGGCTGCCTGTGCCTGCTCAGGACAGCCCCACGCAGGCTGTGAGCAGCTGCAGCAGGGAGTATCGGCCACGGGGCAGGGGAGGGGCCACTTTTCCCCGCACTCAGCACCAGCTCGTCCCCTGCCAGGGAGCAGGGGGTCAGGGCTGCATGCTGCCCCCCACCTGTACCATGGGGCAGGGGGGCACTGGGAGTCAGTGGGTGCATGGGGCCTGCACCAGTGTCCCAGGGCCAGTGCCAGCAGGGCCCAGAGCTGGGGAGCAGGAGTGTGGGGGCCCAGCCAACAGGGGCTATGGAGCCGGGCCAGCTCCTCGCTCTCCCGCTGGTGCAGCCCAGCCCGGCTCCACAGACCTCTGCCAGCCTGCACCCTGCTCTGGGCTCCACCGGTGCTGGCCCTGGCACATTGGTCCCAAGATGGTTACCAGGGGGCAGGGCACCTGCCAAGGGGCAGGGCTACCCACACGGCTCTGGACAGCTTGCCAAAACTGGGTAAGTAGCCCTCCACCTGAAATAATTGCCCGCCCCTGCTCTAGAGGCAAGCAAGCGAGGGAGAATCTGATTGAAAAGTCGTACTGGGGCTTAGTTTGAGCAACATCTTACAGTATCTCAGCAGTGGCAGGACTTGGGTGGCTGCACACATAGTAAATATTTTGGGCAACTAGATAACTGCCTGAAGCTTATGCACTGAGCACTAGCTGTGCTGGTGTTGCTGAAGAGATGCACTGAAGCACAGAGCTCTGGTCCTTCTGAATCAGGATGGAGATGCAGACCTGAGAAATATGCTTCAATCCATTTGCTGTGAGACACAGCATCAAGTGCACCGCCATCGAGGTTAGTTCACCTTACACTGGTGGTTAGTTTCACTTGAATTCTTTATTTTAAAACCACTAGCATTACAAAGATCATTTCCCTGCTCTGCCTAGCTTCTTCAGATTTCAAGTTGCTTTACAAAAGAAAGTCACTGTGAGGAGCTTTCCCAAAATTAGACAAAGCTACATGGTAGCAACCTCTGCAGT
Source organism: Crocodylus porosus (assembly GCF_001723895.1). Taxonomy (NCBI): domain Eukaryota; kingdom Metazoa; phylum Chordata; order Crocodylia; family Crocodylidae; genus Crocodylus; species Crocodylus porosus. The sequence goes on from NW_017728925.1 coordinate 3,915,241, forward strand.
TAAGGTTGATATGACCATTCTGCTTCAAAACACTACTTTTTCTTCAAAACTTCCCCATAACATTGTGGGCTCACTTTTTTTTGCAGTCCCCTGAATTATGGCAGGCTTTTCATGGGAGGATCCACTTCCAAGCACTATTTTAGAGCTCAGGTCCTGCTGGTTTTTTGGCTGACATCTTTCCGAGCGTTACAGGTTCCACCTCAGCTGCTCGGTGGTTCAGAGGAAGGATGTGATTCTATTAAGACTCATTCTCCCTGCAAGTCCCGTAGGCACTTTGGGGCTCATGCTGCAGGTGGAGATGGCCAGCAAGAACACAAGCTTGGAAGAATGTTAGCAAAGCAAGAAGGCGGACTCTTTCCCTGAATACAGCAATATCTTAAGATGCTGCAATGTCATTACTGAACTGTTTCTTCTTCCTAGATGGTCACTAAAAGCCTCTCCCTTCCCATCAGTTCTGCTTTCCTCTGAGCTTGATTGAATTTGTGTCCACCTGGCTCCTTTCTGAAGACCATTGGTTCAGCAGATGAAGTAATGCTATGTGTCTCCTTGCCCTGAGAAGCTGGTAAGTCCTTCAGATGCCTCCTTCAGTGTTTTATTAATGTTCTATTTTTTAACAGTGAATACCTATAGGGCAAAGCATTTAAACTCTGCACCTATTTAGACCTGTGCAATATCAGTGAAGTGACTGGGGTTGTATGACTGCCAAGGAAGGGAGGATTTTAGCTGTAGGCATGTATCAAAATTATTGCTTTGTTTGTAGACTTGGGTCCAGATTCTGGTCTCTGCAATTCTGGTATAAATCCAGAGCAGAATCTGGCAATTACATAGCTACAAATCTGTTATTGATGGCTTAGATAATTCAATTTCAAGTTTAATATAAATCAATTAGTTTTTTCTTCTGCCCTGTCTTCTTAGATGAAAGTTGCTTTCAATTTACTGAACAATTCATAGACTCAAAGTCCTTCCTCTGATTCTGGTGCCTCCTCCGTAAAGAGTCTGCAGGTCTTATTAAGGCAAAACTTCCACAAGTGCAGGGTAGAATCCAAGGAGGAAAGGTCATGAGTTGATCACAGTTCTTGATATACAGAGGCCAGTCCTGGTCTTAACTGTGAGCAGTAAATGAAGCCCAGAACATTTTTTGTACAGCCTGAATTCTGATGTGCTCATTAAGCCAACAAGCTCCTGCTATGGAGGGAAAAGTGATAATCTACCAGTGCCCATGGCTGTGAAGGATTCCTGCGTCTTTGCTTTCTTAAATAGGATGTCCCTAGTTTCTGCTGCTTTGTCTTAATGGGTGGAAAGCTAGATGGGGTGCTTGGTGTGGATATTGTACTGGAATTCAATTTGGGATTTATCTAATTTGGAAGGTTTTTCAACAGAAAGTAGCAAAAAAGAATCTACACCATCGAAATGGACTGTTAGTATAAACTTAAAAATGCAGCACCTCAGTTTATAGTTAAAGAACAGTCACTCTCTATCTGAGCCTCCACAGGGCTTTGCAAACCATAATTAAGGGAATTCCCCATTTCACACATGGGCAATGAAGGGACTTACCCCAGGTGTCCCGGGCACAGAGGAGAACCTGGGTTTTGATCTCAGGTGTCCGGATTCCCAGTCCACTGTACTGTGGAGCAGACAATGACCCCTTCTAAGACTTACGCTGGGTTCCTTTTTGATTCACAATGTGAAGACACTTGGTGGGCCAGAAGTTAACAGAAAAGGTTAATTTAGTTTCAGGTTTCTGCTTGTGGCATACACACAGTCCTTCTCTCATCGTTTATGTCTAAAAATATAACAGTTGTGACTGTACAGGCAACCTCACTGACCACTTTCCGTCCCATTTCCTCCCATACATATCTCACCACTCGGCACCCAGCAGACTACATGCCTAGGGGAGTGGTGTCCTGTGATCTTATAACCTGTGTTTCAGACACAGGTTAGAAAGAATCAGGCACAATCCCTTAAAGATGCAGCTTTCAGGCAGTCCAAAATCAGTTTTCTTTAACTGTCAGGGTAGAATTTCTGCTGACAGATTAAAAACCACAAAAGGATGTTGGGATATTACTAGGAACAGCTCAAGCAGTGACTAATCTTAAGGGCCTACTTTTCAGTTTAAGCACCAAAATACCTCATCTGGGTGTCAAAGTGAATAATTAAGATGCTAAAATGGCTAGGGAGGTGCTTTTGTGTGCATAGATGCTCTGGATAGTAGGTACACCCAGTATTGTCAACTGGGCTGAAATGTAAGTGTCTCTTAAAGGGCAGCAATGAACCCATAGACAGCACTTCTCACCAGCAGAAAGAGGTGGGGACTTTGGGACAAAAATACCAAGGCAAGCCCTTATTCCTAGTGCAACAGATGTGGGAAGCTGATGGCACTTCAATTGTTCACACCTACAGAGTAAATTTCACAGGTGCTCTGTGTGTATCCCCCTCCCTTCCCTTTGCTTTGCTCTGGGTCATATCCAGGCTTTCTGAAAGAAAGATTAAATCTGATTCCCAGGAGGTTGCACTTGTCCATGAAAGGGCTGAATTTGGCTTGTTAGGCCTACTCTGTCTCATTCCTCAGTTAGCTAAACTTAAACAATTAGTGGTTAGTTTGGTAAAATGTCTTTAGTCAATAGGGTGCCATATTGCAAAGGAGCTGCCAGACCTAGCGAGCCTGTTTGTAGGCTTGCTTCTGCCTTGCTTAATGGTACTGTTCTAAAATTCAGCTTACGTTATTTCACCAAAGGTGAAAGGATTGGACCCTGATGGCTTTCATTAATTCTTCTTCTTTGCCCTTTATTAAGCCACAGGTCATCTAAAATATGGAGAATTCTACCCAAGGCTGGAGAGGCAGTAGCAACATCACCAAGTGCCAGCCACAGCAGCTCAACACTGTCATCCCCATCCTTCTGAGCATCTTCTTTTTGGGTGGCTTAGTTTTGAACAGCCTCAGTCTGTGGATATTCTGGTTCCAAATTAAGCAGTGGAACTCTGGCATGATCCTCCAATTCAACCTGGCTTTGATGGATACTCTCATCATTCCCTTGGCACCACTGATGGTGACTTATTTCAGTCTGGGCAGCCACTGGCCATTTGGGCAGTTTCTCTGCCAGCTCAAAGTCTTCACCCTTAGCAGCCATTTGTATGGCAGTATCTATTTCCTGACACTAATCAGCATCCACAGGTACTTTGTTGTTGTGCGCTTGAACACCAGGTCCCTTTGGAAAACAAAGCCTTTCCTCAAGAAGCTCTGCTTGTTCTTCTGGTTCATCCTCATCATTCAAGGGCTCCCCTTTTTCTTCGTCCTCAAAACTTCAGTCCTTCAAGGGTCAGTGAGGTGCCTGAATATCCACCAGACAGAATTGTCCTATCTTTACTTCTATTACAACATGGTCATGGTTGTGGTTGCCTTCCTTGTCCCGTTTGGCATCTCCTTGACCTGCTATGGCCTGCTGGGAAGTACCATTGCTAAAATGAGCAGTGCAAGCCTCCGAGGCAAGATTATAAAAACTAAATCCCTGCAGATGATAACAGTATCTCTGAGTATTTTTGTCACCTGCTTTGTCCCCCTGCACATCTGCAGGACCGTGGGTGTGATTGTGAAGTTTTATGACATGTCCTGTGAGCTCCTGTACGAGGTAGAAAGTGCTTATTATGCCTCATGGGTTTTCACCATGGCAAACTGCTGTCTTGACCCTTTGATCTTTAACTTTGCTAATGAGAAGTTTAATAAGTCCCTTTCAAAATTCCTTAGCAAATTCCGGATCTCCAAATAAGTGTGTAGGATTTGGGGTTCAGCCTGCTACTTTCCGATGGATCAGTCAGAAATGCTTTAAATAGTAATGGCCAGATGTTTTACAATGCCTAGAATTCTGTTGGAGGTGGCAGAAAGTCTTGAACATCCGACTGATCTTCAGGGCTCCTGGGTGTTGACACAGATCCCAGCTTTACTTAGAGCAACCACAGGATGCTGTATGTTCTGCTAGTTGCAATGATCATTCCTACAGCCAGGGAACCACTAAAGTGTTCTGCCAGTTTTTGGTTCCTTTGTGCTGCCAGAGAGCTACAAAACAGCCAGAGATGGGCGTTGAGAGTCTGGAGCTACAACTATAAACCAAAAAAGAATCTAAGCACATCTACACAAGATGTTTACTGTGAAGTGGACTAGGTAGCTCAGCAGTAAATGTCTTGGCATTTACACATACAGAGCTATTAGCCTAATAAACTCTGCAGCAAGATAGTACTTGTAAATACTTGTAAGCACATGTAGCGCTGCAAAGTAGATGCTGACATGGCTGACTGGGGCACAGGGGCGCTTGCCAGCTAGCCCCACACTGGAGCACCCTTGAGCCCCAGCCAGCCCCTCTGCAGCATGTTGAGCCAGGCTGGAGCAGCCCCGGGCTGGCAAACTGAGGCCCAGGGCCCCCTGCCAGCTGGGGCTGCTCTGCCCCGGCTCAATGTGCTGTGGTCTTATGTGTGTGCATATTCAAACATGGTGCCTGGACGCTATAAACGCCAAAGCAATAAACTCTGGAATTTATTGTTTTGCATTAATTGCATGTGTAGACATGCCCACTGTTAACAAACCTAGTGGAAATCCCCATTTCTCAAAAAAACAAACAATTTTTGAATGTTCGTCTTCCATGAAAATTACAGTGCAGATTTTCAGCAGGTGAAAATATCTCTGTAGATGATTCCAAGAAAAAGGTCAGTGGACCTCTTGAGCCTGATTGAGAATACCTTTGCTTTGTGAGTTTTCTGTCTGAATAATAAAACAAGCCTTAAAGAAAATAAGATGTCTGAGTCTCTGTGTGTGGTGTTAGTCTTCTTTGGTCTGGAAAACAAGCCAGCAGTCTGCACCTGGGTATAGTGTTTGTATTATGCTTAGGACAATGAGGCCCAACTGGCTTCTATGTACTATCAAAGTATGAATATGAAATAATGATCGATGGGGATCTCCTGGGATCTATTGTGCTTTGTTCCTTTCATCCATAGGCTTTGGGCAAATTGCTTAAACTCCCTCTAAACTCCAGCTAACCACCGTGTAAAGTAGCAATAATATCTCACATGGCTGCAGCAAGGCTTACTCCTATTTGTGCATGAAACATCATGACAAACCTCAACAAAAGATGCTAGTGTGCTACAAAGAACTAAATAGACACCAGCGGGGAGCTCTTAACTAGGCTATAAAGGCCTCCAGGAGGGCAAAGCAAAAGCTACAGTTTGGGGGTGTGACATGTTGGTCCCCTCCTCTACCCTCCCCATCCCATCTCTCCGTTTTGTTTCAAGCATTTTAATACTTCTGTTTCCAGCAGGGCTGGAAGTTCTTGTTCTGTTTCTAGCAGGGCAGGTAATAAGTTGAAAACAGGGTACAGTTCACCAGAGCTTAACTTGCCTATACTTGATGGGTGAACTAATGCATCCATGAAACAGCTATGTCCAAAACAAGATGTACATTAGCATGGGTGTGCTGCGAGTGTGGTTAACATACAAGCACCCAAAATTAGGTTTAAGAATTACCATTTTAAAATGACTGCCTGAAGAGGCAGTCTGCACCTCTGTCAGTGTAATCATACTAGAGTAGTTAGCAGAAGCATGAACTGAATGACTGTGTGCTTTTTTTATACTGCCAGCTTTCTTTGCAATCAGAGGACTGAAGTTCCTTATCTTAAAAGGAAAGCTGAGGTCCCTTCTGCCCTACAAAATTTCTAAGACTCAATGTCTGGGCTATCAAAGTCAATTGCACTGAATCTGGGAGATTCTGCTTAGCAAATTAGAAGGCTCTCAGGCCGTGGCTTTTTAAATGGGTGATAGCTAGAAGCCTGAGTGAGATTTAAAATATGCAGTGAAATACACGGCATGATTCTGCACAGAAGTAACAGGAGACAACTCTAAAGTGTCCTAAGGGGTGGTTTTCTCTGCACAGGCTCTCTTGTCCTGCTTGTAATCCAACTTCAGCCAGTGCTGCCCCCCGGAATAGAGAAACCAGGCCTAAACTCTCCTTTTACCCCAGAGGATTCCTTCCATTCTTGGAGAGAGCTTAGAGCACTGCCGCAGCCCTTGCACTCAGCACAGAAAGGTAGTTGGCTGCCTATGCCTTCTCATTGGAGGAGCAGAGAAAGGATCCTGCCCTTAAGTTCCTTTTTTGTATCCTGATCTTTTCTAGGCAACAAGGCTAGGGACAGACATTCAGAAAGCCTAAGCCTGAATTGATTCAATCTTAGCAGGTTAGTCTAGACTGGCTAAGCTAAACCAGTTTATACCAGTACGGACATCCCCTCTGGACTGAAGAAATATAGGCACATGCCTGCAGTGGCTCAGGCTAGAAGTCAGGGACGTTAAAGCAGTTCTCCCTTCCCTTTTACAGTGCTGAGCTGAGGGGAGGTGTGACCAGGCCCTAGCAGGATGCTCTGATTAGGGAGGGGTTCTGCCCGCCCAACCCCCAAACCAGCAAAGGAGCCAGAAGGGAGTTGATACCAGAACATTTTGTTACACAGCAAGGAGTTGTTAGCATTTATCAGCCCATCAAACAAAACAAAAGCTTCTCTCATTAGTTCAAGGTCTTCTTAAAAAACTTTTTCCAAGGAAGGAACGGAAGGACATTTCCAGCTACCTGTTGATTAGCTCCAAAAAGCCCTAAGTCAATACTGTCCTGTCTGCCTTGGTCCTGTCTGCCACAGCACAGACCACAGCTAGCATGTGGTATGCTAGCTAATGCTGAGAGGTGTCTGTGTAAGGCAGAGGGGAAGGGGGAATCCCTGCTTGAGCAGGGAGTGTGGGGGAGAGAAGGAAGCCAGGCAGACTCTGCTGTACCTGCAGTCTCTGCCAGAGCTCCAGCCAGGGAGCAAAGGGTGGGGCCAGCCCTGCTGGGCTGGAGCAGAGCCCTGTCCCGGGTTGCAAAGCATCTGGGATGCTGGGGGACTCTGGTTTAACTTAAACCAGGAAGGGGTCTGGGACAGACACTGCATAAATGGGTTTGAGTCAAATAAGCTAAGTCTGATACTATATTCAACCAGGCTTATCTCAAACCAGTTTTAGCCATTTTCAAACTAGTTTCTGTGCATGGAATATCTGTTCTGTTACAGGTTTAAACCAGTTTCTGATCACTTAAACTGGTTTATGTGTAATGTCTGTCCCTAGTCAAGATGAATAAGAACTTTGTGATTCTTCTTTTACTCCACTGCCTTCTCCAAAGCTTTAGACCTATGCTAGTGAACCTGGGAGACAAGGGTCCAGGAAAGGCCATATCACTACCAGGGACTGGTAGCACCTCCCAGATACTCCATGTTGCCAACACCTGGCAACTGATGGGGTTTCACCAATGACAGGGAAAGCTCCAGACCAGGGGTGGGCAAAATGCAGCCTGGGAGCCAGATGTGGCCCACCAGGCCATTCTATCTGGCCCATGGGGTCCCTAAAAAATTTAGAAAATTAATATTAATCTGCCCTGGGCTGCCTGTCCTGCGGCCCTTGATGGCTTGCTGAAACTTAGTAAGCGGTCCTCTGTCCAAAACAATTGCCTGCCCCTGCTCCAGACCCACCAGAGACTTTGACCCACCTGGAGAAACACCCACAATTATCTTCAGCTGCCCACCTTCTGGGTGACAGTCAATCAGGGCAGGGCAGGAAGTAGGCAGCATGCCTCTTCCAGCCCTTGCAGCCCAGTACCTGATGGGGAGAAGAGACCAGAATGATGGAGAATGAGGGGGAGGGGGGAGGGCTCTGTTGCAGCTGTACCTGTGTTGCCCTGTGGGGTCAGGCCAACTCACAGGATGTCAAAATTGTGCTGCTAGACAGGAGGGCGCAGTGTACAAGTGCATATATACAAACTCAAAAATCAATTAGGTGCATACACACACATAGTCAATTACCAACATAGGCGTATGCACACCTGTCACCAGTTCAAACACCTACACACACTATACAGACCAAAAGTTAGACCAGAATCAATTATCAATACCTGCACACTCAATACACACATGGATCACTAATTCATATATCATGCACACAGTGACATATATGTATATCAGTTCACATACATACCACTCACCTACACGTACACACAGGTGAGTTCCTAACTTGGGTGTTGTGATGTGTATGTATGTATGCGCTTGGTGTACTTGGGATACCTGGGGAAAGGTTAAGGTAAGAAAGTGGAAGTATAGGGAGTGAAAGTTGCTGGGACCAGGACTACAACCAGTAGACTAGGGAGAGCTGGGCTGAAGAACTGAGGCTTGGGGGTTACTTTAGGTTAATTGACCTTAATTAATTAAAGGACAAATCCCAAAGCCTACAGAACAGGGGAGCGATGTCAGCACAGAGGCTGGGACCCAAGCCGGAGCTATGGTGGAGCCAAAAGGTAAGCGGGGAGAGGGAAACTGGGACAGAGGGTGCAGGGGAGCTAGAGAGGGTGCAGAGGAACCTGGGGGCTGGCTCCAGGAACCAGGGGTGCTGGAGAGGGACTGCCGGGGAGCTCAGGAAGCTACGGGGGGGGGGCTGCAGGTGCCGGGAGCTAGAGAAGGGTTTCCACTGCTGGGAAACCTGTGGGGCAGCCCAAAGGAGCTGCGGGGGAGTTGGTGGCAGTCTGAAGGACTGTAGGAGGAGAAGGGGCAGCTAGAGAAGGCATGGGGGAAAGCTGGAGAACACAGAGAGAAGGAGCGGGGGCAGAAAAGGCGGAGAGAGAAAGATAGGGCGAGGCAGCAGGAGGCAGAAATGAGGGGGGCTGAGAGGCTAAAAGTGGCAGGAAGAGTTGTGGAGAGACACGAGAAGGGGGCGGTGGACAGCAGAAGCAGGGCCAGGAGGCTAGAAGCAGCAGAAATGGCGGGAAGGGCTGCAGAAAGACACAGGAAGAAGGTGGAGGATGGCAGGAACAGGACTGAGAGATGGCAGAAAGCAACAGAGCCAAGAGGTTGCAGCAGGGGAAGAGAGAAGGGACAGAGAGGAGCTGAGAGGTGGCAGGAAAATGGGGGGCAGAGCTGAGAGAAAGACACAGAGACCAGAATTTAAGATGGGGAAGGGACCAGGCCTAAGTAAAATACAACCCAACTCAGGGTTACAAATGACAGTGGTTTATTGAACAGGGGAGATGGTGACACAGTATCTTATTGGTTCCTTTGCACACACATGCACACATGCACACACACTGGCAGCAGGGATTGAAGAGGCTTGGTGCAGGGGCTGAAGTCTGGGAGGAGAGAAAGAGTCCAAATTGGAGGAGGAAATGTGCAGGTGATATCTACCTATCCCAGGCTGAAAGTTGGTCTTCGATGGCCAGTCGAGGTCTCCTTCAGCTCAGTGTTGTCCAAAGGGGGTTGACAGCAGGGCCTTTGGGGTGGGCAGGCAGCGTGATGTGGAGCTGGTCTGGTTCAGATAGAAACGGCATTCCCACTGAGTCTGTCTTCACTGTCCCTTTTTATAGGGGCAGACCTTGTGTGACCCTAGTGACAGGAGGCATGCCCAGGCAAGGGTTAGCCCCTGGCGTACTGAACATGTGTGCTCCATGCAGGGATGTGCAGTTTTGGGTGTCTGTAATGGTGGGGTACAATGGTAGAATTGCTGGTTCTGCAGGGTCTTTTGTCTTTCAAATGCTGGGAAGATTTAAATTTTTTTTTTTTTGTGAAATCTGACACCTAATTTATGGATCTTGTGAGCCAGGCTGCACTGGGTAGTATGTTAATGGGGTGCCAGCTCTACTCAGTTTGTAAATGGACCTTCATACATTGTATTATAGTGAGCTGGCAGATTGTAGGTGTCCCTTTTCGTTGCATCTGACTCTTCCCCCTAGAATGCCAGCCACTTCATATCTTTTTGCTTCATTTCTTCTTTGCACAAATAAAAATACCCACCTAGAACTGGGTCTGGAATCTGAAGAATAAATTTACATGAGCCTTAGAGCTTATGGCTCACCTCTTGTTATGATGGTGGAGTTGCAAACCTGGAGGGAAAAGACTTCATTATACTGAAGTCATTAAAGAAATGTGAAGAGGTGTAGTTACAAAGAGAAAAGATGATCTTGAGGTTAGAATGACTGCTTGGGAGATTTGAATGAAGCATTGGGCTTTCTTTATTGTCTGTGAATTTTGCTTCCTGATTTTCAGTGAGGATCATGAAACTTCCTTTTTTCCACTTTGGCTATTTCAAGTGGAAGTTTTTTTATTTCTTTCCATGCATATGTACAATGCCTAACACAATGGGACCCTGATCTCAGTAGGGGCTTTTTGGGGCCACTCTAATGCAAACAACAAATACTGTTATGAAAAGGATAAGTGGTTTAGACAGGAAAAGTGGTTTAGACTAGTTTTCTCTAAAATGAGAAGTGGCTATAGTGGCATTTGCAGAGGGGAAAAAGAGATACATGCCCAATTTACATTGACTTTCAACTTCCTTACACTTCTTGAAAAGGCTGATTTCCAAGAACCATTCACCACATCATTGCTTGATTCAAAGGTGAGGTGGACGTTCCACTGAAATACTAGCAGCACTGGCGGTTGCTACACTTTCAGTTCAGGTGCAGAAACTCATGATATTAATTCTCGAGTTCCCTAGTTCACTTCCCAGCTAAGACGAGATGCTAGTCATCACAGATGGCTCATACATTTTTAGCCACTCTGCTATCAAATCCTACTCAGAGAAATTCCACATAACATGGCAGTAAGAACATCTCTGTCCTGTCTGCATGAGTGTTCCCTCTCGTAAGACTGGCTCCCAAGACTGGCTAGTATAGGAAGTGCAAAGGAGAAGTTTTGCAGAGACGCTGGTTGGGCACTTTCTAGTGCTCTTCCTGACATTGTGAGTGTGTCTGCATGAGATGTTTACTACAGAGTTGCCTAATTCTGTCTGCAGTAAATGTCTCTGACTAATGTGCAGTGCTAATAAGACAGAATAAACTAACTAACCCCCTTGTTAGGGTGACCACCCATCTGTAATTGGGCAGGACAGTCATGCAATGGGAACGTCAAGTCCTGGTCCTTGGCTGCACGACTCCAGGGTAGCATTTGTCCTGGATTTGCAGCCTTGGGCAGGGGTCAGGAAACAGATGGTTTCCCCTTGCAGGCTGACAGCCTTCCAGCCTACAAGGGGCTGCTGGGAGTGGGATGCAGGGGGTGCCGGGTGTACATGCATGCCTGAACACATGCATGTGGCCAGGAACACAGCCAGGCAGCCTGGAGAGCAGTTCCCTGCAGGTAAGTCTATGGGGGAAAGGGGGAATAGGAAAGGTCGAGGGGGTGGAAATCAAGGCCCCCACAGTGAGGGGAGGGAGTGGGGCAGGAGCTGGGTACACTGCCCAGCCAGGGTGGTACATGGAGCTGGAGTGAGAAGCAAGACAGAGCCATGGATGGCTTGTCCAGGGGGCATAGGGAGCATGTGCCCCCCCCCCAGATTTGTGTGTGGGGCAAGTGAGGATGCAGACTGTCTGCTGCGGGTTTGGGGCTCGCTGTCTTGGTGCCCTGCCTCCAGGCACCCCACACTAACCATGCCACCATGGTGAGGTACCCCCTGTCTGCCTGGCAGCTGTGGGGATGGTGGTAGTGGTATGGAGTTAGGCAGGGGGCATGCAGGCAGCGCAGGGCTCCCAAGGGAAAGGCAGCAGAGCAGGGAGCCCCAAGCCCTTACTGGCAACCTGCATCCAGCCCCCACTCCACTCCACTCCACTCCAGTCTGGCTGTGCCAGCCACAGCAGTGGTGGCAGGGGGGAGCGGGTGGGAGGGGAAGAAAGCATGTGTCCCACCTTCCCCTTTAGAAAAGGCAGTCACCCTACCCTCCATAGGATAGTACTTGTAAACACGAGTACTATCGTACAGAGTAGCTTTTTACTGTGCAGTAGCACATGTGTAGACCAGCGTTCCCTCTAAGCTGTGCAGTGTGCATGGCCACACAGGCACACTCATGCCACACTGCCAGGTGTGCCTGCATGGCCGTGCACACCACACAGCCTAGAGAGAACATCGGTGTAGAGACTGCCCTAGCTGGCTGGAGCACAGGGGTAATTCAGTATGAGGACTGCCTGCTGGCTAGCCCCGCATTGAAGCACCCTCGTGTCCCAGCCAGCCCCTTCACAGCATGTTGAGCTTGGTTGGAACAGCCCCAGGCCGGGGGAGCTCCGGTCCAGCTCAGTATGCTGCAGTCCCAGATGCAAGTTCAAATGTGGCACTCAGGAGCAATAAACTATGGTGTGATATGCATCAAAACTTATTGCTGTGCATTAATTCTATGATGCACCCAGACTAGCATATTGAAAAGTAACATTGCAAGGGAGCCTCTTGACTGCTGTACCTTGTCATTTGTTACCTGTTGATTTAACCTAATTAACATTGTATTTACTAACTGTCTTAGGGTTGGAGTTGAAACATATTTAGCATATTAAGTTCAGCTACATCTACTAATTGGGAAAGCAGCATAACATAAACAGAAAGAGCAGGAAAGTTGTAAGCAAGAAACTCAGGTTCTAATCTCAACTCTATCATTCTTATTCATGTACCTCATCAGGGATTGTTGTAAAAATTAATTAATGTCTTAATGTGATTTGCAAGGTTCAGGGTAAAGGTGTTTTATCACTGATCATAAAGTCATTGTTTGATAATTATGAAACTGCTGTTTTAAGGAATGATGATACAAATGTGCATCCAAATGTGCACTTTTTTTATGGTGGCACAAATGCTGACATTGCTACCCTTTGTTGTGCCACGTGAAAGGAAAATCAGTGGTGCAACAAAAGATAGTAAGAGATTCTGCTGCTTTATTGCAGTGCACATGTAGTACTTCTGTGGCACTTTCCCCACTCACAGGCACAGGAAAAGCGAGAACTGTCTGGCCAGGAAAAATCCTGCTTTCCTCACTCGGTCAAACTTGGGGCACAGGGAAAGCGAGGAGATCATCATCCCACATCAGCAGGGGTGTGACAAGGGGTGATGTGTGTTTCTCTCAGTGAAGCGGATCAGCCGTGACATGATGCATTGCAGCGCAGCAGATCCAGTGCATTCCAGGATGTCTACCTCTAGCCTCAGATATCAGCATTCTCTATTTCTGTGCAGCTTCTATTGACATTCAGTAAATGGTGTCTGTGTACAACACATTTCTGTGATGATTTTCTTAGATTTTTGTTTCATTCCTTTCCAGAACTGCACTGTCCAGATTACTAGTGGGAATTCTGCTTTTTAAGCAATTTCTTTTAATATTATAAAGCTATGCTCATATCTCTCAATATTCCATTTCCTTCTTTTATCATTCAATGCTTGCAATTGCCTGGTAAGAAATTAAGTAAAATCCCTTATACCCTAAATTTAGGGGAATGTACATTCTTTTACTGGACATGGTACAGGCCTCATCACTCCTTTGCATTTCAATGGCAATAGAAATTGCCTCAATTACAATATCCCACCCAATCTAGTAACCTTAATGTATATCCTCTCTCAATCACAGACCAGCTGCTAGAAAAAATATATGAAGCCCTCTGGAGCCTTATTCTATACTGCTTCTGAAGAATGCAACTGGGACCAAAAGTTTTTGGTGTGCACATATATCTTGTACTGCAGCACTGGATGAATCCAGCAGTGCTTCCCATGTCTGATTTTAAGCACGTCTGCAATTCAGTTTAGTTTGGGTTCGCTCTGGAATGTGATAGATAGGAAACTACAGGTTTTTGCAGATTTAAGATGAATTCCCAGTAGGTTTTTTGCAGTTTTCTCTTGATCCCACAAGCAGATGCTGAATTGGAAAGAAAATCAGGAAATGGGAGTGTTTTTCCAATGGAACATTTTAACTTTTCATAGGGGAAAAAATGATATTTTTAAATACTTTTGGGCCAAAAAAGCAATCTTTGGCCAAAAATGTTCTGAAATTTCAGAATTTGGCCAAAAAAATCATTTCATTGAATAAAAACATTTTTTCCCCATCAGATAGTTTCTCTAGAAAAAAATCATGGAGTCCTATAAGGAACATGTTAAGGCAGAAAAGTGTACTTAATCATCAAAGACACCAAGTAACCAAATACGACAAATAAAATTGCTTTTCCATCATCACACCCCTTACTGTATTTTCAGCTATTGCACTTGAGAGGACGGACACCTTGTGGACAACTGAATAATGGCATGCTGTTTCTACATGCTTCACAGCATCAGATTCACTTTTATAAGTGCATCTTATTACAGTTCTCTGAGCTTTGTTCTTATTAGCAGGTAACATAGTTGCACTAACACTCAAGTAATAAAATGTTCGCCAACTTCTTCATTTAATGCATAGTCCCACTGGCTATGATGACTCTTAACATCTCTGAGAAACACAGATGGGTGATTCAATAATAGTTAAGCTGGAGAGGTAAGGGCCCTAGCTGAAGATAAGCAAGCTTATAAAGAGAATATTTTTACCAAGTCACCCACTTAATGCCAATTGTAAATCCATCAAGCATTATGGGAATGGTTCAGTAATATTCTTTAATTGAAATCTTATATACATGGCAAGGCCATATTTTTGGGTGCCTTTAGCTTATAAGAATATACCCAGATGGCTTTAAGGCATCATGATTCCACTTCAGCAATGTCTTGGAAAGCCAGAACTTCACTGTAATCATGGCAACAGCTTTCATGTTAAGCTGAAATAAGTAAACTGGTGAACCTACTGGCCAGTCCATCCCCGGTTCTTAATAGAGCTGCTATTCAGACTGGAAGGTCAGCAAATAGTATCCAGTGTCCCGTTCAGTATCATTACTTCTTCTATTGAATAGCACACTCTTTGCAGTGGGGATCACCCTTCCCTACCTGTGGTCTCTTAGAATAACTGGACTTCACTAGACAGCTGAAATGGAACAAGATCACAGAGAGTGTGGATTTCACACAGGCAAGTCCCACCTACCAGTATCATAATGGTTGCATGATCATCCGTTTGAATCCAGAATTAACTGGCACTAACTGGAGTTGTAATTCTAAAACTCTTCAAACAGCAAGGGTGGTCTTAGTGTATTCTATAGGTAAATCCTGTGCACTTCTATAGCGAGATAATGTGCATATGTATCTATTGATACTCAGCTTAATGCTACTGTGGGTCTTTCATCTTGGACCGTTGAACATCAACTCCTCTTCCCTGGTTGCCAGTGATTGCACATATCATCACACCGAACATCCATTGTGAAAGATCAACCTGGCAAGAGTAAATACAATTCTGGCTAATCTTGTGCTTTTCATCCACATCTTGAATATCTACCTCCACTTGTCTCCACTCACACTGGCCAACTGATATTGTGGCCAAAACTTATGGCAGTATAGCAGGCTGGCTGGCTGGCAGAGGCTTGCAACAGACTGCACACATTCAGCTGTAGTGTTCTGCAGGCTTGCAAGGGCTGCAGGTAGTTGGGAGTGATTACAGGCTTCCTAGGAGAACTGGACCATCTGAGAGAGAATTAGCTGGCCACCAGAAGTTAAAAAGCTGTGGGGGAAGAGAGAGGAGTGCCAGGTAAGCAGTGGTAAAACTGAGCCTGTTTGCCATATGACTGCAAAAATGATGGGTAGGTGTGAAACCAAGAAATCACAATCCCATAGCCAAGCCTCCTGTTTTCTCCCCCCACACCCCGAAGCAGCACATGATCACTAATCATTTTGAGATGCTATGTGGCAGATGTGCAACATGGATACACAAACAGTGATGTAAAGAAAGTCTGTTATGTGCAAGTGGCAAACTTCAAACAATTGATCATGTAGTAAAAGGATTGATCAGTATATTCTTGGAGGACTAACAGAACTTCAGATAGTATTGTCTGCAGCTCTTTTGATAAACGATCAACTTGGTCCTAGGGTATAGCTGTTGCTATTTTACACACAAGAGAGGCACTACATTGAAATAAACCAGAATCTTCTGTCTTGTATACAATGATCATTTGATACCCAGATATCTAATTGATGACTTGTGAGTGTGTCCTGTTTATGAGATGATAAACTACAATGACCTGAACTAAAAGGACAGGACTAAAGGTCAAGGAGCTTACTATGCTCATTACTCCATTAACAGGAAGCACTCTTAACTGCTGTTTGTATATGTAGTAAAATGTTCTCTCTCGGCTCCATAACTATGTTGTTAGCCCCAAACATGAGACTGGCCTAAAATGATGGCATCTTTACATTAATCTGTCTGGCATTCTTCTTACTTGCTTTCATGTATTTAGGGATCACATGCTTAGCCGAGCCTCTGCAATCACGGTGACTAGAAATTGGGGTGGGGGAAGGGGGAAAGGTTCTTTTTAAATAAACTGCAATTTGAGCTCCTTATGTTTTCACATGATTCCAGGAGCTAAGAGTCTAAGAAAAATGCCAAACATTATAAGACATGTGATAACAACATGTAAGCTGGAGTCATTTCATTGTCTCTTAATACTAGGAAAAAAGTGTTTTTAAAAAGATACTGTTTGTGTCTGTGGCATCTTTGAAGGCATACTCACCAGCCAGCCATACCTCTTCTTATTCCCACTTAATTATGGCATGGCACATGCTTTCAATGAGAAAAATCTGACCTGTGACTGGGGCAGATAAGACTGGTACTGGGAGCAAATACTGATAAGCAAACCAGCTAGGGAGTGGTAAAATCCACATGGAGTGAGTAAATGACATGTAGGGAAGGAAGACCCAATCAAGCACAGCAACAGCGGGACAGCGTTGGTATGATGTCATTATTTATTGAGTGCCATTGGGTGTTCTGTGTCACTTATAGATATAAAGGAAGACACGTTCTCCAGAGCCTTATCAATCTGTATGAGGCACTGGCAATGAAACATAGATGCAGAAAAGGCACCAGATGGAGTGTAAATCCTAGAGCAGCGTAGATCTCCTGGGGCGATCTTCACGGAGAGACTTTTGCAGAATGAATATTTTCAGGAACGGCTTGCCTGAAGAGGAAAAGATCATTTGGTTCATGAACCTTTTGGGAGAGCAGGAAAGGTCATGAAAGAAGATGGGGCGACAATAATAAGAGTATACTCTGGATTCTGGTCCCTTAAAGAAGCAGGCAGAAGAGATGGGTGGGATCTAGCAACCCCATTTTAATGCATGAGAATCATACACCCAACTCCCCTGAGATCTTACACATCTCAGCACAACTTCTTCAACCCACATAAACCAAGTGGTACGCAAGCAAATTAATTCTGACTCAAGGGAGTTTACCTAGAAAAGCAACATGTATGCAAGCTTGACTGCTGAGCTTAGTCCCTCTTGTTTAATAAGTCAAGTGGTTAAAAGGTACTAGCAGACCTGATTCTGCACTCTGTTCAAACAAAAACCAGCAGGATTAATAGTGCTAGAGTCAAAATGATGTGAAAAGGGGCAGAATCCACTCTTGCTGATGACAGAAATTATCACTAATTGCTCTCAGTAGAGGAAGTCTCCATCTCCTCTTCTATTAGGCAGGAAACATTTTTTCCCCATCAATACATGAAGCTAATTCACATTAATCCACTTAGGCATGTTCTATATTTTGCCTCTCTTATGAGGTCTTTGAGAGCAAAAACCAGAACTGTGTTCTGAAGTCTGTCATTTCTGAGTGAAGTCCAACAGAAAATGACGTTGGTATTTGACAAACAAGGTGCCATTGCAACAGCCAGTCCCCATGGTGATTGTGCAAGTCTGAGTTTCATTGTTTGCTTGTTTTTTGCGGAAGAGGCTAATACATCTGCCCTGCAGAAGCGGTTATGGGATAGGGCAACTCTTCCTTGTAGGATCCAGCAGGGAACAAAAGCTGCCAGCATTTGTGATACCACAGGAAGTGCATTGGTTCCCTATGGACATGTGGAAAGCTTCAGAAAACAGCACTAGCTGGCCCCTGTGTTAACAGCCTCTGCAGAAACTCCTATGGATGAATTAACAGGGGCACCTGATCTTCATCTGCTTCTAAAGATGAGTCCCCTTGGGGCAGGGTTGATGTTTGTTGACAGGATAGCATGAAGAAATCTGCTTTTTTGTCTGTCCTTTACCTTTGTGGAAGATAAATAGAGCGTGTTTGTGCATTAAAACTTAAGATCTAATCCCTCTTACAGCACCCATACCTGTTATGTAAAAAACAGGTCATGCAGGCGGAGACATAGAACAATGGCAGATGAGTTTGTATCAGGAGAGAGTTATTTGTCTAACAAGAATCTGACACTGAAGTCGATTGCTAAAGCACGTCAAATGATTTAAACTGAGCAAAGTCCGAACAGAAGGTTAACCCAGCCCTCAAGGTGTGATAATGGCTCTATCGACATCCTACAGTGACTCTGCTAAATTTCCTAATAATAAGATCCAGACCTGTCACCGGCCTCTCCAAAGAAGGTTCCAAACATGTGATTCTAGATTCCTCACAAAGCCATTAATATATGCTCTGGGAAAGAAAGTAAAAAACAGGAACAGTGACCTGCCCAGAGGGATTGAGTTTCTTACCACATGTTTCAGAAAAAGACTGCTGACTCCAAGGACCTGATTCACAGGAAGGCTCCTGTGCCCCACTCTGGCAGAGCAGAAACACTCCGGAGTCAGGGTGCAAATTCAAGCCAAAGTGTCTGAGTATTTATGTTTGTATCCAGTGGTGACTGGAGGATAAAATGCAGGCCTGGATATCTGAGAAATTAGGTTCTATTCTGAGCTCCATTGCTGGTCCTTGAGAAGTCATTTCCCTGCTCCGTGCCTCTGTTTCTCCATCTGTAAAATGGGGGTGATGAGCAACATTAGGCAATTCCCCCCCCCCACAGCAAACAGGAAGTTAGATTAAAACTCTGTTTTCATTCAGTAATGGGGCCCATACAAGTATCTTAAAATAGATAGATACACACAGTTAAGCAAAGCAGTTTCAATCTATGTTGTTTTGTAATGGGTGTTGCTTAACTCTATCAGTTAATCAGAAAACAGAGCTTCTTAGTACTCTCTGATAATGCAGCACATTAGAAAGTTACTGGTCTGATGCTGCTTAAGGCCTCCCAGTAAGAGAGAGCATGATACAGCCATAGGACTGGAGATGGGGACTCCATTCACTGTTTTGCCACAGGCAATAGGCTTCCTGGGGCAGGTTGTTTAACCCTTCAGTGTTGCAGGCAAAATGGGATTCAAATCTAGTGACAGAAAGTCTTTAATAACTCTACCACTATACCACAAATGAGCTATAAAACTAAATGATAAAAAAGACTCCTTCCCAATATTCAGTAAATGAGCTATCACCAATGCAGGCATTGTCAGCCTTCACTGAACATGGATCCTTCACCAGGGAGTGATCAGCTAGGAGCAGGTACAATGTTGCAATGTTTTCTTTCTCTCTTCTGGAGTGCACACTTTGCTGGCAACTCTGCTTCTTTCCTATACTGTTCAATTGTATAGCTTCGAAGCATTCCTCCTTGATAGTTGGTCGATTAAAGTCTGAACAAAGCAGGAAGGAAGAGACCCTCACATTACCATTACTAACTCCTCGGATCCTGTTTTGGGTCATCCAGGTGTGAAACTTTCCTTTGCAAATTTTTGATGAGTCCGGAGGTTACATTTCACTCAAATGGGATGGGTCTTGATTGACTGAACAGGGTACCTTGGGGCAGTGATCACAGGACACTGTTTTGGGTAGTTGTTTCCATAGTGGGGCAGAATCCACAATAGTCTGCACCTGTGATGGTCAATGGCAGGGCTAGGCAACATTTTTGGGCCAGAGTGCCAGAAAAAACACAATGCGTACCTGAGAACGTGCCAGAATACCAACATGCCAGAGCCCAGAGCAGCTGTTTGCAACGTCCTAGCTGCAGCCGGCCCACGGAGCCCAGTCTGCTTGCAGCAGGGCTTGCAGCCCCCCAGCTGGCTGCTGAGAGCAGTCTGGGCTCTGTGGCTGGCAGCAGCTGCTTAGAGCCCAGGCTAGAGATGGTGTGTCAAGCAAAAATGACCTTGCGTGCCATGCTCGGCATGCGTGCCAGGGGTTGCTGACCCCTGGTCAATGGAGATATTTTAAAAACTCCAGACAGACACTGAATGTCTGCTCTGAGAACTATACCTTAATCAAAGGGGGATATGTCAACAAGCAGGATACGGTCATGTAGGGATATGCAGTTATTTACGAATGGTTTAGCCTAATAAAACCTTGGGTACATTTGCAACTAGCACAGGAGATTAAAGCAACTGGAATTGCTTTATTTTGCATAGTCCCAGTCATGATCTTGCATTCTTGTGCAAGACGCACTTTTATTTTCATTTGGTCATTTAAATTCCATGTGTAGGTCCAGCCAGGCTTTCAGTCATCCGTCTTCTGCTTGATGCTCAGAAAGCATTTATGTAGCACCACTGAGACATTCCAGCATTACCATCATGGTAGATGGAGCCACCATCTCCAATACCAGATCTTCTCACTGGACATGCCTGCATGCTACTTATTTGTATTTGAGGTAAGAGGGCTCTGAGCTCCTCCTTACGAGCACATGATACCATTCTTAGAAGTAGCTGCCAGGTCTTATATGTGATGATGATACATTGTATCAATGCTAACAATACATCAGTACTTAAAACCACCAGGATGGGGTGTAAGGCCACGTTTAGAATGCTATTTCAGTTGGAGACCATCTGTAAAGCTTCCCACCAGCGATGCTGTGTAGCATCTTTTGATGTATCTAATAAATTAATTATGGTTTTACCCACACGTTGTACTGTAACAACAGTATGTTTTGCTGACGCTTGAACTTCCAGGACTATTTTATACAGGTCCAGATGACAAATTAACTTTTGCAGCTCATCTGAAGACTACCCAATTGGACATCATTTAAATCAGTTTTACTGAAAATATGAAAATCCCATGTAAGAAACTGTTGTTTTAGGGTTTGTCTACTAAAATTAAAACCACAACCTATAATTTCTACAATACTACAAAACCAATTGGAACCTTCATTTAAAGAGACATTTTGTGCATTAATTATTAACATCTTACACATAGTTCAAATATATACACACCCTTCCTCAATATCAATAACAGTACTTTGGTCAGAATCATCTCTATACATGGAATATTGCCACTCTGCTTGGATCATTGCTCAAGCATACATATTTATAATGCAAAATATAACCAGGGTATATGTAGGCATGTTGGTTCACAGGACTAGAAACTGATTTCTTTTCAGAGGTTTTGTACTTTGATTGTCCATTGAGAGGATATAATAGGCATGAGGACAGTTTGGTTGATGGTAACACCTAGGGGCACCAGTGGACTGCTTATAGAACTTGCTGTGGCTGATATTCCATAATGGCAAGACTGAGTGTATTTGCAGTGATGTTAACTATTGATGTAATTAATTTTGCCCAGGGACCGGTAATGTGTCTTGTAATAATTTTAGGTATATTTCCTCTTAAGGTTTGATTGCTCATGCAATAACATATTGATATATCTGTGCCTGCACATAGTAAGACCGGTTGAAGTGTTTGTATCTAGCCACAAGATTGCCTTTGCTAGAGCAGCACTGTCAGCAGCTAGGCCAGGCGTCACTTAAGCTTTGTCTAAGATCTGCCATTTGTACCTGCAGCTGACTAATTTCATGCAGACCTTCATGTAAAGGAATACCCATTTTCTGCAACTGCTATAGCCACCATTTCTGCAGCTTGAGCCAAATGTGGCTCACATTTGCCCTGAATCTTTTGGTCTGATCAGGTATTTATTACCCCAGAGTTTATTGCCTTGGGCATAAAAGCATGATCCATCTATAAACCCAACCACAGTATTTTCTCATACATGGTCTGGTAGAGCCAAGCAATTTTCAAAGGGACTTAATTTTTCTGATGTTAGCAGTATCCTAGACTATTAAGTTTATTAACCATTTTTCAGAGTTAATGAAGTTAAGCACTCCCAAATCAGTCCCATCACAGGTTGGGATCCCCAGGGGTGGCCATGATGCCCCTGGCAGCTCTGTCACCATGCCAGCTCCGTCTTATCTCTCCTGCCACATCTTGCTGGTAAAGTAATGTCAGGAGGCTGCCCACGGGCCTTTGTATAGCCCTGATCCACTGACCCTCCCCAGAACTCACTGGTCCTTGGGCCCTTTGCCAGACCTCACCCCCAATACTGTGCTACATGGGGCACCTCAAGCCTTATGGACTAATTTCATGGCTCCAAAACCTTCCCTTCATCACACCCCATGCCAAATGGGTGTTACACGGAAGTTATTCCCTCTGTTGGGGATTTGGCCTACTCAGCCTCTTCCCCCTTAATCTGGCTAGGCCTTCTAGCCTAGGCCTACTGTGTTGGACCCAGCTGCGAGGTGCTAACTATAATTGACATGTTTCTGTCACCAGGCTCCCTGGCCCTACTGTGCACCTCTGGCACAAGGCCCTCTCACCCTGTGTGCCCTGTGCCTCACCCCTCTGTCTGTTGTGGGCTTTTCTAACTGCTTCAGCTCTGTACCTGCTTCTGGCAGGGCTCAAGATGACTGTGCACCCTCTCTGGGCACTAACGAGGCCTCCATACCTCCCCTCACAGCCTCATCCCAAACCTCCTGTACAAACAATAACCCCAATAAGCCTTGGGCTATAACATAACACTAACAATAAAGGCAACATTTAAGAGGGCAAACTTCTGCCCCTATAGTGTGCCCCCCCGCCCTAGGTACCCTGTGAGCTCCTGGAGTCCTACTGCACTCAGAGGTAGTAAAAGAGGCAGCAAAATGCCATAGGGTAGGTCTCTCGTGCAGGAGCTCCTTCCCCTGGCAGTTGCTGGTGAAAGCAAACCTCCTGAGCCCCAGCCCTGAGCTTTTTATGCTCCAGGCCCTGCCTCCTTCCGGTCAGCTGACCACCTGCAGGTGCCAGCTAATTGTCATTAGCCTGTTACTCAGGCAACCTGAAGCTATGGAGCTCTGCCTAGCCTGCAGGGCCCCTTTGCCAGGCTGTTTCTGCCCTTAAAGGAGTAGACACACCTTGGTGCCCTGCAACAGGTTCCTGCAACTTTGAGAACCGTGCCCAGTTATCATTTTTTTTCTTTGCTCCATGTTAATGAGGGCTTCTCCTTCTACCCATTTTCCCAACCCTTTTGTAGGGGTCATGTGAGGCTTAAGTACTGAGGCTTTTCTTGCTGAATGATGGCTGAGGACAGGTTCATTGAAACGCTGATTACACGAACTGTGGGTTGGATCTCCACCATTAACTGCACATTTGTTTTTATCACTACTACTTTGGTGATCAACCACATTTGGTTTTTATCACCACTACTATTTTGTGTGTCATTCCCTGTATTTTAACCAAGTGCATTTTTGTCGCTCCATTCAGATCCCAAAGTTTCCAGTTACCACTATCAGAGCTAATTACTGTAAAAGTTAGCATAAAGGTGGCATTGCTCACACTGTGGGTTGTGGTATGCTAAGCCTGTGGGGTATCAATTCCCCACACAAAGTCAGGCTAAGAGGAATTTGTATTTATTGTTAAGGACCACATTAACTTGACCAGCTGGAATTCAGCTGGTAACTGTGGACCAATTTAGCTGCCAATAATCAGGATACTCTAGTACTGGAAATAGAGAGGGCTCAAATTAGAATCTTAAGGCTACCATGGAATCAGATGTGTCTCTTGAAAAAGATTAATCTTTTATAAGATCTGATATCCAGTATCTATTACGGTATCTATTGTAGGGACCATTTCAGGGGCCAAGTAATTGGCCTGCCCCTTTGGAGCTCTATCATAAACTCCTAAGTCAGTGCCTGGAAAATAACCAGTAAGCACTGACTTGGAGTGGCTGCAGTCTTTATTATGCTGCACCATCATTACTAGGTACCCAGTGTCCCTGTGTTTAATTAAGTAATCAGTGTCTTGTACATCAGCTCCCTGAATCTTTTTATACCAACAGGGAGTTACTCCCTCCTTCTAGCAGAGGAAGGAATATATCCAGCCAGCAATTTTGTGATATGTTGTCTTGGAATTGACTGCATCACATGGACCTCCTTTTGGTATTTTTCTGCGGTAGTGGAGTACAGCACAGCACTGTCACTCCCGATAGTAAAAGGGCAAACCTTGTTCCAAAGCTTCTCTGCATTGTCTCTTTTGGACATTTTCTTGTACGGTGGATATATATCCCAACAATAGCACAAGGTTTACAAAACACAGAAACCACGTTTTAACAGCACCTGAAAAAATAAATAGAAAACACAGGGTCTACTGACCTGATTAATAAGACAGTATAATTAAAATTTTTAAATATCCTTTCCATTCCTTCAACTCTGGGGAGGAGTGGAATCACTTTTACATTTTTCTTTTTGTATTGTGAATTTCTATTTGGTATACCATTGAACTAGCTTTGTTAATAATGTACACAGGTCCTTTCCAAATGGGAGTGAAGGTGGTTATATCTGGGGATCGATATATATATAACTTGATCTCCAACTTCCCATTCCTTGGGTCGCAGCAATAGACCCAGTTGCTTGTGGAGAGATTACCAGGCCTTGTGAAACTTTTACATTTTAAAACCCATGCCATGGATTCAGCTAGTTCACATGTCTTTGACATCTATGGTCTGCAGGTACCCAAAAGTCCATCATATGCGTTGCAGTTTTTATGTACTCCAGGGGTTAAAAACTTAACTTTAGAAGTAACCCACCAGATTTCACCACAAAATAAGTGATCTGTTTGTCAAGGACAATGGCATATTCAAACCAAGAGGGCAGGCATTTTTTGAACCATTTTCTGAGACACAATCTGGCATCCATGTAAATAACTTGGGAAATGCACAAAAAATATGCCATCTTCCAGCATTTAAAATGTAAGAGCTCATTAGGGCCTAGTCAGATCACTCCAAACTTTCATCCAAATCCTCAGTCACAGATCTGTCCAGGAGGCTGTTCAGACACATTGGGTACATACAGCAAAAGCAGAGAAAGGAGGGGTCAACATGTTTAACAAAAATCTGGCTCTATCCTTAGCTCCACAGAGATAATATTCTCCTTAGAAAGCAACATTCATGAAACGATGGGTATTTGTTCTTCCTGGGAAGTAAGAAGATAAAAATATGGACCTGATCAAGAGCTTATGAAGGTCAACAGGAGAATTATCATGGACTTGAAAAGGTTTTGGATCAGGTCCTGTGAGCCCTTGTATGGGAACAACCTCACATAACTGGATTAATAGTCAAGGCTTTATGAATTACAGTAAAACGACTGACTTATTTTTGACAAGGCGTCATTATTGCTGAAGAATGACTCACCATCCCCAGGAGTTAGTTACATGCACAGAGCTGTCTTAGATTCCCGAGCAGACAGTGACTGGAGGGTAGAAACTCCATGGCTGTCTTGGCTCACTCACATAAACTGGCTAATTTTCCTCAGTCTCACACATATGCATAGTGTTACCAGACAGTGATTCTGCGGGCAGTGGGAGGAAGGGTGCTGTGTAGAGTATAATAATACTTCACTTTTCTAAAACGCCTCCTGTCAGAGCATCTTGAGATTCACACCACAGAGGTATCGTCCTTATTTTACAGATGGTTAAAGTGAGACACAGGGAGCAACTTGCCTGAGGTCACATAATGTGTGAGTGGCAGAGTGGGGATGTACCCAGAAAGATCAATTCCCAGTGCTTTCTTCCCCCTGTATCTTGCCAGGGATCCATACAAGAGGGTCAAGACTTGCAGTAAAACTTCTACAAGGTGCTCTTCTGCTTAGTGCCGTGCTGCTGCCCTGATGCAATAAATGTGTCCCTGGAGCATTCACAGCTCTCCAGTCACTTCTTGATGAATAATGAGGTACGCAGAGTGTTTCTCACCCATGGCCTTATCCCCAAGGAGTTTCCAGCCTTGGTTTGCTCTGATATGACCTAGTCCATTCATGTGAGAAATGCTGTCAAGCAGCACACAGCCGGGTGAGAAGAGGTGCTCCCTTTCTCCCTAATTCCTTACCTGATTCCAGCACATTTCAGGATCCATAAGCCTTGGTGCCCTTTTCCTCTCTCAGTTCCTACCAACACAGTACTAGAGTTACCCTTGTTCATCCCTCTCCCTCCCACATCATGGATCTGGTTTGAGATCAGGCAGACTTGCCAATCAGTTATTAGAATTCAATGTGATACCTTGTATAACAAAGAGCTGGAGGCTCCTGTTACTTTAAAAAGAAAAACTGTGGCTAGAGAGGCCAGGCAATGGCAATGCCCTGCTGCCCAGACAAGGGAGAGGCCCATCTGGATAAAGAGTTACCCCTGGTGTTTCCCAAGAGATCTCTGCCTAGGACAAGCTGGCTGCAAGGGAATAGGCAGCTAGAGATCAGTGGCTACCTCTGCTTACCATAGACCCAGGAGCCCACAATAAGCCAATAGGGCAAAGCTTAAGTCACCATAGCAATCAGTCATTAGGCCCTGAGGAGGAGCCCCTGGGAGCTAGGGAGCCACCTGACTAGGAGGGGGCTGAGCTTGCGGCATATAAACCCAAGGCCTGAGCTGGCCAAGCAATCCAGCCCTGAAAGCTGCTGGATGAAGACTAGAGTTGCCAACCCTCCCAGACTAGCCAGAAGTCTACTAGAATCAGCACTGATCTCCTTGTGACTATTGAAAGTAATCCAGGAGATCTTAATAGAATATTATATTATATCATGTTGGGGAAAAAAATCTTCCAGAATAGCTTCAGTCAGAGTTGGCAACCCTAATGAAGACCTCCAGGCTAGGGAGACTGCAGGGAGATGCCAAGCTGACTTTAGAGCTGCCCTAGGGACTGCCAGCTGAATACTGGTGCCTTACAAAGAAACAGTGCTAGGTAAGAAAAGATTTGCTGCAGACAGTGAGATTTTGGTATTATTTACTACACCTAAAGCAGGTTAAGTTTGGTATAGCCAGCATTCCTTCTAAGCTGCGTGGTGTGCATGGGCTGTGCAGGCATGCTCATGCGGGCACTGCCAGGCCTGCCTGCACAGCCATGAACACTGCTCAGTTTAAAGAGAATGCTGGTTACAGCCAGTGTGCTCATTCCCTTTGTTAGGTTCACAGCCACTTGTTTGGAAGTGGGTGACAGGGGGGTGAGCAGAGGCCATGGCAAGGTGTCCAAAAGGTGCGTGGTGGTTTAGCCCACAGTGAGGTGCCAGGGGCATACCAGTGTTTAGAGCCCAGCTAGGGGCCTTGATTCATGACATGCCACATAAGCTTAGGCCCAGGGGGAGTTTAAAGCCCAGATAAAAGGACTGAAGCCTAGCTTGGGCAAGAACTGGGCTAGGGCCAGGGGGCCCAGTGCACAGGAAGAGTGGAGCCATGGCCCTGGGGGCCCTGTTCATGAAAAGAACAGAGACAAGGGCTGGGAGGCCCAGGAGCCAAAGCAGACTCAACAGGTATATTGCCCAGGACAGGGCAAACATAAGGCTGGAATTAGGCAGTCACAGGCTGGAACCCAGAAGCCAGGTTGGGCACAGTTGGCCTAGGCTAAGGGAACCAGCAAGAGATGAGAAGCTGAGGCAAGGAAGACTGAGATCCTCAACAAGAGTATAGAGGCTTGAGGTGGCCTGCTATTGGGTAGGGGCCAAGTGCCTACCAATTGCTATTAATTGTTAACATCTGTGAGGCCTAGGTGGGTATAAGGCAGGAGTAGGCAGCCCCTGTCACATGTGCCAAAGTATAGCATGTGAAGGCGTTTTGCTTGGCCTCAGGACAGATGGTGGAGGAGCCACAAGTGGCCCAGTCCTTATTATGGCAGTGCAGCCTTGGCCCCTTCCCTGCCATCTACCCTGAGGTGTGGATGTGCACCCACAGCCAGCAGCAAGCAAGGATGGGGCTCCACAGACCCTGGTGCAGCTGCTTTCAGCCTCCCTGTCACCTGCTGTGAGGAGCTTGGGCTCTGTGGTGAGTAGCAGGAGCCTGCTCAGAGCCTGGACTGGCTGTGGCAGGCAGCTGTGAGGATGCAAGTGACTGTACCAAGGTCTATGGAGGCTCAGCCTGGCTTATTGCTGGCAATGGGTGCACATGCACCTTGGGGAAGACTGTGGAGAAGAGGCTGGGGCTGTGCTGCCCAACAAGGATTAGACCCCTTGAAGTCCTCCCCACCCCAACCCCATCCACCCGTGGCACACCAACATCTTAAAAGTCAAGATTGCAGATGACTGTGGCACTTAGCACAAAAATGCTGCCTACTCCTGGTGTAAGGGGTCATTAGAGCTACCTAATTAGCTCTTGAGGCTGAGAGTAGAGACACCTGAGCTCAGGAGCCTGAGATCAGGCCTAGGAAGCCTACCTTTTTCTAAAAGATAATAACACCCAGGCATGGCAGGCAAGTGAAGGGGAGCTTGCCCAAAGAAAGCCAGGTTGGCAAGGGCTGAGGGGGCTCCAGGGATATCATGGACTCTCTGAAGTGGAACCCCATGAACCTTGTCCCCTTCCACAGGAGGAGGAGGTGCTAAAAGGTAATGTACTGCTGCAAGCTGCCTGTTCTCGTCTACTGTCCTGCTGCCACAGTAGTCTCTGCCAGGTCCAACAGATTAAGCAGGGATGGGCCTGAACTGTAGTTGGAAGATACCTAACTACCGCAATAAATGGTTCTGATGACTCTATACGTGCTGCACTTCCCCCAGAGTTAGTGGTACTGGGGGCACTGTCTTCCTGGAGGAGCTATCTTGTCATATGGGAGATGGGGGTGTCTGTCTGGCAGAGCCAAAGGGGGGATTCAGCTCTGGTGCCTATTTGGGATTTGTGGGACAAGGGGTCATATTCAGGTAACTCTTTCATCTAGGTGGAGACTGCAGGCAGTACACTAATGTTCTTTCTCAGGTGGTAGTTTTCCCCTGGATTGAAAATAAGTTATTTGAGACCAGGCCTGCCTGCCCTGGGAATAAGGAAGGAGCAAATGTTAGGAAATACTTTACAACTCAGTTCCTGCAAACCAGTCTATGCTGGCTGCTGGGGACAAGACCCAACTTCACTAGAAAATGTTTGCAGGGATGAAGGCATTGTTCCCAGACTGAGGTCACTTTCTGGTGTTGACCAATTTTGAAAGATGACTTTTAAACATAAGGAACCCATGCTTGCACAATGAGACTCCTTGTTCCCTTTCTCAAAGCTGGACCACAAAGAAGTGTTACAAGTCAACAACAGTCTTGTTGCTAACAGAGACCAGCCTTTTAGCTCAGGGAGTAGTGTCCTGCCTTTTGGCTACATACACAAGTTACATTTGTCCTGAGAGAAACCATTTTATCCTGGGACAAAGTGTGATCATTCAGACATCCATGCCTATTGTGCTGGGATAAATCCTAGAAAGAGTCACAAGATAAGACTAACAGTTTATTCCAGGACATCGTGAAATACATCTGGATGGTTATCCTGGGGTTGCACCATTGAACGAATGGCAGAAGAGTGGCAATGCATTCAGCCACTCACTAAAAAACTACTTAAAATGGTGATGAGTATACCTGGCTATCCTAGGACATCTCTGTTACAGGAACAAATGCAACGTCCATTCCTAGTGTTAGATCCACAGATCCAGGGATTAGTCCTTAATGCCAAGTAGCCACCCAGATGGGTTACATTACAGAGTTTTATATGCACCTGGCATGGAACAGCAGCACTGCTTTCAGACACCAGGGCTAAATACAGGCATTTAAAAAGCCTGGAGCAGAATCCATCTAAATTACTCAGTTTTCTGTAGGTGGCATAGTTTAGATTGGTAGTGAACAGAACATACATTTGCCCTTTGGTGGGAGTGGAGGCGCAAATCTTAGAATGAGTTCCACCAATTTTAAACCAGTCTGTGTGTGCCAAACTTCTATTCTGTTATGAGTATAGACCAGTTTCCAGTCACTTATTCTGGTAAAAGTGAAATGTCTCTACCTGGCCTAGAGGGCTTGATTCCCAGTGCTTTCTTTCCTTGTGTATTTAGTATCACTTCTTGGCCTTTTGGCTAATCTCAGGTGCTACGGCCACCAGGACAAGAGGTGCCGATGATGCGGCTATGAGACAGAGACCCTCCCCAACATGCTGTGCAGCTGCCAGCCACACACCAGAGCCTGGCAGCTCCATCACAACACTGTCCAGGATCACCTGGGGAAGGCCAGTCTGGGCACAGTGGGGGAGATCTCCATCAACCATGCTGTCCCGGGCTGCAAGAGCCAGATGCACCCCAACATCATCAGCACCCACGAGAAGGCCAAGAGAGTTGTGATCATGGACATCACCATCCCCTTTGAGACAAGCCTTCACTGATGCCTGGGCTCGCAAGTGGGAGAAGTACATCCCACTGGCCAACGTTTTGAGAAGTCGTGGCTATGACATGATGGTGAATGCACTCATCATGGGAACTCTTGGAGCCTGGGACCCCAGCAATGAGAACATCCTGCATGCCTGCTGTGTGTCCTGCTGCTACGTGAAGCTGATGCGCCACCTCACAGTGTCCGACACCATCTTCTAGTCCCACAACACCTACGTTGAGCACATCATGGGCCAGTGCCAGTATATCAACCTCACCAGACTGACCACCACTGGACTGGACCCAGGAGGGACCACCTGATGGACTCCAAGAGGAATCTTCAATGATGGACCACTCTGCTCCACCCAAAGAGGACCCCCTGCAATCAGACTTTATGGACTGAGCAACTCCTTCATTCAACCCAGCCCCTCCACCATCGCAGACCATGGGTATGGTTTTATGTGTACTGGGGCTGTGTGAAGCTTTGGTCCCTGATTCAATCCAGTGAAGATTCAGCCTGATTTGGTGGCCAAATCTCCAAATCCAAAACAAATCAGGAGATCCTTTAATCTCTCTAAATCAAATCGGAACCCTCCAAATCCATTTAGAGAGATTCAGAGAGATTCAATGATTTGGACCTAGACACAGATTTAAGTGTTTTTTCTACATACCTCAAAGTACTAGGCAGCTCATGAACACTGAGATGCTGGGGCAGATGGAGCATCCCACAGGAGTGCGGTGGGGGTCCCCAGTGTGCTTGGCAGTGGATCCAGAAGTGGGCCAGAACCATTTCCAGTCTGCTTCCAGGTCTACTGTGCAGTGCGCAGGGGGATCCCCTCACCCCCTGGCTTGGTGACTGGTGCTTCCTGGGTCTGGGGGGTCCCCAGGGTCCCCCCATGGCTGATCACTGATCTGGGGGGGGTGGGAGGGGGTCTACACCGAGCATGCAGGGGGGCCTGCCTGCACTCCTGTGGGACTCTCCATCCACCCCAGCATTGTAGCATTCATGAGCTGCACCTCATACCTGGAGGTATGTAGAAAAAACATTTAAAGCTGTGTCTATGGCTGAATCACTGATTCTCCAAATCAGCATCAAATCTTCAGATTCGGTTGAAACGACTTGGGACAGAGATCCAAATCAACACATCGAATTACTGTCCCCTATTTGGGCTGAATCCGAATCAAATACAGCCTGTTTCGTACACCCCTAGTGTGTACCTACCCTCTTTCTCTCTCAGCGTCACAACCCCCCC
>NW_017728925.1:3946665-3981214 GCF_001723895.1 Crocodylus porosus
GCTTCCCCCCACCCCGGGCTTAGTTGGCTAATATTATACTTGTGTAACCTAGTGGCATTCCCTTCCTCACCCCCATCCCTCCTATATTAGTCCCTTGCTCAGGCGCTTTGTATTTCCCTTAAGGCTTTGTCATTTTTCTTGATGACCCTTAACATACACTAAGTAAGCAGGAAAAGTACACCCCACTGGCCAACATCCTGAGGGGCTGTGGCTATGACATGATAGTCGATGCACTCATCATGGGACTGCTCGGAGCCTGGGACCCCAGCATTAAGAGCATCCTGCGTGCCTGCGGTGTCTCCCGCCACTATGCCAAGCTGATGCACTGCCTCATGGTATCTGACACCATCCATTGGTCCCACGGCATCTATGTTGAGCACATCACGGGACATTGCTGGTACACCACCCCCACCAGACAGACTGTCTCTGGACCAGAACCAGAGGGGATCACCTGAATCCCCCTCTGCACCTGATGGACTTTGAGAGGAATCTTCAATGATAAACCACTCCACTCCACCCAAAGAGGACCCCCACAATAAGACTGTATAGACTGAGAAACTTCTTCAACCTACCTCCTCCACCACTGTGGACCATTGTATGGGTTTGTGTGCACCTATCTTCTTTCTCTCCCAGCATCGCAACCCCCTTCCCCCACTCCCTCCTCCCACCTCCCAGCTTGGTTGGCTAACTGCATTTTCTGTAACCTAGTTGCATTCCCCTCCTCACCCCCATCTCTCTTATGTTAGTCCCTCACCCAGGCACTCTGCTTCCCTTATGGCTTTGTCATCTTTTGGTTCATGACTCTCAACCTTTACTAATAAAATTAAATCTGTCCTTTCCTTATGTATTCTGCATTTTGTAGCAGAAGCCTGGTTTAGTAGCAATTGATTCCCACTTTGTATGGCAGTAAGTGACAACAAAGGACTTCAAGAGAGGGGAGAATTAGGCTTGGGGTTTATTAGCACTGCTGAAGTAGAGGAAAATTAAGTGCATATTTGTACTGGAAAGGCCTGTGCTGTAGGGCCTCCTGTTGAGATACTTTGCACTGAGGATGTAAAGTGGTTTGAACCACTGAGTAGACCAAGTTATAGATGCTTTAAGGTGACTTGCCCCTTTGTTATGCCTAACCAATGCTGCTTCTTTCCCTGCTGCAGAGCTTTCAGCCAATGAGCTAGGATTGGTTTCCCAACTGGGGATGTACAGATCTCAGGATGGGGCATTCGTAAACTTAAAGTAAATGGGAGCACAGAGCAAGGGCACAGCAGGTAGTGGGGTTCTTAACTGATAAACCATAGGAGAGTTCTGATAGCTAAGATAGTGATGTAGCAGAGCTGGCAGCAACAGTCATCTTGTAGAAAGTCAGGCCTTTACCAGTTGTCAGACTGCTATGTCTACATTGGCACATACACAGCTGAAGTCAGAATGATGGGGTTTCAGTTAAAGACAGGACAGAGATTCAACAATTATTTAGCCCTGCCAGATAAAGACTGGTGTGTGTTACTTTGCATTGATTGACTGATGATGACAGGGGCCCTTTTATGAAAGACAAGGGTGAACTTCACAGTTGGGAGGGCAGGAAACTGTGCCATAGAATTAAGGATTCACTGGGCCAAAGAGCAAGAGCACAAGGGGGAACATGATCCTGCAGCCTAGTGATGAGAGCCCCTTGTCTAGGAGTAGGAAGTCCTGCTCCAAGAGACTATTCGTGCATTTTATCCAATGACTGTTCAACATAAGCAGCCTGATATCTCTGGCTAGGAACCACTGTAATAGACACCCTCCATTGTGCAGAGTCTTCAAGAAATGCCTCTCACCATAGCAGAAACTGGTTTTTGTTCTCTGTTTACATCATGCTGTCATGGGCTGTTGGTTCCTTTAAGAGAAGCTGGGCTCAGGCTTGCTTGTAGCAATCCACTACATCCAGCTGCTCCTTGTCTGCTGGGGATTGGGTGACTTGGGTCAGGTATCACACTCAGCTGGGAAAGTGAGGTGATTTCCCCAACAGGCTGGAAGAGTTCAGGTAATAAGGCAATTTCTTATACCTGTTTCTGGGGTAAGGAGAGAGGGTAATGAGCCTGGAGAGAAGGATTACAGAGGGAGCTTGTTGAAATTGCTTTGTATCCCCCATAAGAGGGTTGTGGAGCTCCCCTACCGAGGGAAGGAATTTTGAGTCCTGTTCAGAAAGTTCACCGGGGAAAAGACTCCCTAGAGGGAGTAGGAGCTGGGAGCTCTGTGACTCAGACAAACTGAATCCATGGAATAAGAGGTGGAATAAGAATAAGAGGTAACCTGGAGACTCTGACAGGACTGGAAAGGCCAAAAGAGAGTCCATGCTTTTTAAAGGCTTAACAAATAAGAGGCTAAGCAGGAGAAGGGCAGTAGAGTCCTCTGGCCTGCTTATGTTACTGGGAGAAATTATGCAAGCACCAGTATAAGTGATTGGAAACTGATTCAAATCTATAACACAACACAAGTTCAGTGCACATAAACTGCTTTCAAAATGGCCAAAACCAGTTTAAAATAAAGCTGGATGGATGTAGTATCAGACTTAACTGATTTAGGATAAATCAGTTTATTGAACTTCTGACCCAGTTCCCTTTCAAAAGCAGGCTGTCTGCTCCAGCTGAGCAGGGAGGCATATTCTAGCACCGCCCCCCCAAGTTTCTGGCCTGGGCCACTGTAGGCACGTGGCTGCATTTCTGGAATCAAAAGTGAATGTCTGTTTACTTGCTTATCGGTTCAATCTATGCCACTTAAACTAACCTGCGAAGATTGAATCGATTCAGCCTCGGACTGAATGTAGCTAGCCCAACTGTCTGTAGCTAGCCCTAGAGAAAAACTGGGGGGGGTGTAGTTCTATGTGCAGGCTGATCCTACTTCATGCAATAAGCACTAGTCATGACTGGGACACCCCTGTTGTACTGCAGTTCAGACACACAATGCTGCTAAAGCACAGCCCACTCAGCAAAGCATTTGTCATTCCCTGTCAAGGGAAAGGGAGCAAAGATGTGAAATCTCTGCCTTGGTAAACAAGCTTAAAGGAATCTGTGTGGCCTAGTCGGCCTCCCTGGCTATTAGTATTCAATAGCAAATGGGAAGATGTAGGGAAAGAAAACAGTGGTTCCTAAGCCCTCACAGGTGTCTGGATGGAGCAATCGCTGAAGAAAAATAGGTGGAAGGCATTTATTAATGGCCGTATTTTCACTTAATCACTTTATATTTCTAGGTCCAGTTCCAGCCCACACAAGCCTTGCTGGATGTGGAAGGCTGTTGGGACATGTATTTCTCAGAAGCACAAGGCAGCTGAGGCATCTCCAGCACCAGAAATGCTCCTGGTGACTGTAAACTTGACTTCAGGTGGGGCTGCTTTATGAGCTGCTGTTTTGCTTTATGATTTCTCCCCCCTGGGTATTTCTCTCTCTGCCTGGAAAGTGGCCACATAACAAATGTAGGTCAGGTACATCTTATTGGGAGGGGCAAGACTGAGGAGACCAGACTTTCAAAGTACAAAACAAGGCAAACGAGGAAACAGAGAAGGGAAGGAGGTACTGAATCACTGGCACAGCGATTTGGGTGGTGGAGAATCAGGGGGGTGTATAGTGAGGAGAGGAGAAAGCCTGAGCCACTGTCAGAGGGGGAACTATCTGCCATTTGATGTGAAGTCATGGGGAAGGGGGGGTGTATCCATTTGTTTTATTTAGGTTGCAATTTTGTGCATGTGCAGTGAAGGGAGGGGGGCTTTTTGCAGCCCTTCAAAGCTAAGGATCCCCCAGGGAAGGAATAGCCATACACAGCTACATTATATTACCCTTGGGCTGGGCTCTGTGCTGTGCTTCCTATGAGGCAATGCTCCAGAAGCTGCCTTGCACCCCACAATTCTGGGGGTATATGGAGTCAAATGTCCCCTATGCAGTGGTTCTCAACCTTTTTTGTACCAGAACCCATTTGTAAACATCGATGGCCAGTTTTGACCCAGTGCCCCTCACTCCCGACCCACTGACCACCCCCTCCCAGAGGGTGTGTGTGTGGGACAGGGAAGAGTGTATGTGGGGTAGGGGGAGCCGCAAGCAGCCCCTTGCAGGCTGAAAGTCTGCCAGCCTGCAATGGAAAATCCACAGTTTCCCATGTTTTTCTCTTTTAAAGGAGAACTCTTTAAAGTTTTTAAAGTTTGTTGATCTTTTTTAAAAATTTGTTCACAATGCTTTCATATATTCTCTGAAACTGGGTCGTGACCCATGGGTTGGGAAATGCTGTCCTAGGTACGATCAGTTTGGAGGGCACAGCAGCCAGACAACATGTCCTACAGTGGTGGGAGCATGACTCCAGCCCCACTATTTACTCTTTCCACCCTGGAGAGGGCATATCTTTTAATCAAGGCTTACAAGGTGTGTCACAGATGAATACAATGCTCCCACATTTTCTTGTGGCTCCAGTGCAGGCTTTTGCCCCTCCTATCACCTGGAGCAGGGAACAGAACTATAGCAATCCCTCTACCTGAGCAGACTTGCTACCAAACCCTCATGCAGCAGGGTTGGAGTGGTGCTGTGCCTGCATCCTGATTCTCCTGGGTCTTGTAAATCTCGCATCACTGATTCACAGGAAACCCACTGTGATGTTGGTCTCAGTGTGACACTTTTTCCCATGTTGCCAAGCCACCTTGCAGCATCAGCAGAAGAAGGAACCATTAGAAGCCGGGATGGACTGAGTTCACGAGCACTGGAACAGGGAACCTCAATCTTCTAAAATTCAAGCCAATGTCCTCTTTACTCCTGTTCCTACCTTTTGTAGACACAAACTCCTGCCTCCTGGCTTACCTCCCAACCACTTCTGGTGCTGCTATTGCTTGGTGTTTGACTCCTTTATGCTTGCCAGTTCTGATTTCCCAACTGTGGGAGTGTAAGGGGGAGAGATGATTGAACCATAGCTAGAATTAGACCATGACTGTTTGGAAAATAAACTGGTCAGTTATATCAAAGTCTAATTTCCATGGTCTGTCTGGGATTACCTGGCTTCTTCCTTTGGAGGCTTTCCAGTAAATTTTCAGATAATTACAGTTTCCTTAATCTTCCTTGGATTCCTCCCTCTGCAGCAACGACACTGCTCCCCTGACCTACTGTGGTGATACTGGGGCTCTATATACTAGGCTGCTCACACAACAAAGCCTCTGGCTTCTTCCAGACTCTAACCTGATAGAAGGTGATGTCTAAACATTTAGTAAGCTGTGAGTCCTTGGGGAATCTATATAGTGGGCCAGTTCAGCAGCTAAAAGCATAAGGGGAAATGCTGGTCAAACACTAGGCAAATACTGGTGTAAGCACAGCTGCCATGTCCAGCTCAAGGTGTTTCATATCATGGGCCACATCTTAATAGAGAGGGTGTCATGAAAGCCCCATCTCCTTTCCCACTTACAGGAAAGCAGAACTCTTCCCCCCCACCCCCAGCCCATTGTTGATTCCAGAATAACCCAGCGACAATGGCAGGAATAGTAATAGCTCATGTAGAGAAGCAGGGCTAGGAGAGAGGTGTTTTTCCAGGACAGTTGTTAATGCAAAGCATGCATTTATTTGGTGGTGAGTGGCATATAACCTCACTCTCTGCTTGTGTTCATCATTTGATCTCCTTCCCCATTCCTTGCATGTGCCATTCTGCTGTCTGACCCCTTCTCCACTGTCCCTGCACATTTCCCTTTCGGCTCATTCTTTCTTTCCTTTCTCCCCTGTACCAGATCACCTTCTCCTTCTTCCCTGGTTCCTGTAATCTCAAGGGCATATGTATTCCTTCTCTGGTCTCTGCTCTTCTGGCTTCCAGACTCCTTCCCACTGATAGCTGCAATTTCCCCGAGGCCAGAGCCTGTGCCTTCCTCTTCATAATAGCCATCAGCATGCTGTTATTTGTCTCCAACTTTTACAGGCTCCCAAGCCCTTCTGGGCAGGAAGGAGTCTGAATGTCTGTCTGAGTAGCTGGAATCATGCACACTGGGTTACAAGCCAGCTCTGCTGGTCACCAGCAAGTGTCCATAGACCATGTTCCCAAATGGTTGCTGCTAAAAGACCCATCAGCCCCAGTGGGGAGAGCACAAGTGGAACTGGTGCTTTGAGATCAAAATAGGTCTCACCCTCACCAAGCCTCTGCAGCTTGGGTTTCTCCACCCTTTCTTTGTCTTATTATTGACAAATCTAGGTCAGCACCTGGAAAACATCCCAGGTGTGGGTGTGACTGATGTGGTAGCGTGTCCTTTCCTGCAGCATCAGGGAAAACAGGTTTTGCACCCTGGCAATTTATTGACATTAAACACAAGGTGCTTGGGAAGTTTTGTTGTGGCCCAGGGTCTGCAAGAAATTGTCTACAATCCAGGGACATGGAAACTTCCTGAGAGCATCCATCCTCAGGCACTTCTGCCCACTTTTCTGCTCAGCTGGCCAAAACTCCACCTGAAGTTGCTGGGAAAGCAGTATCAACATCCTGGAAATCAGAGATGCTCAGAGCTTGATTAATGATGGTTGCCTTAAGCTATCTTAGTCTGCTAGGACCTTTGTTTAGACCTGCTAGAACCTGGTTGGGGCCTATGCACAGAAGGTCAAATAAATTGAAAACAATCCCTCATCTGAAGACCTCTGTGAGCCCTAGAGCTACTCTCTGCTGTGGACACTGATCAAGGAAGTTTGCACGGCTGCTTCCCATGCTGAACCTCCTTAGATGGATACACTGAGGCCTTAAGCCCCAGGGCTGACAGTCTGTTACTACTTGCACTTTGACAATAAATAAAAAATTGTGGCCTCTGTATTTAGCTGCAGAACCCAAACCCCAGTCTGACAATTCAATCTTCTGTGTAACCAGCAAGCTGCTCAATGAGCAACAATTTCTGGCTGATTTGGCCCTTAGGCTGCAACCATGTAAAGTCCTTGCCTTTACATTCCCTGGCCATGTCCTGCTGGCTGCGTGACCCCACTTTCTCTGCTATCCCTCCTTTGGGGAGGTCTTGACTCCTGCTTTTGGGTGAAATGTGGGGCATTGCACAACTCTGATTATCAGAAATGGGACTGTCCCCCCAGTGGTACCATGGAGGCACTGTGACCTGTGTTTAATATGTAAACCTCTGTTAAGTGAAATCTAGACAGTGGACCAGACCCAGCACTAACATGTTTTCTTTGGCTACTGCTGAGACTATGTTACTAAAGCACAGCAGTCCACTCAGTGGCTCCTCATGGAGCAGCTGTATAGTAACTATATTGTGAAACTGTCTAGCTGGACTAACCTTGGAGGTATGTATTTAAAGGACCTTGCTCAAGTTCTTCCTCTGTAATCTGAATTCAGATTAGAGTCTGCAAATTCCAGGTCTCCCTTCTCTCGTTAAACTGCAGTTGCTTTGGAATAAAAGCCGAAATGCATGCTTAATGAATCTGCCTTGTTCATTCTGGTTAGTTTGAAGGATGGACCAGGAGAAGATGGTGTTCTTGGGCAGAAAGCAGTCCCAGCATGTCAGCACAGGCATTGCACTGCTTCCTGAGAAACAGCTGTTATTTTCTAACACTGTCCATGAGCCACAAGTGGGAGGCAGCTCCACTGTGCCATAACAACAGCTTCCGGGAAGACCTGGTTTTGCAGTCCGTCTGGAGCAGTTCATTGTCAGACCCAGGAGTTAGCACAGCAAAGAAGGCTGGCAGAACTGGTAACAGGAAAAACTGCATTAACTGTAATATTATAGTTAAGGCTGAGCCTTGCAAGGGTCAGAACCGCAATGCTGAACTCAGAACAGGGAGTGCTATGTTTTAAAATGAGAACTTTAGTTTAAAGGAGCCTGGAAAAAAAAGATGGGAAATTATACCCCATAAGTTCAGCAGGGAGGCTAGGAGCACAGTCCTGTATCAGAGGTAAAGAGAGAGAGAGATTCCTCCCTTCTTATCAGAGCTGAAGAGCAGCATTTGTAGCCAATAGGCTGACCTGCAATATTATGTTGCTCTGTGCACGTGAGAGACAGAGAGGAAAGGAGGTCTCAAGTCTTGGGATTCCCATTCCTTCCCCCACACACACACACACTCACCCACACCATGAGGCCAGAGCTTTTGTGATTTTATTTCCCACTCTTCCCCCTCAACTCTGAATCTTTCCCCAAGGACCTCCTGTGGGCACTACTTGAGCTGGGGCAAGGATGGGGGTTGGAAACCGCAGAAAATTAGTAAGCCTAGGGTTGAATTAATTATTTTCTTATATATGTGTCCATGATGGAGAAGATGCAGTGTAGGATGTCCACCTCACCCAACTGTCTCATGGACACAGAGCCTGCCTTCAAGATTCCCAGGGCAAACGATGTCAAAGGAAGTTTGCTCCATTCAAGTTCTGCATGTGACGACTGCAATTTGGCCCCTTCTGCAATAGAACGAAAATCAAAGGATTCTGAAGCATAAAAAATAGCCAAAGATGCAAAGAAATATATATTAGGGAAATTGATTCTCTCCCCTGCCCTCCCCTGCCGAGGCCAAGAACAGACATTACTCTTTTACCAGTATAAGTAATCAGAAACCAGTCTACATCTGCAACAGAACAGAAGTTTGGTGCACACAGGCTGGTTTTAAAATGGCGGAACCTGATCTAAGATGGGCAGCGTGCGTGCCGCCCCCCAACCCTTCCAAAGACAAATATGTGCTCTGTTTGCTATTGATCTAAACTGTGCCACTTACAGAAAGTACAGAAGGAAGTCATAATTTTCACCTGATCTGACCTCTGAAAGTGCTCTACAGCCATGACCAAACAGAAGTACGTGGCTGCAGAGCACCTTAAAAGGGCCTAATCCCCCCAAAATCTGAACCCTAATTGCATGAGGGTTCTAATAAATATGCTCCAAAATGGAGCACCTTCAGTAACTTGTGTCTGCACTGCCTCCCAACTCTGGCACTGTTTCCAGAATGGGAGGGGTGGAAAATGTTCGGTCTGAGGTTTTTTTTTTAGCTGGCACTGGAGGGTGCGGAAAGTGGATGGGAGCCCCCCTTGAGGTAGAGGGACTCCAATCCACCCACTCCACCCTCCAGCACCAGCTGGGAAACCCCTAGAGTGAGTTCCCTCCACTCTTTCCCCTCTCCTGTCCTGAAAACAGCATCAGGGCTGGGAGGGGCATTTCTAGGAGAGAGTGGCTGCAGGCATGCAGCCTCTCTAAACAGCAGCTGGATCCCCCCACTTCTGAAACCCAACAGCGAACTTCTGTTGGATCCAAGGGCTTGTAACTCATGGCGCTTCCTGCGAAGCACCTTGAGTTACAATTCCCTTCTATCTGTGCCTTTAGATCAATTCTATATTGGGCTTTTTGAATGTCTATACCTAGCCTGAGTGTGCAACTGTGACCTCAGTTAGCCTGTATAAGTACTGTTACTAAACATATGAATTGGCATCTGAGCCTGCACGTTGGTGAGTTGTAGGGAAGTGCTTGTGTGTGCAATCGTACACATAAATTAGTCCGAATGGCACAGAAGAGTGAGGTCTCAGAAGTCCCTTCGGGAGAGTCAGTGCCATGCTGTTAGACTGGCATGATATGCAAGTATTCAGTATGATATACAAATATTGCACACAAGATAAGATCTTTAGAGTTTGTCAGCAGCCCAGAGGGATCTAGGGAAATCCTTCTGGCCAGGCTTCCCCTCTGTAGGTAGGAAAGGGACAAGCCTGTCAGAGACGGG
Organism: Crocodylus porosus; assembly: GCF_001723895.1. Classification (NCBI taxonomy): domain Eukaryota; kingdom Metazoa; phylum Chordata; order Crocodylia; family Crocodylidae; genus Crocodylus; species Crocodylus porosus. The sequence goes on from NW_017728925.1 coordinate 3,956,334, forward strand.
CATATATGAAGGTGAGAGAGCTAGTGTGTACGATACACAGCAATAACGCACCCGCGCCAGGTGGGATCATTTGCAAAGTCTCTTTCCTTCAGCACAGCTGATAAGGAATGCACTCTCCCACTCAGCTGTTGTTATGCAGCCACCATTTCCATGGTTACCCCAGGCATGCTTTATACACAGTGGGCAGGATGACCAACTTCCGTGGCCACATGGAGGGGAAGCTGATGACAGCTCTGTGCGTGTTTGTCTGCGTGTGAGCCACAGAACCAGAGGTTTTCCCACTTCTCTGTGCAGATATGTCTGCCTCAGCACAAAGCTGATTAACTGACCCTCTGTCCCTCTGACCCTGGATCAAAATAGGGACTGTGAGTATAGGAGCTGAGGTCGGCCTTCCTCAGAAGCTTCTTCCACCATCAAGCAAAACTACATGAGGCCTGATTCTTGGCCAGTATCAATCACAAGAGCTCCACTGAATTCAGCAGAGCTATGCTGATTGATTGGCACCAGCTGAGGATATGGTCCATTAGCTCTGCTGTGGTCCACATGCTGTGGAAGAAGGACTTGTTTTCTGACAAGTGCCATGTCTAGGACCCAGGACTCAGGTTGACCATAGCAAAGTCTTAGTGAGATCTGTGGAAACAGAATGGGCAGTGCAAGTTTCCTGTTTGTTTTCCATCTTTACTTGGTGAGCTTACCTGGGAAACATGCTATGAATGAAGCAGGGCGGGAGGGAATACTCAAGGGCTTCTGTCACTAATTGCTCCGCTAGTCAATGAACAGATGCATCATGAAATCTTAAACCCTGTGTACCACTCAGCAGATGAGACAGTGGTGAATGGCAGTAGAAAGTAGGATTTTAAACTGAAGTTACTTTTGCTGCTCTTCTTCAGTATACGAGATCTTAATTTTGAAATCATTGGAACCATGCCCTGTAGTAATCACTCTGCCAGCTTAAGTTTGCAGGGTTGGGCTTTGAACTGTTAAATTAACAGAGTTTATTCGCTCTATTATAGCCTTCGCCAAGCATAACATATGCACCTGCTTCTCTTAGACCCTGTATGGGCACTAATTATCTTAATGCTAGTGGATGAGAAAGTTATCACTTAGCACTATATTTGCGGTGTATAATTTTGGTCAGCCACCTTTTCTCCTTTCTTAAAAATGCAGTAAGTCAGGCCTGCTAACAATTTTAAATCCTCAGGATTACAGGGGAAATAGCCATGGCAGAAGAAGGGCCTGGATTTTAACTGTTCATTATTGTTTTGTGGTTCTAACATCCCCGATTTTGGTAACTTGTTTTTTATCTGGGGGGAAGAAATATCACCATGATGCTTATCTGGAGAGAAGCTAGCATCATAGCGTGTAATGGCAATAACCATTCATGGGAAATTTCCCTGCCCCTGAGACAGGCTATACATGAGATGTGCAGAACTAAAACACCACCTTTCTATCTTTCTATCTTTCCTTAAAAACTTTTAATCTCCATGGAAGAATTTTTCTGAACAAAGAAATCTGTAATAACAGCCATATCTCCTTTCCCAAGACTGAAAGTATCTTTCATCCCATTTCTTTAGTGTTGGGCACTGTTTTTACAGAAATCAAGATTTTAAAAGATCTTTATAACCCTTTTTTCCCCAAGGCTCAGCTCATTCCATCATTAAATAATTTCTCTTTTTGTTCAATTAAATTTGAAATGGGTCCTTCCTACATGCCCATGATTTTACCTCAAAAGCTCCTTTTAATTTAAGTCTATTAGAGGATCTCTTTCTGACAACACCCAGAAAACTTCTCTGCCATTCCATCAAATTGGTTGCACTTGAGAGACCTGGAGCAGAACCAGTGTATGGGGAAAAGGGAGCTAATGTAGATGAAAAAATGAAAAGCCATTCACAACAGTAATTTTGAGGGTCCTACAAAAGCTCTGGCAGGATTGTACCTTCCATGAAGAGTCTTGTGCATCTGAGCCTTCCTTAAAGTTTTGCAGCTTCATGTGTAAAAGTGCTCCTGCTTCTGTAACGCTCTCTGGCATAGCATATAATATTAGTAAGCTGAGTGTAGCAGGCACACTAGGTCGTGAAATATGCATACCCCACTTTCAGGCTTCACTAGGACTTTTGCCTAGTATAGTTTGCTTATTCATCTGGGACTTGGTTGGAGCTTATCAGCAGTTTTGCAGAGGCAGAAAGAACTGGAATCAAGTCTTAACTCTGTTACTTGGTTTCCATATTTATCATGTCTGAAATGGATAAAATAAGTGCTTTTGCATGTTAATGAGGACATAAATAAAACCCATCCTGGGAGTCAGGAGAATAGGCAATTGGTGATCGGCTTGATAGGACCTGGGAGACGTGATACTCTGTTAAAATACAGTCCATGCTATGAGCAGAGAAGTGGTCTGTCTAAAGTCAGGCAGAAGGCAAAGCAGTGTAGCACCCTAGAGACTGTTTCAAACTTTCATAGGCAACAGTCTACATCATCAGATACTGTGAATGGACTTGCAGAACGGAAGGGGTTGAGATTAAAAGGAATTCAATAAGCATGAGAACCTGTTTTAAAGGCAGTTTTCTATCTTGACGCGATGCAGTCAAGTTACTAACAAATGTTGTGAAGCCCTAGAAAAGTGAGCTAAAAAAGATCAAATTTTGCCTCAAAAGGCAAAATGGAAATTTTTCTGAGATGCTTCTGGGGTGACAAAGGTTAAGATCGAGATGTGTTATCACAGCTGTCTGCCCAAGCTGTGAATTTCGCAACAGTCTTCGTCTGGAGGAGTAAAGGTACAGGCTTCCAAGTGCTCTACATCTGCCTGCTTATTTGATTGTCTTGAAATTTTCCATACTTTGTGGAGTTCAGCAATAGATTTATTAAGTATAAAGTGGAGTTATTAAGATAAGGACGTCCTAAGATAAAGCCTTGCTCAAATCATCTAGTTTTTATTATGTTTTGTATACACGTGGTGCTCAAATGGCTCTCAGCTAATGTCCAGTAGGCACTGGCCCTGTTTCAAAGGCTTTGAGGGTTACATTCAGAGCTCTAGGTCAACCCTAGAGTAACTGTTGCACCAACAAAATCATGGTGCACGTGTCAGGGTGTCACAGGACCACTCAGGATGACATGCTGTAGTTACTGAACATGCAACTACATGAGTTTGAATGTTGCCTTAGGTAAGAGGGATTGCTGGACATGCCTCTAGGGAAGGGTCTTTACGGGTCTGAGAAGCTTCTGTCAGCTAACACAAGGGGCTAGCAAATATAAATAACACCTATGAGTTAGGTAGTTATCACAAAACAAGATGAATGTCACAGGTTTTATGACCTGTGCCACTGTTGGGTATTCCACAGGGTATAATTACAATGCTTGGCATATTGCAGTGCTTTTTTGATGTGCTAGCATGGGTCATATAAAGATCTTCTGCAGGGAGCTGCCCAAATACCAACATTTTCAAATATCACAACCTAATATGTCAGAGTGAACTCCTGCCTCACTGAAGTGGGAAAAGTCCATAGAATTGTACCTGGCCTTGGAGTTGTAGAGTTGCAAATGTCTTATTTCTGTACTTCCAGTCTCTCAGAAGTTTGAGATAAAGCCAGCTTGAACTCCTCACTTCCGGTTTTCAAAGACTTGAGTTCAGATGAACTCAATGTTCTAGAAGAGCACAAGACTGTACTAAGCAATCTTGACTAAGGTCTTTGTTGGTGGATAACAATGAACGCTAAGTACAGAAGATTACAAAACTGCTCATTACGTGAATGGATGTGAAAACTGGTGTTGGTATATACCCACATGCAACTGAATGAATGAACCGCAAAAAGGGACTAGAAGTGCCATACAAGAATAGGAATGATGTTTGCCCCGTGGGATTGTGCACAAATTCTGGAAAGAGATGAATGCTCTCCCTCCTCTCGTGAAAATGGCCTGCTGGAAAACAGCACAGGCATTTGACACATGAATTAGACTGATGAAAACTAGGCTGATAAAGTTGATGACACATCCCTTACCTTCTTTTTTTGATTGCAGTGAGACTTTTGGTTGTACAAGGAATGTAAGGTCAGACCAACAGGCACCATATGATCAAATTACTCATCCTGGACAGAATCTGTGTGTGCAAAACACTATCACATGCAGCTGGAAGTCCTTGAGGGCACAGACAATAAACAGATGAATCAAACAATAATGATGTTATAGTTTCAGGATTCAACCCAAAATGTTTGAAAGTATTTGGAACCTGTGATCTAAATAATTTTCTCCAACTATTTCTGCGACACTTTTTTTTTTTGAGCAATTTGAAGGGAAATGTTCAGATTTGCCTTAACACTAGTCAAACCATCATGCATCTTAAACACCATGAAAGCTCTGCAATATATATTTATGCAATGCTTAAAGGACACCTAGTAGTTTATAAACAATTGAAAAGGCAAGTTTGCTGCTCTAAGGTGTTTGCAGTGTAAATGGAGCATGGAGAGATGAGGGATGGGACTAGGATGCAATCAAAATCAAAGCTACCAAACAATGAAAAAAAGGATGTGGTTAGAACAGAGAAACCTGTTATTATTTATATTGTGCTAGGTTATGTCTGGTCTCCACATCTTCCTCCTTCCCCCACCAACCGAGAGCTGTCAATGCATAGGGTAGACAGGAGCCCAAGAAGGAAAGGAAGGCTGGAAAGAGAAGATGCCACTAGAATGAAAAATACACAAGAGGAAAGCAGAAGTAATCAACTCTCACCAATGTCAGATGGGAGTGATTGCAGGGGAAGGGTGGAGACATGATAGTGTGAGTCAGGGAGGGGGTTTCTGGTTGTTATGGGTAGAAAGGAAAAAACCCTGAGGCTAGATTTGAGAAGGGATCACACAAATCAAGTATTCATGTGCTATTTGGGAAGGAAAGGGAAAATGGACAACAGTGGGAAGAATGGGGACCCTAGAACAAGGTGCCAGAGGAGTGTGCTAAAGTGCTGTTGTTTGGAAATTATTCAAGGCCAAATGAGATGCAATTGATGCACATCCTTGGGATATCCATGAATTTGTGCAGTCTGCTAGAAGACACTAAGTATTGTCAGCTAGAAGCTATGATTCTGCCTGTGCTTGCTCTGGGGAAGATGGGGGGTGGTGTTATTATCTATCTATCTATCTATACACACAAAGTTACCCAGAGGGACTCTGAGAAAGTTAATGTTTGAAAGGAGAAGCAGGCATGGAGTTCTTTTGGGGTAGGGAAAGCACATTTGGCTTCCCTACAAATAGATCACTGTACAAACCCCACAAAACAGAACTGCTTTTTGACCAGCCTGGTTTAGAGTCTCTAGGTCAGGATAGCAAGTATGATTTAGAAAACAATGTTTGAAAGGTGGGAAAACAAACTCAACAAGTTAATCCACTAAAGAGCAAGAATCCTCCTGTACCTATCTCTTAGTCTGAAACAAAAAGAAAGGCCTGATAATTCAAGAGGGAAAATTGTTTGGAAATTTAGGACGTGTAAAAACTGTGCTAACTCTGGGAACAGGCTTCAATGGCTGAACCAAACAGGGACAGTCCCTGCTTTAAACTGATTTGCCTGTAAACAATGCTATCAGTTTATCATGGACCTGATCTTTGCTCTTCCTGCTCTCTCTTGTTTCCAGTAATCATTCTTACCTTACAATGGTGTGAGAAGGGAAAATCATGGCCTTTGTACTCAAAAAAACCCTGACCTATGTTATGCTCAGAGCACCATCAAAGGAAAGATGTGTCAAAGGCAGCTTTTTTTTTCTGCTATTCAGTCAGTCTATTTCCTTCAAGTGGACAGAGAGGCAAAAATATTAGCTGGAGTTAGGATGCTAAATCCCACAAAATTCAATGAGAATTAGGAGTTTCATCCCCTTTGATCTCTTTGAAATTCCCGGCTATAGTTGGTTTTAGTCTTACTTTTGGTTTCTATTCTTATGGTGACGATAGATGAAGAGTTAAATTTTGAATCTCCCAAGGCTGAGACTAGCTAGGATACGGCTTTGGGATTGTGATGAACTACTGATGGTGGACCAATGGGGCATGCAATTTAGGCTGAGTTATCAGGAAAAAGTTCCCAATGGGCTACACAGAAGACTCCTAAGGTGAGTGGTGAGAGCACCATTGCTTGACACACTTAAATTGGAGCACAAAAAACCCAGTACAACAGGAACAATCCTATGCTGAGAAGGAGATGGACTAAATGAATGGATAACCTCCTTTTCTGGCCATTGCTAGTTTTTTCTCTGATTTTCTGAGTCAGTGAGCATGTCTACACATGCATTTACTACACAGTAGCCAAAATTACTGTTCAGTATAGGTGTGCATCTACATTTGCATGCCCATCCTGCACAGTAAATAAGCCAAGTTGTACCAACTTGAGCATAAATTTGATACCTGTATCATGAAGGTATCAAATTTACATCCAATTAGTTACTTCACAGTAATGGATGTGTAGATGCCTTACTGCACAGTAACACTGTGTGTGTGGACTAAGTCCTAAATCAGTCCACACACACAGTGTTGCTGTGCAGTAAGGCATCTACACATCCATTACTGTGAAGTAACTAATTGGATGTAAATTTGATACCTTCATGATACAGGTATCAAATTTACGCTCAAGTCGGTAGTGTAAGTTAACGTGCTTTAATGCATTTAAAGCATTAATGTGCTTTAATGCCTGCACGTGTCAATGCCGGCATTAAAGCGCATTATTAAAGCACACATGTCAACACCGGCATTAAAGTGCAGGCATTAAAGTGCCAGCCTATTCCTATTTACTGTGCAGTAATTTACTGCTCAGTAAATTTATGCCACAGTAAATGTATGAGTAGATGCATCCAGTTTCCTTTCTAGATGAGTATAAATCCATTAAAGATTGCAAGGCAGACTCAGATAGTTGTGCAAATGGTAGGTATCTAGGCTGCCATGCACAAAAGCAATGCAGTAATCTTTGGCACGTGGTTCTGAAGCTTGGTCTACATTTGGAAGTTCACTACCTTACATGTGTTGACTGTGAATGTGGAAAACTCGCACTCCATTTTTTTAAACCACTATAACCACATCTGCATTGGAGTTTCAGTTTGTGTAGCCATGTTATAAGAAGAATGATGCTTTTCTCACATCTCTATTGGGACAGGCATGCCAGTTAAAATTAATAGAACTCTTTTTGCTGGTATTGGCTGAATCTCCACTAGGGGGATTTGCTGAAATAGCAAAAATATGACTGATGTGTTCAAGAGGGAATCATTACTAATAGTTACAAAGGCTTGCTTTGTTGGAATGTACCAGCCACTGGCTGCTGCTAGGGGTAGGGCACTTAATTTACTCTGCTGGGTGCCTTGATCCTTGCACAAAAATGCTGACAGCTTTATGCTAACACTAGAATCTAGCTTTCTGATTTGGACTCACTCACTTGTATGTATAATTTACCAGAAGGGCAGTCCGTTTGCTAAAGGAAAGGTAGGAGTATCACTTTGTGTTGAATTTCAAAAGGGAGCTGAGGTCATAAAACCCCCTGCCCTGTTTGGTAAGGGGAGGGTTAATCTCCTCTGCACTACAGAGGAGAACTCCTTTCTTCCCAAGGTCACAGCCCTCTTGCAGACAACAGAGGAAATTCCTCTTGGGTGAAGCTCACAAGGAGTCCAGCCAAGAGGCAAGCAGCTTGGGGCCAAAGGGAGGGGCAAAGCTACTGCATTTCTCCTTACTGGAAGTTTTGCCTCTCACTTCAGACATGCACCGCTGAGAGTTGTGTTCAGGTGAGAAGGGTAACGGTGTGATTTATTTCTAGAGGTGTGATGTAGTTATGTATTATGCTTGGCTACAAGAGCCCAGGAAGAAGCCTAAAATCTAAGGTTACATGTTGATTCCCATTTAATTCAGGTCAGTGGTTCTCAACCGGCTCAAGGTACCCCTTGAAAAATGCCAGCTCAGAGTTTTCTCTTGATTTTTGGTTACCTAAAGATAACAGAGCAATTTCTTCTAGCGCAAAGGACTCAGACCACAAGTCAGCATGCTTTTAACACTGTGGATTCCTGTTTGAAATCTCTACATTTGTAGAGATTTGTGAATCATGTTTGCACACCTAACAGTGCTAACATTGCATGGCACCCCACTGCACCCCTGAAAGGATCTCAAAGCACCCAGGGGTGCTATGGAACCCTAGTTGACACTGACTTAGGTGTGATGCTAAACGAAGTCAGTGGATGGTGACTGCGTGTAAGTGATAGAAATACAGCTCTGCAGATTAAGATACTGTAATTGGGAATAAGGTGCACATGTTCACAAATAAGAGCAACCACACAAAGAATTCATCAGAAATAGCTATTTTTCTTTATGTTTGTGAATTGCCAGGCGAGTTGTGCTCCAGAAAGAAAGAAATTGGCCCCATACACATAAAATATCTCACAGGACTGCACTGTAAGGGGGTAAAGTCACTTCAGTGTATTATTTTAATTCAGAGAGAACTTTAAGGATTCTGCTCTCAGTATTAAAAGTCTATTTTTCTGGTGTCCATTACAATGAAGGACTTTAATGCTGAAACTAAACAAAGGTTTGTTTTATTACTACTAGGTAAGCAGCAAAAGCCAATAATTACCCCATCATTATGGTACAAAGCAAACCTTTTTTTCTTTGAACAGGGTTGCATTCCAGAACAGCTTACTACAAATCACTTTTCACAGGTTTCAGCAGCTATAGTAAAAACTAGCTTGAGTTCTCTGTGCAAGTAATAAGTCACCAGATGGAAAAATACAATACGTAAAGTACTTATCAGCAAATGTTTTCCTCCTAGTTAAACTTCAGCAATGGCTGTCTAGGGTTACAAAGTGTAAGAGTGATGTTGTATCTGTGACGGTCCAGAAATTATGTGAGAGGCAAAGATTTCTTTTTATTAGACCAGATATGTAGTTGGGATAAAGTTATGTATAGTTCAGAATTTAAGACCTGTTGAAAAATGTCGTGCATTCACAAGCTTGTCTACCTTTACCCCAACTACATAGTTGGTCCATTAAAGAGATCACACTAAGTAATCCTTGCATCTGGCCACAAAGGCATTCTAATAGCTGGGTGGGCAGCAACCAGATTTTGATCAAAGAAATTCTATGATTTTTTTTTTTTACCCTGTCCCAATCTGCAACAAAACCTAAGCAATTCAAAATTTCCAATGAAATAAAATTTCAGGGGAAAAAAATTACCTTGGCTCAGTCAAAATCGGGGACAAAACCTAAATTTTGTCCTGACTTTTATTTTAGATTATGTTATGTAATATACTGTTTTTTTTAAAGTCTGGAACAAAAGTCCTGTTAAAACAGAACATCAACATGTTGCATTCCCCAAAGATTGACCTTTTTTTTTAGAGTAGTCCATTCCAGGTGGTTTCAAAATGAAGTTTGGTTGAACAAGTGGTACTGCAAAACATTTTGCTTTTAATGACTCAACATCTTCCAGTGGAAAATAATATTCTATTCGAAAACTTCGGACCAGCTTTACTCATAACCTGAGGAGTCAACTGGCGACAGCTGCATTGTTTGCATCTCAAGATGAATAATCCAGGTCCATGAAGACAGACTCACCTGCCCAAATCTTTTTGCAGGATCATAGGAAATAGGCCTGGAAGGGACCTCATGAGGTTATCTAGTCCAGTCACCTGCTTAGGACTGGAGCATCCCTGACTTAACCCCATACCTGTCAAAGAGCGAGTTCTGCACTGACACAAACAGCAAGACCCACGGGTGTTGCTGACTAATGATTTTTATCATGAGTTTAGTGCTAGTTGATACATTTTTTTTTCAAGCTCCAACTCCTAGGGTGATTTTATTTACATTAAATAAAATTACTTTAATGGATAAAAGCATGGACATGTGATATAAATACACACTAAAATGCTCAAAATCAAAAGAGGAAGAAAAGAACCGAACACTTTGAAATACTTTGAAGACCTAATGACAGCTTGTTCACTTTGGTTATATGCAAGGCATAATTAGGGAAGTAAGTGAATGTGGTTGGTAAAAGGTCTCACGCTTATGTTGTATGTAAATCTGGGTTACCAAACAGGATGCAGGGGTGTCTGATGACAGAAAGAAAATCAGATGTGCTGTTAGGCTGCTTTGAACTTGATGATGGTGGTTAGTCTCTTCTCTCTTGGCTTAGCTATCTTGTCTCTAGAATGGAAAAATACCTCCTCTTCCCTCTTTCTGGTGCATAATTGTTAATAACACTTCAGAGTCAAGATGATGCTTCACCATTATTTTTAACCTATTGGTCAACACTGCCGAAGGCAATGTTTACACTGGGGTTTACTGTGCCAGGAAAACGCTCCTAAACGAGGGCACACATCTGTACCCGCAAAGCTGTTGTGTATGCAGAGAGCACGACCCCCCACCCCCACCAAGAGCAAAACAAGCTACACCACTACAAGCTCAGTTTTGTTGCTGCATCTACACTAGGCACTTTCATTGATATGGCTGTTTTGATCAGGAATTGTACCTCTCCATACCCCTGCTTGACAGACCAGTGACTTTTGGGCTAGGGACAGACATTCAAAAAGTCAAACCCTGAATTGATTCGACCTTTGCAGGTTAGTCTAACCTGGCTAGGCTGAACTGGTTTGTAACAAGCAGACATTCTCTCTGGGCTGAAGCAATGCAATTGCTCAGGCCAGGTGCCAGGAGGCTGCAGAGAAGCTGTGCTGGGGGTTGTTACCAGTCTGGACTGAACTGGCCAGAGCGGGGTTTAATTCCCTCTTCTCTATCCCACTGGCAGGGATCCGAGTGGGATCTGCCAGGCACTCCCCGCTCACTGCTGCAGCAGCGGGGCACCATGGCCCCTGAGGCAGAGGTAGAACTGGATCTGCAATATGGACAACAGGGGAATGATGGTTTGGGTAAGAAAATCACAGGCCTAACCCATGTTGTGGTACTAATACAAGCACCATCTGAAGGCCTAAGTGACTCAGTCTTCTAACTCATGGCTTTGGGCATGGCCTAGATTTAAACCCATTGCTCACATAGCTATGTTAGGTGTGGGGCACCCCTCCCTATGCCCCCACACATCTCTGACCAGCACAGCCATTTCAGCACAGACCACTAGTATAGGTGGGGTTGTACCACCAAAATAATAATCTTTTGTGAGTACAGCTCTTTCTGTTCAGGATGGAAATTTTTGCCACTGTCAGCTGCACTGAAGGGCTGTCTCTGTCACTACTGGCAATCACATAAGTGTAGATACGGCTTAAGTCTTCAGAGAAAGCTGTAGTTTCTTACTTGGGTATCTATCAATCAGGCACTCCTGCTTGTTCTGTAAACAGATATACACTAGAAAGACTTTACCAGTACAGGCATACCTCGGAGATATTGCGGGTTTGGTTCCAGACCACCGCAATAAAGCGAGTCACATGAATTTTTTGGTTTCCCAGTGCATATAAAAGTTATGTTTACACTATATTGTAGTCTATTAAGTGTGCAATAGCATTATGTCTAAAAAAACAATGTACATACCTAATTAAAAAATACTTTATTGCGAAAAAATGCGAAGTGAGCAAATTCTGTTGGAAAAATGGTGCCGATAGACTTGCTCGACGCAGGGTTGCCACAAACCTTCAATTTGCAAAAAACGCAATATCTGCGAGGCGCAATAAAGCGAAGCGCAATAAAACGAGGTATGCCTGTATAAGACAGCGCTATGCTAGGATAGCAAAGCATGGATAGACTTATACCAACAAATTTGTGGTTTGTTTTAATATAATAAAACCATCTTCCATGGTCAAAACAAGCTTATACAAATAAAAAGAATGGATTTACATTAGCCATAGTGATGCTTGTATTTGTATTTCAGTCTGTATCTGAGCTGGACTCTAGCTCACTTTTATGATGCTACTCTTGAAAAATGCTTTGTTTGTTCATAGACTAGTTTGGTAAAGGCTGCCTAGTGTATTAGCTAGTGTTAAGTGAAGAACAAGTTAATATCAAGGAAAAAGGACAATTTGTTCTCAAGCCAGTTTCTTAACAGAGCACTTCAACAACAAACACTGTCCTTACTTTGTAATTTACATATATATTAAACAAAAAACAATAGAAATGTTGGGAACAAAGAGGAAACAATGACTTTGTCCCTCCTGCTCCAAAAGACAATTAACTGCTTTCATGTCTCTTTCTCCCTCTTAGCAGGGGAAGCTCAGCAAACGGCTTGGTATGAATGATTTTTGTACGTCCCGTAGTAGTTCAAGCTTATTATTCTGCTGGGATTTTCTAGTGCAGGTAAGAGTTCCCAGAGCTTGAGGGCACATGGGATCACACTGAAGCTCTTGGTTTGAATCAGTCATTATTTTAATATAAAAAAATTAAAGCACACACAAGTAAGCAGCCTGCTTGTTATGTAGGTTCCTGAATAGATGACGAAACCTCTTCCTTTGTGAGTTGCAGTTTGAACAGTTTTGTCCTTGCATGGTAGTTCTTATAATTAGGAAAAACATCACATTACTCCCAGGCCCAAAAAGTACTTGTACTGGCTGATAGCCAGAGACTGGAACCAACGATTTCACTGAACATACCTGTCAATAGTTTAATGGAGGGTACTTTCGATTCCAGGATGTGGTGCGTGCATTTTATAGAGAAAGCTTTCTAAGTAGGACGTCACCATTTTCAGGTAACAGTTAAGTCAAAGAAAGGTTTGTGCCAAGTTTTACAGCCCCTCTTTGCATCTGTAACAGAATCGGTATATATATATAAAGATACACAGCAGATGTGAAACAGAGATGATGTTCATATGTTGCAACTTGACATTTCTGATGCCTTTGCTTCCGAGTAGAATCAACAGCCATTTTGCTTGTAGAATTTGCAGCCTGTTACTCAGGTAATACACACTATGGGCCAGGTCCAGCCATGCAGGCACGTATAGTTTGTGGCACCACAAAGCACATGCATGGTATGTTAAAACGTGCCCCATGCTACATATTGGCAGTGCGGGGGCAAAATTTGCTACCAGGATTGAAAAGCTCCAGGAAAAAAGGCTGCACAGAGCACATGAAAACAGCATGTGCCAGAACAAACATTGGTCCTCTGGTAATAAGCCAACAAACATTGGCTTGGTCCTCCAGTAATAAGCATATCTCTACTGCTCCATTTGTGCTCCTGCTGCTCCAGCATGCCAGGAGCTGGGCAAGGGCAGTTTGCCCAAAGTGGGACAATTTGTCCTTCAGCGAACTGTACATGCAGGGGTATGCGCTGAGGCGCAAAGCAGCAGCACAAATTTGTGCCTCTACTATTTGTGGTGCTGCAAGAGCATGCACACCCCTGTATATCTGAATGCAGCCATGCTCTCTAAATAAGATATGTCTTTGCTGCTCCTTTTCACGTTTCCTTAAATATAAAATGATTTTCCTTTGAAGTCACTTCTGCTCTACTTTTTAAAAAAAAATCTGCAATACTCTATGCAGAAAAATGGTGGGGTTTTGTCCTGTTCAGGTGTTTTACACTGCTCTTGTTAGCCTACTGTCTGATTCCCCCTCTCTCAGGGTTTGCCTACATGGGCAGTTTACTGTGCTGTAAGCTAGGGTGAATTAAATTGCATGTTAGCTAGTCCACAAGGGAGGGAGCAGCTTGGAGTGGCTCATGCATTGTAAATTCATACCCTAGCTTACTGAACATTACATTCCTTTTATAAAGAAGCTCTCACTGTTTGCTGTGCATCATTCGCATTTCCAGTGCTTCTGTGTAAGAGCAACCCTAGCATACCAAATGTGTTTCTATACCAGGGATTACAAACACATCAATAGGAAGTAAATTAACTGTTACTGTACAGAGACAGCATTGCTGCTAGTGTGCTTTCTCTAAAGAGAAGGACCAGCTTGTTCTACAAACTGAGGACCTGAGTTGAATTCCTGGCTTAGTCATCAGTTTCTTGTGACCCTAAGCAGGTTACTTAAGCCCAGTTCTTCCAAGGTACCTAAGTGCTGAGTACACATCTTCTAGGTACCCTGCTGCCTAATAAAATCTTGGCCCCAACTTAGGCACCCAGCCTGCACAGGGCAAGTTTCTGTTTAGAAAAGAGGATCCTCAGAAACCAGCTGACTAGAGAGCTGCCTAACTAGCCAGAACTGAAATCCAAATACAAAGGTGTGTAACTTGCTGATGGCCAGAGATAGGTACCTTTTTCTTTCACCGCACAAACAGGCTTCCAAGACAGAAGTGCATGCCTCACCCCAGCACCTTAATACTTTAATAGTCAGCAGACTTGCCCAAACTGTGGGAGGCTTCTGTTCGAATACCTTCTGTGCTAAATTCAAAGCTGGGGCTTAAACCTCAGTTGCCTTAATCTCTGGTGACTGTGCCATACCTCTAGGGCGTAGGCCATTTGATATTGGTACATATTGGTGGTGGTGCTGTGTCAGTGCTTATACGGCTTTACCTGTGCTCACCAGTGGAAACTTGGGTGCCTGCAAGGGTAGGCAGCAGCTGAGCAATAGTTATAAAGATATTATGAATTCCTAAAAGGTGGTTATAGGCACCTCTCTGCCTCTTTAGATGCCTAAGTATCTTCATTAAACAGGTGCCTTACTCTTTCTGTTGCCTATCTATAAACAAGGGGAATAACTATCTACCCCAAAGAGATGTTATGCAGGAAAAGATTTTAGATTTTGAGGCACTTGGGTATAGAAATAGGGACCCTGGAATTACCTTAGATCAGCGGTTCCCAATCTTGGGGTCACAATGATAAAAAATGGCATTGCACACTCCTGGGGAGGGAAGCATGGTGGGGCACATGCTCCCCAGATTTGTGCACAGGGCAAAGGCAGACACGGGCTACCCACTTTGGGCTCAGGGCTCCCTACCCTACTGCCCTCCTTCTGGGGCCTCCATAGCAGAGCAAGGCAGGACCTGGTGTGGGAGGGCAGGGACGCTCAGTGCTGCTGTTGGGAGCCCCACACTGGCCACTGCACCACCTTGGTGAGGTGGCCCCTGCCCACCTGGCAGCAGTGGGGGGCACAACTCTACACCACCTTCACTGTTGCTGCAAGGTGGGTACTAGGGGGGCGCCTCACCATGGCAGCACGGCCAGCATAGGGCTCCCAGCAGTGGCACCAAGCATCCCTGCTCTCCCACACTGGGTTCTGCCCGCTGGGCTAAGGAGGCCCCAGGAGGAGGGCAGCAGGGCAGGAATACCCAAGTCTGCAGCAGGCATCCTGCATCTTCACCCACCACCGGCTCTGCTCCAGCCGTGCGCCCTGTGGAGGAAGAGGGGGAGCCGGGCTCTGCACTCCACTCATGCTGCAGCAGGGGGCACAGCAGGGCTGGGGGTGGGGAGTGAGGGGCACTGGCAGGGCCAGGGGGCTGTGGGTGGGGAGTGAGGGGTACCTGGTGGGGTGGGAAGCTGTAGGTTGGAAATGAGGAGCAATGCTGAGGAAATGGGTTCATAAATGCTGTCAAGTCTGGGAAGCACTGCCTTAGAAATGGGACATCAGAAGGTTCCACAATCCTGTGTTTCACGTGCAGGCATGAGCTCCTCGCCACGTTCAGATTCTTGTATGAAAGATAAAGGATATCCTTAGCAGACTGTTGTGTCTGGAAAATGTTACGCTAGCATTAGAGGAGTAAAAATAAGAGGAGATGGTTTAAATGTAGGGCTTGTAGATACGAACTAGCTTCTTTGTCATTTAACTGAGAAGAAAACTTTAAATTGTGTGAGTCTGCAAAAACAACATGAAAATAACCCTGATATGACAGATGGAAAGTTCCAACTCATACCAAGTTAAGCATGCTGCAACAAAATACAACATGCATACAACTTCCAGCAGGGATGTTGGTATTTGTTGCTAATAGTGTTGTCACTCATTAATGCAGTTGTATGACGATGAAAATTAACATTGTAAATTAATAACAGTATAATATATACAGAGCAAGCAGCATGCGGGAGAAGGTCATTAAACTCTTTGGTTTCCTTACATGATGGCATCTATTCTGGAGATGTCTGGTGCTCCAAGAGGGAAAGAATTGAGGTCCCGTTCTGTAAGCTGGGCTGGACTTGTGTACAAAGTCCCCTTGCAGTTAGCAGGGCTTTTGGTAAGCACAGGTATCTGCAAATTAGCCCTGAGTCGCTTGATTGTTGGTGTCAGTTCAGACATCCATTTCAGTGGCTCACTTTGGGAGGCCCAGTTCACAGATCAAGAAATGAATGGGCCAAGGAGACTAAACTGCCTGCTGGCTGAATCAGGGATGAAAGGGCTAGACCTAGAGCAGGGGTCAGCAACAATTTTGGGCAGAGTGCCAAAAAACCTGCAACTCTACTTGCAAGGTGCTGGTGTGCCAGGCTAACAAAAAACAGGGGAATACCTGCTGGATGCTCTGTATATTATTACGATTAATAATCATGAATGCTGTTTTTACCGTAAGAACCGAATTTTTAAAAATACCAAAACTAACCACCTGCTCATGATAAATAAACCTTCGTGTACTACAAACACAAAGAGAAACATAGCTGGAATTTGTTTCTCTTTGTTGTTCTGTTTTCTTTTTACTTTGGTAAGCGTGTCGGGATGTCACTTTGCGGCTCAGGCAGGGGAAAGGCTGCAAGCAGTTGCACCAGAGTCCATGGAGCCCTGGCCCAGCTCCATGCCGGTAGTGGGTGCACACATCCCCCAGGGCAGATGGTGAGAGAGCTGCGAGGGGTCTGATCCTTCTTGTAGCAGAGCAGCCTCAGCCCCAGCCCCACCACCTGCCCTGAGGCGCACATGTATCCATCACCAGCAACAAGCCGCGCCAAAGCTGTACAGAGTCTGGTGCAGCCACCTGCAGCCTCCCAGCTGCCCATCACAGCTGGCCCGGGCTCTGGGCAGGCCCCGTCTGCCTGCCATGGAGGTTTACCACCAGTAAAACCTCGAGTCTGAAACCACTTTTGGAAAAAGGCTGGCCTGCTTAGCAAAATGTCTTCATATGCCATGCTCTGGTACACGTGCTGGGGGTTGCCAACCCCTGGTCTAGAGTGTCATCCAGTCCATCCACCAGAACTAGCATAGGATCATCCTCTCTGCTGAACATTTAAGTGCTTTATCTGGGCTACCTTTGAACACCTCCTGTCAGCTTCCCAACAACAACCATATCTCTCTGCAAATTATTCCATTGTCTAATTAACCTCTTGGTTTAGAGAAATGCCCATCTCATCTCAATGCTGCCTTCACTTTCAGGCCCACTATCCCCAACTCTGAGCTGCCTTGAAAACTGCATCCACTTCATATTTCCTTACACAGAGAATCCTATTTCCCTGTAAGTGATGCATCCAGTAAAATTCCCATAACCTTTTTTCCTAGGTCATCATGCACTCTAATCCTTTTATGATGTTTGTGCCTGTCTATCCTTCACTGACTCTGCTCTTTGCCTTCTCTCTAATCTACTTGTTTTTATTTTGATTTAGAAGACAAACCTGCACATAATGTTCTGTGTGTTGCCTGACCTAAACTATATAGAGGAAATGCTACCTGTTTGATCCTTATGCTTGGTTATTCTAAATGTTTCATCCTCAGCATAGCATCAGCCTTCCCCTCTATCAAAGTCCTTTTCATACCCATTATCACAGTAACTAAGTACTTCTCAGTCTTCAGTGCACCTCACACCACCTCTGTGAGTTAGGGCAGTACTTATTATCCCCATTTTACAAAGCCCACCAACAAAGAGAGACTTAGACCCAGATCCTCAAAGATGTTGGGGCCCTAATTCCTAAAGTGAGAGTTCATCCCTTTGAGAGAGGTAATCTCTTTGGGAGAGGTAGGAACCTAAATACTTTTGAGGGTCAGGGCCCAAGTTACTTGCACAAAGTAACATGGGAAGCCAGGGTCAGCAGCAAGAATCTGAACCTAGGTCCCTACTAGTTAGCACCCTAACCAATGGATCATCCTTTGTCAACATGCAGCTTCTTTGCCTCAGCTTTAAAATTAAACCTGAAAACCTTTGTTTTATGTAATTACCCTTCTTTCTCATTGCTTCATAGATGCCCTATCACTTCCAGCAAGTAACCACAACAAATTCACACCTCCAGATCTTACAAGTTGCAGTCATAACAACACTTGTAGCTCTGACGTCTTTAAGAAGACTAGGTTACTAACAAGGCTGCCTTTAAAACAAGACAAAGCTAAAGCCTGATTTTTATTTATTTATTTATTTGGTGGGGGGGAACTGAAGGGCAGGGGGAAGGTGGAGACATGCGAGAAATGGAAACCAGTTGCATAGAAGTGAACAAAGTTTTGAGTGTATTTGGATTTTCTAGAGTTTGGTGTATAGCATGTGAACTGTAGTCAGTTTGGACATCAAAAGCTGCCTCAGCTAGCAACTTCCTAATTTTTTGGTATTGCTCAACTTTAGCTCTTTGCTAATACAGTTCTTGTGGCTGTTAACATTTAGTCAGGTCTTAGATCATTTGCTTTAGCAAAAATGTTGATAAAATCTTTGTGTTTTGTTAAGGTTGTAAAATAGAAAGATAAAGTCTCAAAGTCAGAGAGATAAGGACTGAGACAACAAAAAGTATTTTAGGCCCTTGCCAATTTTACAGAAAAAAGATACAGCTGGAGTTCTCTGACGCTTAGTGTTGAGCATAATGAAGCAAAGATACAGGCTTAGCGAACATACAGTTAGCTCCCTTTCTCTTTCATACTGTCCCAGGGACAACTGCACTAACTGCAGACATGGAAAAAGAATACTAGAGTGTCATTTTCTTTAACCTCCTACTGGAAATTAACAACTGTGAGAATAGTTAGCACCATACAACAAACCCACTGTCCACATTGCATAGCATTGATTCATGGACTTCAGCTTGAGAACCGCTGAGCTACAGCAAGGGAGAAATTAACAATAGGTGAGATCTATAGGGGCTGCAAAGCTTTGTCTCAAGACTGGTGATTGTTGGAGAACTGTGGCAAGATAGGGAGAAGAGCTGGTATGAAGAGCTGTTCCTGCACACAAGGAAGAGTTACACAGCAGAGCTGCTGATTCCTGGGAACCCAACTCACCTCTAAAAACAGGGGCAAGGAAAAGTATAACACCCCTGCTGCCCATTGCCATTGTCCTCTGTCTCGATGATGAGATCTCTGAGCAGTCCTGCACTCTCTCTTGGACTGTAACATACTGAGCTAGTTTCTAACAGCTGAGCAACAGCAAGAATTTGTGGTTTGCGTTTGATATCAGTAAGAAGCAGTAAAATAGTCTCAATCTTCCTACTTCCAGAATCTTATCTTGACGGATCTGCTGAAACCATTGCAGCTGCGAATGCAATGAGATACACTTCTGTAAAGCCCCTGGAAGGTTTGAACTAAGCAATCTCTTGCCCAATACAAGGAGGGCACCTAAGTTCTGTTCCTGGCTTCACCATGTTCTTATTGGGTCAGACCTTGGGCAGGTCACTTAACTCCTAGTTCAGTTTCTTTGTGCTGGTTAATATTTATTGTATGTGCTTCACCAGGGAGTGGTGAAATTAAATTAATTGTTTTCAATTGACTTCCTTAGGTAGTAATTATTGTAGGACAAAATATTATATTGCAATGTAAAAGTAGGGACTCTTTTGCAACATGTAACATGCAAACATTACCTCACATAATAGGATCCCTGCTTTCTTACTTGGTACTAGGTGCTGGTGCCATGCAGATAGAAAATGAATACAGAATATTTGCACTACTAAAGATGGATTTTTTTCTTTCTTTTTCTTTTTTTAGAATAGAAAGTAGTTTAACTGCACTACGTCATCTCCCAAACATGCAGCTGCATCTAACTTTTTCAGCTTTGGCCAATCCCAGTCATTCAGAAATCAAGAGATTATTAAAATTAATGTAATTTCAGTTGTTTTATTTTCCTTTTATGTGTGTAGCTGATCTGTAAGCCTTTTTGAGTCACATGCTGTAGCTCTCTCTCTATACAGCCATGCAGATTAGAAATTTAACTTTTAAATAAAATGAACTACTCTTGTAATCACCCAGTTCCTGGATCCAGAGGTCTAAGAAAAATACTGAATATTGCAAGACGTATCACAAGAGTTGGCAACACTAATGATTGCCAAGTTTGTCTGCTATAGTTCTCTTTTTAATGCTACTTACTGTCAGTTATCTATTTGTCCATTGTCACCTATGTATACATGACTACCAGTTACTCCCAGGTCAGGATGCAATCGTGCTGGCAGAGTATTGGGAGAAAACCCCCAACTCCCATTTTACCTGCTTCTCTGTTCTGTGCCTAAATAGAGTTCAGTCTCCAAGATTGTCAGCTTCTTGCTTGTAGGGGTCTGTTTCTATTGCCTGGTTATCTCATGCATGTGGGGAGATTTCTGGGAGGTGGCCCCTGACTCCTGTACACCTCTGTCTAGCAATTTTGTTTTTTCATGTGTCAATGATCTGGTTGTTTTATGGGCCCTGGGGCCCACTAAACATCTAAGGGGTGTGGACCTTCATTTGCTATACCAGGGGTCTGTCTATCTTTCCATAGTTCAGTTAGGTTTCCCTAATGCTGAGACCTGTACCTAAAACGCAGCGGGCAATTTGCACAATGCAGTTGTGAAAATCGAGGTGTTCAGAATATAATCGCGTTAGAAGATGCAGTAAAACCTCTTGGCAGCCTCTCTCTCCCCCTCTCTTGCTTGCTCTCTTTTTTGAGGTGATTTATAGACAGGGATACCAAAAATCCCATGATTATAGAATCCAGGGCTGGATGATCACTCCTCTTAGTTGTGGTCAGAGGCTGGTTTTGAACTGTAATTTGCAAGCGTTAGGAATACGACACTTAAGGTGACTTGTATCACCAGGAATTTTGTAAAAACAGTGTTATAATAATGCAGTGATTAAATGACAACTGGTTTTGCATTTGCATATAGATTCTGCCTCAACAAGTGTCATCTAAGGCCCTGGTCCTGCAAGTCACTCTGTGTAGATGGATTCCTGCATCTGTTCCTCACAAGTTTGGGGCCACAGGAAAAAGAGGGCAAAGCAGAGGGGAATGAGTAGCTAGTGTAGATTATGGCAGTTTCACTCACACCGGACACATCGTGACTTTGTCACTTGCCCATGCTTCCTTTTGGAAGTCCTAAAGCATGGTGCAGTAACCGCCCATACTGTGTTGTATCCACTGCACATGGTTATTTTTAGCATGTACTTCGCCTTAGCAGCACACTATAACAGGGGAGCACGCCACTATGGCAAAGTAGCTGCTGGTCACATGAAGCCACCTGTGGATGCTATGTCACTAGAGCATGTCACTACAGCGACGTAGAGTCACATGTAGATGTGCCCGATATGTGGCTGACGGGGTTGTTTTCAGTGCATTCCAAGGATGCCTTCTTCTCGTTCGCGTCCTCGATCCCCCGCAAAATCACTTGTCTGTTTCTCTGAACCTGGTTACATTTTCTAAGCCAGAAGTAACTTAGCAATTTTCATGGGGGTGAGGGAAACGGACATTACAGTCAGGGAAGCTTCTTTCAGTTCCTTTAGCATCCTGTGAGTACCACTGGTAATGTGGAATGGTAGTAATATGGGTAGTTCTTGTCTTCGTGTTGCGACTTGTCTGTTCTCTGTGCTTGATATACTCCATAGTCAAATACATTTTTAGAAATTAATGCTGCTTGACCTCCTTTTTCCTTTCCCTTACATCTTCCTGATGGGTAATCATGCTGTCTTGGAGGATACAGGCAGTCCTTGACTTGCAATGTTTTCAAGTTACAATGTTTCACACTTACGTTTATAAATTGACACCCTGTTTCAACTTTATGACAACAGTTTTGATTTTACAACACTTGATCCGATGCGACACCATGCCAGTGAACAAGTTCGCTGTGTTGCCCATCTCCCTGGAAAACATCTGTCCAAACTTCCTTGGACACTTTCTTTAAGAAAGCAGATAAGACTCCAGAAAAATCATAGAATCACAGAATCAATGAGTTGAAAGGGACCTAGACAGATCATCGAGTCCGACCCCCCGCCATGGGCAAAACTCCTGAGAAGACTCCAGCCAAGAGCCCTTCAAAAAGTCCAGCAAAGTAACCTCAAAGAAGTCCTTCCAAATCAATATGATTGCTATTTACAATATAAATACATTAATGTAGCTATATTACTCATCTATAATTGATCAAGTACAAAATTCTGGGGTGTTTTTGGTGAAAATAGGGTATTGGGGCTTGGTTCAGGAATCAATCCCACACTTATAACATTGTTTCTTATGAGAAAATTGGTTTCGAGTTGCAACATTTTGAGTTAAGACAAGGTTTTCAGGAACCGATTGTGTCCTAAATCCGACGACTGCCTGTAGTAATCTCAAGCTCTTCTTCACCATGTCTCTTTCCTAGATATATCTTTTGTTCTATGTCCAGTGTAAAAAACACCTTGTTGAGCAAACAAGGAAGTAATTTTTCCAAAAGGAAGCAAACTAAGAAAATTGGTGCAAACTGTAGCTGACAAACATGACTGACACATCCAGTATACATGTAGGTGTTGCACATTTCATCTGCAATACAGAGACGGCAGTAATCCATGGCATATTCCTTACAGCAGGAGTGTTGAAACTTCCTTAATAATTATTGGTTGTTCTTAAACCTCACAGATACATTTGTGTGCAGACTGCAACTTGTTTGTGAAGATTTACTTACTGATGTGACTCAGAACATATTAGGCTCTGTAACTGAGTTCAGCTTGGAAACCTCAATGCAAGCATCACTACAGCAGTATTACTGCTGGAGTGCAAGTCAGGCTTTTCTCCAGGATCTCTGCAAAGCCTCCCTTATTACTTGTGTCTTGGTATAAACAACTCCAAGTAACGGCCTAGTAAGTAGAGCTTTGGAGTTGAACTCCAGAAACCTGGATTTTATTCCCATCTTGGTACATGACATTCAGCGTGACCTTGGTCAAGTCATTTCAATGTCATGCGCCTCAGTTTCCCCACAAGTAAAATGTGAAAAACGATACGGAGGTCCTTTGTAAGATATTTAAAAATCTGCTGATATGAACTATTATATAAGAACTGGTTAGTAACTCTGGCATTGTGCTTCTTATGCCACAGTTTGGCACCAGTTCAGTACAGTCTATCCCCAGATGCTTTCGTGTCTGTCAGTTTTGCTTGCTGCTTCTTATGCAATAGCAAAAAACCCACTTATTTCATCCAGCTCAGTGTTTATCATCCCATGGTACCAGATGACCGTATGGCCATGTCTGTCTGCCAAGCTGCCCAGGCTCCAGAGCGGTACTTTCAAGCAGCCCGGGCTACATTAGGCAGGCTGCCTCCAAAAATAAAAGTAGAGTAGCTGTATGCACACATCATCTTAGGTGAGCTAATTAGCAGTTTTAAGAGGCAGTGCCAATTAGCCACACTTCACAGCTGCACAGCTTCCACTTTAGGAAGCAGCCTGCCTGAACCAGCACGGCACATTTGAGGATGCCGTTCTGGATCATGGTAAGTTTGCTGTGTAGGTATGGCCTATGAGGAAAACCAGGGTCATTGCTTTGTAACTTTCTATTGTACAAGTATTCTAATCAAAAGTAATTAGAAATCATTTTGTTAGGGATATAGTTGATTGACAAGGCAAACCAGTGAGATAGTATTGACTATTTCAGAGAAAAGGCCTCACAGAAATGTATTAGGTCTACAAATGTTGACATTGACTTAAAAATCCAGAGATGAAAAAGGTTGGGGCTCTTCGCATTTGCTTCCTTGTCATCTTTGATGCTTCAGGGTTCAGTCTCAAGGCTTCCTCTCTAGCTAGGGGGATTAGAAATCCTCTCTTTAATGAAAGCTCAGGCTCTGTGCAATCACATGACTCTCCAGGAGCTGAGCATTTAAGGGGGAGGGAAACCTTCAAATACAGCAAGACCTGTGACAAAATTCTGAAAGATGGTAACACTGATATTTGCTCTGCTGTATTTTAAGATGCAAGGTTTAAACTGATTGAGTTAAGTATACACCTAACTTTACAGGTATGTGCCAGGTGAAAAGGAGTTTATCTATTCAGCATAAATAACTAGGCATTCATTTCATTTAAATAGCAGTAAGGGGTATGTGCAGATGAACTATTTACTGCGAGGTGAAAAGAGACAGGGATTTATCACAGCAGCTGCTCTACAGTAACTGCCCCTGGGCACAGCCTTGCTCCTATGGCAGATGAAAGCTGAACTGCAGGGCCTTGGGCTTCTTTCATTTCAGTTTCAATTTTCTTTCAAAAGAAAAATGGCCTCTACTGCCTTTGGTTGCAAAGGCAGCCTTGGGACTGCCCCAAATGTAATTGCTGCAGTGATATCTGCAGTTAAGCTGAATGCATAGTTGAGAAAGGTGTGAATGGAGCCTGAAGTCTTTACCTGGTTAAATGTTGCATCCTTAGCGGTTACAGTGCTGATGAAAGCGGGCAACAAAAAGGTGTGCTCCCATTAGGTCGGTCTGCAGAACGTCTTATAAGCAGCATTCTGCTTTGGTGCTGCTGTGGGGCAGGTCAATATTGCTGCAATATTGCCTCTTCTCGAGGCCTCTGGGATGGTGCCTCTCTCTCTGACCATGTGAGAAATGGGTCAGACCCAAGTAGATCAGGCTCAACTATTTGAAATTGTGTATATTCTACCTGTAAAGCTCAGTTTCAACCAGACCTGTTCAGCAGCTCCTCCAGATGTCCGTCCTGTTCCCTAGTTCTTTCTGTGTGACCGAGCAAGTGCCAGAAAGGATCTTGGTGGGAGTTCAGAGAAAAAGAACGAGTATGAGGCATCTAGGAAATATGGCCTACAAAGAAAGGTTGAAAGAAAAGGATGTATTTAGTCTAGTCTAATAAAGATATGACTGTGTAAAGCAGCGGTTCCCAAGCTGTGGGTTGCAACATCAGCAGATGGGGCCGTGGGAGCCAGGGGCCACACGGAGGAAATGGGCTCGGGCGGAGGAAAAGTTTGGGAAGCGCTGATGTAAACGGCTG
>NW_017728925.1:3981376-3983084 GCF_001723895.1 Crocodylus porosus
GGCGGCGGCGCCGGGCGCGGGCGGGACGAGTCCTCTGTGTGCGGAGCCCGGCGCAGGCGCGCTCGGTGCCGAGAGCCGGCGGCGGGCGGCTGCTGTTTCCCGGGCGCGGGGGAGAAGGCCGCCGCTCTGCCCCAGGGCCGCCAGGATGTCGGTGTCGCACAGCTCCAAGCTGAACAAGGCGGTCAGGGACCAGTACATGAAGCTGCCCCAGGGCGGCTCCGTCCAGGTCACTTACGTCTGGATCGACGGCTCGGGCGAGGGGCTGCGCTGCAAAACCAGGACCCTGGGCCGCGAGCCCAAGAGCGCAAAAGGTGAGGCTGGCGCTCTGCGCCGGGTGGGGAGCACCGCGGTGCGTGCGCTTCTGGTATGGGCGGCTTGTAATTTTATTGTAATAGCAGGCAGCTTCTTACGCCTCTGAGGATTATCCAGCATGCATGAGTGGAGCCGAGGCTTGTTTTCATCCGGTTGTACGAGGTAGCGAACAGCCAGGTTCCTTCAGGATAGCTCATTTCAAATTTTTCTACCAGTAGAGTCCAGAGAGAAGGATGGGGGGGGTCCCAAGGTCCCTTTCCCCAGGGAAACGAGCAGAGCTGGCTTGTGACGCGACTTGTCTGGATGCTGTGAGCAAGTGAAACCTGCGTAGTTGAGTCCTACTCAGCTGTGATGGCGATGGTGACCCTGGGTGGCTTAAGTGCCTTGAGTATTGAAAATCCAAATCCGGTATCTCCTTTTCACCAGCAAAGCAGCTGCTGGAGGCAGTCCCTAACTCTTCCTGTCCCCCACCTTTATAATTGGAGGGGCCACCGTTGCAAGCCGTGGCTGAAAGACCGGCCTCCGAGTGGATATATAGTGGAAGCAACAGCTCCACTCCTTTCCTTGTGAAGGAGTCCTCAGCGGCGTGTCTGGGTGGGTAATGGGGTGCGTTCTTCTTGGGATCTCCATCAGGGCAGTAATTTGGGAGGCTTACTGCAAGTTGTCTTCTGCTCCTGTCGCCCCCAGATATCCCAGAATGGAACTTCGACGGATCCAGTACGGGCCAAGCGGAAGGCTCCAACAGCGATATGTTCTTGATCCCAGTCAGGATATTCAGAGATCCTTTCTGTCTGGACCCTAACAAGCTAGTACTGTGTGAAGTCCTGAAATACAACAGAAAACCTGCAGGTGAGCATCTTGTGCATTTGCCTAAGGTGGTTGTTACTGGGATTGGTGTGCTACCAGACAGACCCGGGGGTGGTTTGCACGACAGCATCAAAATATTCAGTGCCTCTCAATTGCTGAGCACCCAAAAACTCACTAGGATTGTGTGGGAAGCTGCAGGTGCTCCTTGGCTGATCACGAGCTGACCTGTGAGAAGTGAATATAATGCTTAGGGCTGCAGAAATCCTGCAACAATCGGTATCGGCAAGTTCTGCCTTAGCATGTAGTGCAAGGGCAAGGGGAATTCTATTGTCTGGCAAAAAATAATGCTAATATTCTGCATGCTTCTTGTCAGCAGAGGTCGCCACATGTCTCGCAAATCAGACATCCCAAATAAGGGATCTGCCCTTTAATTCAACAGCTCTTTGGAGCCTGCGTTTGAGGACATAAACTTGATGATTAGGAGTTTACAGCCCTGAAAGCTGTAAATCTGAAACGTTCAGAACTCTTAAAAACGAGCTTCATGTCTCAGCTCATAATGTAATGCTTGTAGCCCTGGTTCAGCACCGTG
>NW_017728925.1:3983095-3984351 GCF_001723895.1 Crocodylus porosus
CTTCGTTGTTGCTTGTACAAAACTCTGCTTATTTGCATTAAGGCAACTAGCAAGAGCCCGATCTGAATCTGAATGCGAGTAGCCACGTCTTTGGCTGTACGATGGCTTTATCCTTCTTTCTATTCTGTTCTGGGCAAAGGGAAATATGAGGCCTGATGGAGGGGTAGCAGAAGTCAGTCATCTGGTTGTCCTAGATGTATATGAAGAAGTTGATCCCTGTTCTGCAACTAACCTAGATACATAGTGTGAAAGTTAAGGAGATAGATCTGGGAAGCATTTAACTCGTAATGAAGAAAGGGGTAGCGTGGCTTCTGTGAGGGATTTGTGGACAGAGGTGCCTTCAGGCCAGGAAGAGAGGAGGGTCACATCTCCAGCCTCAACTTGAGGGTCTGACTTTGTGACCTTGTGCTAGTCCTCCTTAGGAGTGGGGGGGTCTGTGAGCTGTGATAGCTGAAGACAGACCTTAGTTGGTGTTGAAATACTAATACTCGTTTTTTTCCCCCCTGTGTGTGAAGTACTGCAGTCTTAACTTCCTGACTTGATTTTTTGGAAGCTACTTGATTGTTTTGCCTGTATGAGCTCTACTTCCCTTCTAACCAAGGCCATTCTCAAAGAAAAGCCTTTTTCTTTGGGTAACTGTTCAATAACATGAAGGCTTGATATGGCTGGAAGGCTCTGTCCTGGGTCTGTTCACACAAATCTGGGTTAGGGAAATTCTGAAAGGAGACTGTGCCATATATCAGGATGATCCTAATGCTTTACAAACACCAATCCCCAAGCTGTTAGCATAGACCAATTCATGTGAGTGGCAAGGATTTTTGTGGGTATTATCCTTTATTGGACCAGCTACATGATTGGGAAAGAGTTAGAAAAGTTTTCAGTGCAGTTTTCAGTTTCAGTTTTTCACTGCAACGTATGTCTAAGTCTGTTCAAACCATGAAGCTGGTCCAATATGATGGCACCCACAAAAATCCCTGCTTTAGTTTATTTCCTAGACCATCATGGCTAAAACATCCCTCCAGTACTATCAGTGTATGGTCCAAACGCTTATTTGTTTTTTGTTACTGTCTAAATGCTTTAAGTGGGCGTGCTCTAAAATGAAATTTCCTTTGCTCCTCTTCCCATTAGTTCAAAATGGTGCAACTGGTGTGATTTACTAGAATCGTAAAAGACCTAAATGTTAAGGTATCCGTTACTGCCTGGAGGCTGCCTCTCCTTAGTATAGAGGAATAATAATGCTCCATTTGCCACGTCTC
>NW_017728925.1:3984379-3985647 GCF_001723895.1 Crocodylus porosus
TAGCCTGTTTAGCATTCGCACAGTCTTGCTTGGGGATCCATCTTCATGACAATCAGGGTTGTTCTGGTTTCCTTTACTACCACTCTGAAGGAGAAGGCCAAGGTTATGGTGACTTCTTGCAGGAGCTGATTGTGGGAATCGTGACTTGTCTATCAGTCGTCCTGGATGCTTACCAAGAACAACATAGAGGAAAGAATGCACTGGAAAAAGCTTGGTTTTAGGGGCAGGTACACAGGATGGAAAGGTTAAGGGGCTAGACTGGCAGTGAGAGGGATCGGGTATGCGCCAATCCACTGTGTCACCTCGGGGTATATTACATAATCTCTCTGTACCAGTCTGTGAAAGGAGAAGAATATTTGCCTACTGGTGGTAATGGTTCTAGTGATAAGCTAAATCCATACGCACAGGGCAGATAGCCAGATGTTGAGGAGATGGGGTAGTTATATGACTACTTAGATATACGTTTGGGGATTTTTGTGCAAATTTTAACAGAATGAGTTTAAACAGAGTCTTCATTTATAAATTGCATGCACATTTTGATATGAAACTCTGAAATCTGCTGTGTCTCTAAGTGGGCAGAGGAGGAGAAGGGAAACCTTGTAAAACGGGTGTTACTTTTCCCTATTCCTCATGTTGCTCTCTGTTGGATTAGATGTAGCAGACACTTCCCAGCTCAAACAAAGCCCAGGGATTTATAAGCCTGTGGCATACAGAGAAAAGTAGGATTATGGGTTGTTAGTAACCTGAAAGGCATTGCTTGCAGAATGCAAACAAGGATGGGAGATCAGCTGCAGGACAGCCCTCCGTATAGTTCACAAGGATCTTTTGCACCAACTGAAGTCTCTTCAAGTAAGAGAGAGCCTCAAGTGCTTGACTGAATTGGAAGTGCTGGAGGGTGGATGGTCCCAGGGTGTAAGTATTAAAGGTCTAACAGAAGAAGCTCTCTCCTTTCCAGAGACCAACCTGAGGCACACCTGTAAGAAAGTCATGGACTTGACTAAAGACAGCCACCCTTGGTTTGGAATGGAGCAAGAATACACACTGCTGGGGGTCAACGGACACCCGTACGGCTGGCCTGATAACGGGTTTCCAGGTCCACAAGGTAAGAGGTAGTTACTTCTTCCTCAAACGTGCATGCATTGCTTGTCCGCTGCTCTAGTGGGTCTTTCTTTTCTCTTTCTTTTCTCTTTCTTTTCTCTTTCTTTTCTCTTTCTTTTCTCTTTCTTTTCTCTTTCTTTTCTCTTTCTTTTCTCTTTCTTTTCTCTTTC
>NW_017728925.1:3985747-4018038 GCF_001723895.1 Crocodylus porosus
TTCTTTTCTCTTTCTTTTCTCTTTCTTTTCTCTTTCTTTTCTCTTTCTTTTCTCTTTCTTTTCTCTTTCTTTTCTCTTTCTTTTCTCTTTCTTTTGATACTGACTTGCAAGAGAGATCTAACCCTGGAAGGTGTCAAATGCTCCTGGCTCCTGCCTGCCCTTACAGATGTTAAAGATAATCCATGGTTCATAGAAAGTGCCAAGATCCAAACCTATCCAGAAAGATGCACCTGTGATGCCTCCCTGACCAGGGCCCCCAAACCTTCGATAAGAATTACATGGGCAGAAGCCAGTGGGACTCAATGCAGGGGCTGCCTTACGATATTGGCTCACAAAATGTGTTCTCACTTGCTTGAGCGAGAGGAAACCAAATGAAAGCATCTTGCTTGGGAGCCTTTCCCACTTGTGCAGCAAACTGGGACTAATGGGTAGATGACTTGAGCTTACTTATGCAGCTTCTCTTCTCACTTCAAAAGGTATTGCTGGCATCTGATCGAACCACAGGCTTCTTGCCTGGGTCTCTGTCAAAAACCACGGTCAGGCAACTGTGCATAACTTTCTTGGAAAAATCTTAAAATGCAGGCAATTTAGTGCCAAGGTTAGGTAATTAGCAGTTGTTTATCTGCTGCACTGTGCGCCATGCAGCTCACGTGATGTACAGTGGTGTGGTGCCACTCGTTTCTGACTGGTACCCAAGATTAAATAACCGTTTTGGCCCTAGAACTTGTTTGTTAAGGGTTTGAGAAGCTGACTGGAAAAAAGTCTGCATATGGTTAATAATCAGACAAGCGCTCGCATGTTAAGGCTTGGGCCCTCCAACAAAATCCCTGCTTTTGAACACAAACAAGTTTGGTCACCTAGATGGGCCTGAGAGAGGGCTGAAGGAGTGCTGCTGGAGAAGGTTTCTTCCTTCCTTTCAACTTCTTCTGGTAGCAGCTGACTTTTTTCTTTTCAGAATCTTTTTCTTTTTACCCTGGATTTGTACTGAAGGTCTACATTTTAATAGCCCTTCTTGAAGAAGGAAAACCTGTAAGACATTGAAGCAGGTTAAGAGTTTTGAAGGCAATTTTGGCACTTGTTACAGTGAACATTGGCCATATCAAAGGCCTCAAAACAAACTCGAAAAGCTTTTCTATTACAAGATCAGTTCATAGTGGAACAGTTCTTCACTTTGTATCTCCCTCCTGCCCCCACACTTAACAGGTTGGGAAGGTACATCCAGTGCATTGTCTCTTCTGGAATTTAACAGTGCTTCTTGGTGCTTATCTGCAGTCGAAATGGGGCATGTCAAGTTTGTTTGAGAGGTACCCTGGAATCCTGGCAGAAGACTAGATGGTTCAGTGTTGGGAATGGGAAAGGGAGCTTTTAACCTCCCTAATAGTTAGTTATTTCCACCAGTCCTTCTTCAGTCATGACCTACAGTTATTCTAGCTAAAAGCTGTTCAGTGGCGTATACAGCAGAAGGCATTGATGATCAGCTTGGCTTCTGAAGGGCAGGCTCCATATCCCAAAGGTCAGCTTTTGAGTTGGTTGCATTATTTGCAGCCTCAAGAGAGAGGCAAGTGATTGGGCACACCAGAGCACATTCATCTCCCACCTTGGGGATAACCCCTTCCTCTCCATTTGAGGTGTTGTTGAGGAACCTGCAATTTCTATGGCTATTCCTTGGGCTCTTTCCAGGGCCTCTCCAGGCTTCCCACCTGCAATGCTCATGGGGATGCTGGTGCTGGTGCTGCTGCTAGAACAGGGGCAGGCAATTATTTCAGGTGGAGGGCTGCTTACTGAGTTTTGGCAAGCCATTGAGGGCCACATGACAGGCAGCCAGGGGCAGACAAATACTAATTTTCTAAATTTTTTTTAAGGGCCTTGCAGGCCAAATA
The DNA here is from genome assembly GCF_001723895.1 of Crocodylus porosus. Taxonomy (NCBI): domain Eukaryota; kingdom Metazoa; phylum Chordata; order Crocodylia; family Crocodylidae; genus Crocodylus; species Crocodylus porosus. The sequence goes on from NW_017728925.1 coordinate 3,987,628, forward strand.
GAATGGCTGGGCGGGCTGCATCTGGCCCACAGGCCACATTTTGCCCACCCCTGTGCTAGCGACATTGTGGTAACTTTTCTCTCTCGTTTTTCTTCCAGGCCCTTACTATTGCGGGGTTGGAGCAGACAAGGTGTACGGGCGCGACATTGTGGAGTCCCATTACAAGGCATGTCTCTATGCAGGGGTGAAGATCTGTGGCACCAATGCTGAAGTCATGCCCTCTCAGGTATGTGTGGGAAAAGGTGCTTCTTGCATGTCCTGTCAGGGTAGCGATTTTCATCTAGCCAAGAGGCTTTTTTTTGTGGGGGGAGACATGGGTGCCTGCCTGACAATGCCCCAAGCGTAAGTCCTGAAGTATTGTCCCCAAGGATCAGGTTCTTCCAGTCTTTAACTGCACCCTATTTACAGTTTTCTAGTACTTCTTACCCAGTAAAGAAGGGAGTTTTTCCAGTAAAACTACTTTGAAGGAGCATAATGCATTTCTGTACTGCATCTGGTCTCCACTGTTGGAAGGTGAAAACAGGAGTTTTCCAAGTGGCTATGTGGCTAGATTTCCTCTCCCCTGGCTCAGTCCCTTGTCATCTGCTTATACCTGAATCAAGCAGCCCCTGAATCGGCTAAGACTTTATAAAGGAAAAGTTGTGACAGTCTAGCTGATAGTGCAGTAACTTTGTTTTAACTACTAACAGCTCTTTTGTGTAAATGCTCCTACTTCAGACTTGTCAAAGTTGCAATACTTTATTTTTGAAATAGCACCTTAAATATAAAGTTCTTGCAGTTTGTGTGTAAATAAGGTGCAGTAAGCTTGTAATGAGAGGTTTTCCACCTTGCTGCTGTTTGTTGTTCTGCAGTTTGTGTGGCTGGTGATCATGGTAGCATTGGTAGATAAGGCATCGCTGCAGTGGAAGCACGAGGGAGAGAGGCTCTGCAGTGCTCCACTGAGTAGAACCAGTCCATATGCTTGCTTGGGAATGAGCAGGTGGGGAAGGATGAATTGCAGACATGGATTCTGTGATGCCGTGTATCTGTATAACGTAGCTCTGCCCCTTCTACTAGCTGGGAACCAAAGAGCTCACAGGGAGATTCTGGCTCAGACCCCAGTTGGAAAGGAAATTGTTGCATTTATTATTTTGGAATTAATTCAGGGAAGTCCTATGGCACATGTTAGTAAGTAGTAAGGTTAGATGCTCATAACCTAATTTTGTAATGTAGGACTATATGGTTCTAGTTCTGCTGAGGGCAGTTGTAAATCGAGTTCAAGACTAGGTACTCTGCACTAAAGTGAACCTTCCTCCTCTTCCTTCACCTGGTATTTTCTTCAGTGTCCTACTTGTGGTCCTTGCGAGACTGCAGGATGTCTGCAGATGCCATATCCCTGAAATGCATCAATAATGGGAATCTGACTAGGCCCCTGCTTAGTCACTCGGGGAGAAGCTGCTAGCTTGAGTAGAGAGGAGGTGCATTGAGCCCAATCCCCTGCTATCATAGGCAGCCATACAACTGATAAAATCGCATATTAAAAAGTAGCTAGTTTCTGAAACAGCCATTGTAACTGGGGGTGTGATAACCTTGCTTCACCAATGGCTAAAAGTCTTCTAACTTCCATCTTAAACTTATTCATGACCAGTTTCCATGCGTTTGTCCTTGTGCTAAAGTTCCTTTAGCTTAAATAGGTCGTCTTCCTCCCCGGTGCCATGCCCCATTCGCGTATGTTATCAACAGCAATCCTGTTTCCCTCAGCCTTCATTTTTTAAATTTAAAAGCCAACCTCTATTACTCCTCAAGGGGACTTCCAATCCCCTGATCATCCAGGTAGTCTTTCCTTCAGTGGGCCTCAGTTACATTTGGTGTAATCTACTGTCAGTGGCTGAGGGAAGAGAATTATAAACCCCAGTGTTCATGGCAGTGCCTTCTCTCTCCTTTTCTAGTGGGAATTCCAAGTCGGACCATGTGAAGGCATGGAGATGGGAGACCATTTGTGGATGGCTAGATTTATTTTGCATCGTGTTTGTGAAGATTTTGGAGTTGTGGCTACTTTGGACCCCAAACCAATGACTGGCAACTGGAATGGAGCTGGATGCCACACCAACTACAGCACAGAAGAAATGAGAAAGGAGGGAGGTCTCAAGTGAGTCCTTCCTGAAGAGGCTGGGATGGGTCAGGGATTGTCGCTTTCATTTCTGTCCAAGGGGCTCATCTTAAAAATATATAGCTACTGGGGTGAAAAACCTAACCTGAAACTATGAAGAGAGGCAGTACCTGGTCAGTATATTACACCTGACCTTGAAAAACTGGCTTCTTCATGTCCCCCCTCACATGGGCATTTGTTGGAAGTTTTTTTTCGTTGTTTGTGTCTTTCTTACTTTTGGTAAATGGTTACAATCATCATCTTTAATGTAAATTATTAAATAATGCATTTAATTGGAAAGCTGTTAGCAACGCTTTGAGCAAATGCTGAGCCTTCCTGGGTACCATTCCAAATTCTGCTAGAGTGGATGAAACAGGAAGGCTTTATAAATAAAGTGTTATCAAAAGAAACCCATTAAAACTTGCTGTTTTTCCCTTTCCTCTTCATTGACTAGACACATCGAAGCTGCCATTGAAAAGCTAAGCAAGCGACATAACTACCACATCTGTGTGTATGACCCAAGAGGGGGGAGAGACAACTCCAGGAGGCTGACCGGCCACCACGAGACTTCCAACATTTTCGAGTTCTCTGCCGGAGTGGCCAACAGAGGGGCCAGCATCCGTATTCCCCGCCAAGTTGGCCAGGATGGCTTTGGGTACTTTGAAGACCGGCGACCTGCAGCCAACTGTGACCCCTATGCAGTCACAGAGGCCATTGTGAGGACAACGTTGCTCAATGAAACAGGAGTGGAAACAAAAGACTATGCAGACAACTGAAGTCTGGGAGTGGGTGGGTTTTTACTTCTAAACTAGTTTCTCATGTGGGTTTTATGAATGTGTGACCTCATCGGCTGTCAGCTCAGACTCTTTAGAACCTTGCTTCTGGTTTTGTGAAATGTTGACTTAGAAATATATTTCTATATATATTGTAAGAAGGGGAAAGTATCTATTTTTCTCAACTGGCTTTTCTGGTTCCTGATTTCTAGATCATGCATTGGGGTTTTTTAAAGACTGATTTTAATTTTTGTAATTGACTTTTTACTCTGTACATATAATCTTTATGTGAAAGTTGAAAGCAGCAGTAGCTGCAGCTTGTTTTTTCCATATCTGTGTTGCAAAGAAACAATAAATAGCCTCGTTGGCTCTAGGTCAGCCACTCTTCACTAATAAATGTTTGCTTTTTTTGCAACTCCTAAAGGATCTCAAAATATTGAATGTGGGTATGACAGTGTTACTGACAGACAGCACCACTGGGGTGAGATGTAGCAGCTGTTCAATAGCCTGCAGTGTCTTGCAGTTGTTTTGAACAGGGGGATTGGGGAATGGTGGGGCATCTACACCAGTTAGGTAACAGTATGTAGATGCTTGAGATGAAATTTTGCCTGGACAACGAAGCTACCTCCAAGATAGCAGCCCTGGATCATTAATAACAAGCTGCCAAGAACTTTTTGGTTTGGCTCTTTTTGCCAAGGGGCAGCAAGCAGCAGTGCAACGCAGCACCCAGGCATGATCTCCGGTCACTGGAGCAATGCAGATCTAGATGAGACAGCTGATTACTAAATCTGCAATACCCTTGTCTGCAGCACCCCCATTTTCAGAGTGCTGCCCAGACAGTTGCAACTTGATCCTGCTTACCAAGAACCATGTGGTGGGGCCACAGCATAGTGTAGTCTGAAAAGAGCAATTTAAAACACAGGCATAGCAGTGGAGTCTTCTTGATGCATCTGAGACCTTGAATCTGATTCTTCACAGCAACTTGCCAGACGCATGCATCTGCTGTAATCTCAAGACTAGAAGAAGATGGCAAGAAAGCTAGTGATGTCTCATCTGTGTGTTTCTGCCAGTGGGATTTTTTTTCCTGATCAAAGTGAAAGCGTTGCTGCTTCTTGTGATTTGGGGGTGGAAAAACAAGAATCCTCATTTTGTATTGCATCCTACTCAATCATGTGCCCCAGAATATACCTTGCTGGAGCTGCCTAGTGCAGCAGTTTTCAAACAATGGACCTGGCAAGCAATACTAATGCCCCTTATTCTGGCTCTCCATGCTGTGTCCATGTGTCCTGTAGAATGGATCTGATCTGCTGATGCTCTGGTGAGCAGAACCACCCACCGATCTACTGTAACAAAGAAGAAATGCATGGGATGTAGAAATCAAGCCTGGGTCTCGGGTACAACAGGTGATAGTTCTGCCTCTTGAAGGGGAGTATGAGTTATAAGGAAGCCCCCTATTGCAATGTTCACTTCCCTGTCTGTTCAAATGGGGCCTATAATCACGCCTTTGCTATCTATGGGTCACTGCTGGATCTCCTATGGGTGTATGCATCCTGCTTGCTTACTTCCTTGTGAGCAAGAGAAGTTGCTCCCTTCTCTTGCTTGCAGGAAGCCAAGAGCCCATCCACCTCCATCGTGATTCTGCAGAAGGCAAACATCACCTGCAGCCTAAGCAAACATGGCTGGGGTGGGCGAGCAGCTGGCAGGCGTTTACACAGCGGGGTGCGGCTAGCTGACTAAGCAGCCATCTCAACTGCCTGCTTCCTAAGTATCCTAGCTAATTGCACAGGGCTCCATTTACACTCCGAGCAAAGTTGAAGGCCTTTAACGTGACCTGAAGCATACAAAAAGATTGTGGTAAGTAATTATCTAGGGATGCTTCTGTACCTACGTCTGCTACTTGCTTGGGATGCAAAGGAGGATATGTGGGACTTGGCACCTCTGGGTGCAGGAGAGGAAGCTGAATCTACTGCTGTCATCCTGAGCTAAAATGCTCAGAGCTGGGGAATAGTTAATTCATTGTGTTCACCAGCTAAGGAAACTTGTTGGCTTCTAGGCTTTGGCTTGAGCCCATACTTACCAGGCTGTCATTTAGTAAGGACCAAGGATGAAGAAAGTTAATACTTAACATAGAACTTGGCTAATTAACTATGTAAAGGGGCAGATAAGACTTGTGACCCTCCGTTTAGAGGTGATACATGGCCATAGAAGGGGAGTACCTGGGACAGATGATCCATGAAAGCAGTGAATTTCAGACAAGTTCCCGGCTAGACTGTGGTACCAACAATTTGTGTTGCTTGGGCCTGGCTCACATGAGTATGCAGCACTGTTTTGATCAGGGTGGCATGCAGGTGTGTGAGGGAGCAGAAGATAACTTCCTGACTTCTGGACCAATGTGTCTCAGACCCCAGCCTCACGAAGTATTTCCTCTGTTGATTCCAATGGGATGTGGGGACTTAAATGCCTTTTGAGCTTTTGGTTCTCAATCTTGAGGGGTCAGGAAAGCCTTGTGGGAGCAGCACATGCATCAGGAATGGAGCAAGAGAAAGAGGTTTGGATGTGGTTCAGACCCTTCTGAAGTGTCCTGTGTTCAACCAGCTTCTGTGAGCAAGACGGGATCAAAGCAGATCCCCAAGTACACGTGCCCGAGAAACCTGCAACATGGAACTGGACCAGAACATTGAAACTCTGGCTCCCAGCTCATCCTAACCTGTTTCTCTGCCTTCTGCTTTTCCCCTTGCATGCTTGTGGGGCTCACATCCTCAGGAACAGCCCCGCTGAATGAGGGGCACAGAGTGGTCACCCCTGTTAACTGCAACATTGGCTCTTTTGCCCTGCCGGCACCTGCTGCTCGGCCTACACGAGACCTTCATTTTCCCTGCTGCAGTGACTCTGCTACCCATGCTGAGATCTTCCCACAGCCTTAGTTTGCAATTAATGTGAATGCTCCCTTGGCATCACTTCCTGGATCCTGCTTGGCCACCCCTGGTTCTTCTAGGCTTTTGCTGTCTGAGCATTACTCTTCCCCCTCTTCTGGAACAGGGTTATCAGGGTAGGAAGGCAGCTGCCAGATTTGGAGGGGTTCTTTCAAGCCAGCTTGGACTCACCTCTGCTAGGATTCCTGCCCTGCACAAAGCAGACCTGCAAGGCAAAGCTCTGATCTCCACCAGCTGCAGATTCGTTCAACTGCTGCCAGGGGATAGATAAGGAAGAGACTCACTGTCTGCTGCAGGCTTTAGCCCTCTGTTTATTAACAGAATTCCCATGCAAATTAAAGCCGGTCTAACCCAGATACAATGCATAACTCAAGTACTATGCCATAACCCTGGGTGCCATACAGGGTAAGAGGTTACAGGCTTGCTTTTCAGAAGTTTTGCTGCCCCCAGCAGGAACAGACCAGGAATAGCTCATATTTATTTCTTGGCAATGACCTTGGGCACTTCCCTTTCTCTTTGCCACCCAAGTCCCAGAGTGAATGCCGGCAGGGGCCACAGTTCCTCCAGCCTCACTTATTTCTGCCTTGTAGCTCTTCCCTTTTAGCCCTGGGAAACTGCCTGTATTGTGTGGCTCGCTCAGTAGTGCTTAGCAAAGAACAGTGGCCTCTGAAAGGTAATACCAGTGCTCCCTTCTACCCCCCCTATTTCTTCCTCCTTGCCCTGGCCAGAAGCCTGGGGGCTCAGTGGCTGGTATGAATGAACAGCTGGGAGATTTGCAACAGAAACTGGAGAAACTATTTTCACGGCTCACAGTGATCCGTGGGACTCACCACCACAGGATGAGGATCTGATGTGTAGTACACAGATGGACCCCAGCATAAAGAGTTGGCCCTTCAGAGCCAGGCCTGCTGAGCAGCAGGGGGACACGGTGCTGTGATTTGACCCTGCACCTGTCTTTTGCTATAGGCCCATTTTTGCCCCTGGATATATCCTAGACTTTGCAAATATGGACTTCAGTGGAGGCTCCAATGTGAGAATGTTATCCTGGCAGAAAGTATTAGCCATTTAACCTTTACAGTAAATGGTGGGTTGGGATCAGGCTGCCTGTTCAAGTATAGGCCTAGCTGGGAAGTGACTGTCTTGGGAGATGTGATGATTCAGTGCCTGTTCAAGCATATCCTAGCTGGGAAGTGACTGTCTTGGGGGAAGTGATGATTCAGTGCCTGTTCAAGCATAGTCCTAGCTGGGAAGTGACTGTCTTGGAGGATGTGATGGTTCAGTACATCTTCTGAACAGGTCCAACATAAATATGTGACGAGGCAGTGATGTGGACAGCTGTTGAGCCTGACCAAGAGAAATGCAAGTTGCGGCCCCCTGATCCAACCCAGCAAGTTACTGTAGTTGTGCAACTTGTATTTATAGATAGAGGCTAAAAGAACAGGTAACCAGACATCATGGCTGGAGGGTATCTGTGGCAAGGTTCAGGATTAATCTGGCCCATGTCCCTTGGAGGCAGCATTGCTCAACTGACCAGGTGTATCATGGGTTTTCTCACCTCCCCTAGAAGCAAATGAGATGTTGACTACTGCCCAGCATGACAGGGCTCTGGCACTAGGATAATCTTGTAAGGCAAAATCTCTGTTTCCTTGATATGGCCTGGCTTATAAATTATAATACAGCCAGAATGGCTGAGGCTTCATTTCTGTCTATATGGCTGTAATTGCACTTGTTTACCTGGGCTTGTGGTAAGAATTTATGTCAAGCATAGACCCAATCCTAACCCCAGCTCCTGCTTCTTTGTCCCTTCTCTGCAGTCCCTGGCACAGAGGCTTGCTGGGGTCTTCCCAGGTAATACAGGTAAGAAACTACAGATCTGTCAGTGCCTGTAGCTGGAAACTGAGCTTTGGTCTAAGGAAGTTGACTCAACCTTTGGATGGTCCCCCTGTATTATAGGAGCTGTTCAGCCATTGTTGCTACCTCCCCTGGTGCTAAAGCTTGTTCCTGACTAGAATAACTGCATCGAGTGGCCACTCATTGCTCATTCAAATTTCCCTTTTCAGCTCTTCATGCCGTTCCTCCCCAAAGACACTTAAACAGAAGATCAACAAGCCATGTAGATTATAAAGCCACAAGAAACTTGTGATAATCTGTTATGATCTCTTGGCTAACGCAGGCCACAGGACCCCCCTCATCTTATTCCTGTTGCAGTGAGAGCAGATATTTTAGAAGAGCATCCATTTGGCCTCTCAAACTTCCCAGGGAATGAAGAATCCACTGCAGCCCTTGGTAAGTTGTTCTAACTGTTAGTTACCCTCCCGGTTTAAATACTTCACCTTTGCCAGCTTCATCTGCTATCTCCTTGGTGTTGTTGTGCCTTTGTCTGTTGGAATGACTCAACCTGCATTATTATATTTCTCTGCCCCGTAGAGGTGCTTCTAAACAATGATGAAATCTCCCCTTGTTCTTCCTTCTTACAAACTGAGCAGACTGAGTTCCTAGAGTCTTAAAGCATGTTTTCCAATCCTTTAAACATCTTTGTAACTCTTCTCTGGGCCTTCCCCTGTCTTTCCACATTCTGCTCCAGTTGAGGACAGCAGAACTGGACACAGTAGTCTAGCAGTAGCTGCACTAGGGACATAGAGGTAATATAACCCACCTACTTTAACTACTCACCCCCACTTGTGCATTTGTGGATGGCATTAGCTTTCTTGTTCACAGTATCACCCTGGATGCTTACGTTCAGCTGCTCGTCCCTCATGACACTAAATTATGCAAACCAACCTTTTAAATATGTTGCCTAAAACTCCTTGGGCAGGCCGTCTGACCCAGGAGTCCTACCGTTGATGAACCTCCGAGGGTCTGCTCGACCTCCTCCAGTGTCCACTCCTCCAGCTGCTGTTGCTTGGTTTCTCTGAGGGCCTGGGTGAGGCTGCGTGACCCCCGGGTCCTCCTGTTGTGCAGCGTAGAGTTCTCAGTAGAAAGCGGTCACTGTTTCCAGCATGTCCTCCTTTGACCGGTGCTCTGCTCCTGCTCCATCTCTCAGGCACATCATGGGCTTCTCTTTGTTCTTCTTTAATCTGGAAGTGGGCCCTGGAACGGAAGATCTTTTTCCTGGCTTCTTCCTGGCACCATGCCCCAATCTGGGCCTTTACCCCCTGCATGTCCCCCTTCACATCCCACCCCACCGCCGCCTGCCTGTGCAGGTCCTGTAACTTATGAGTCAGGCACTTGTGCTGACTTCTGTCGGAAAAAGATCTTGGTCCTTTCTTTGATGCTGGCCCATCACTCTGTCTGGTTTGGGTACAGGCTCTCGAGGGTCCTCCAGCCTGCATAGTGCTCTCTGTAACTTTGCTGGGTCTTTTTGTCTTCCAACAGCCTGGTGTTTAGCTTTCCTACCCCCTTGCCCCTCTCCAGCTGACCTCCCATTTCAGCCTGGGTCATGAGGAGGCAGTGATCCAAGAAACAGGCGGGCATGGAGCGGGCTCCCTTTACCTTCCACCCCTTGGGGAGGAGGGCAAAGTCTATCCGGGTTTTGGTTTGCACTACTGGGTCCACTCAGGTGAAATTCCCTCCAGGGCTTTGGGCTTCTTTCTCAGTGTCTGCTAGGCTGTGGTCTTCGATCAGCTGTTTCAGTAGCCTGGAGGATCTGTCTTTGCCTGCCCTCTGGGCTCTGCTGACTCTGTCTTCCTCACTGATGATGCAGATGATGCAGAAGACCCCTGTGATGATTACCAGCCAGCCACTCAGCAGTGTTAGGGCCATGCTTTCCAGGAAATCGTACCATGCCTTGGCTTTGGCTGACACGTACACGCACAGCACCTTGAACTCTGTCCCGTTTGCTTTCCTGGTGGCTTGCAGCAACCTGCCTGCCACTATTTCTCTGTGTGGTACAGGGTGCACATCATCCCCTTTCAGCAGGATTGCACCCACCAGTGGCCCGAGGATTGTTCGCCCCCAACCACAGGGCTGCCCCATGCAGCCAGCGTTTGAAAAGCAAAGAGCTGCTGGTGTTACTGGGGAGACCGCACTCCTACAAGCAGATCACGTCTGCTTCTATCTGTTCCAGTGTCTGTATTACCTGGTCCCATTTCCCAAGCAGTTTTCTGTCCAAAAGAAAATCAGTGCTATGTATTGTGAATAGCAGAGCACTCCCACTGCCCCTCTCCTGTTCAATCTACAGTTTAAAAATGATAATTCTGCAGGCTGGGAGCTTGTCTTCTATGTGTTCACCAACACTAGGCACATAGATGCACTCAATCAAGATTCAAGCACTGAATTGTTGCAGCAAATGGTTCCTTACAAACCTCATAGCAGGAGTTGTATTTGCCGGAAAAAAAAAAAAGTAGGTAGCAACGTCTTATGAGGCGCTGATAGACAAATTGGGCCAGGACACGACCTCTTTCTATATTGCATGATTAATACTGGCAGTAACTACCTGTGACCACCCGGGGGAGATAGTAGAGCTCTCTTTTTTCTTTTTCTTTTTTTTACCTCCTAGTCTTGTCTTGCAGGCGGGGAGGGGTAAGGTTTAGAGAAAGCAATTTCCGTGGAATGCAGAGACACAGGACCAGAGTCTGTTCCTTCCTCAGGCTTCAGATGGTTTCTGTTCACGTGAATAGCATTGCTTTTAATTCAACTGAGACATTTGCTCAAGTGGATTATAAAAAGGAGAGTAGACTTATCGGTATTAGCAACTGAAGTAGTCCAGGCCTCTGGCTAAGAGTGAGGAGTTATGGGTAAAATAGAGACCCACAATAAAATGGCAGTAATAGCTTTTTTTTTTAAAGTCTAGTAGTTGATAGCTTGGCTGGGTCAGATGGTCTGTCTCTAGAGTGTTTATACTGTTCCAAACTATTCCACTGAAAACTGGTCCTTTATCTTCCTAATCTTAGTTCTGCCTTTTAAAGGCCTGAGGCAATATAATATTTTATACAACATCACCTTAGATCCCAAAGGCTCTTTAGAGAGGCTTACAAATGGACAGACCTACCATATTCATGGCATTTCACTCTTTGCCACTAAAATACAGCCAAGACTGGAGTGGAACAGCTGAGCACAACACCACAAGGCAGTGCTTTAGAAGAGGAATTAAAGGACGGGGCTTGTCTAGGTCCGCTTGATCAGTGTGGGGGGCTGGGATGGAAGGTTTCTTCCGTTTCCTTTCAGCCCTGTGTTTGTATGATACCACACTCACCACCTCCAGCTGAAGCTGCAGGAAGAATTTCAGGTTTGCAAAAGGTGAGTTACCAAAATTGGCATTTGCCCTAGGCCATGGTGTGCAAAATTTCTAATGATATCCAATGGCCATAAGTACTCAAGACCTTTGGCTCATATCTCATGCCAAAATCAGCACTTCCAGTGGTACTCTGTCTGCTAACACCATGAGTGCTGAATCATTAGCTGGGTAATACCAGCATTTAGCATTGACATAATGCCTGGCATCTTCAAAGTCATGTACAGGTGCTACCTGGTTAATCTGTCTTGACTCAGAGGCATAAGTCACCTGCTGAGTCACCATTTCCTGCACTAGTCAGAGGTTACTTGTAGAGGACTGAACGTGGAACTGGAAGCCAGGACCTTCTGAGCTGCAGTCATGGCCCAGACCTGCTGTGCACTCTTGGGAAGGGCCTTTAGCTGCTTGGTCACAGAGCACCTTGTGAAGACAGAGCAAGAGCAGCCAAGACGGGTGGAAATGGAGAAGCAGCTGCTGACCACACAAAGACCTATCCGGATCAGCAGCAGGGTGCTTCAAGGCCAAATCCACCAGGCATTGGAAGGTTCGATTGCTCAAACACAGCCAGAACCAGTACTGACAAGTTTTGCTCTGTCGCCTTAATCCTCACACAGCACTTGCGTCCAACCTCCCTGCTGCACAAGAGACAAGGACAGCTCCATTCTGAAGAGCTATTGTTTTTTCAGTCAGTGAAAGGCCGAGCTCTTCACAACAATACGGCCACCCCTGACCCAAATTGTCTGCTCTTTCTCACCCCAACTCCTAGTCCCAAATCTCATTATGGCATCAAAATTGTCATCTGTAAAGCTTATAAATCAGCACTGCATCCTTTTTTGCAAGGATGTCACTGCCATTGTTCTAGGAAGAAAAATACATGTGGACACCCTAGGCCAGGGGTTTTCAACCTTTTTTAACACGTGTACCCTTTCTGCCTCAAAGTTTCACCTCATGTACCCCTTTATATTTTTCTTGTTTTTAAGGGTGGGGGGCAGATTGAGGCCCCCCTGGTGAGGGAGGGAGGAAGTGGGGCTGGGGCAAGGGTAGGTGCTGCACAGCTGGGGTGGAGTGTGAGATCGGAGCCGCGAGAGCTCTGGGAAGCGTGGGGGGGGGCAGCTCCCACTGCTACATGCACCCTGGTGGAGGCCCAGAGGGCACATGCCCCCCAGATCTGTGCTCAGGGCAGTGGCAGCTGCTGCTGCAGGCTGGACTCTGCACCCCGCTGCTGCTGCCCTTGCAACTGGCCACATGTGCAACTGGCCATGAGAAAGTAGCATGGGGTGCAATGGCAGCGCAGGGTGATGATGGTGGCAGTGATGGTGGCTGTTTCAGCTGCCGCAGGCACAGAGAGCAAGCTGAGATGGGGGGGGGGTGAGGTGCCAAGGTGTGCTGAATGGGGCCAGCGGCACCTGGTGCACCGGTCCCCCTGCCCCGGGTAACAAGCAAAGTTGTGGGAAGACAGCAGGGGGAGATGCCACCGCCGTGCCCCGGGGTGCGCTCCATCCCCACCCACCCGCCTGTCCACGTGTATCCCCTACAGCCTTTCTAAGTACCCCCGGGGTATGCGTACCCCCAGTTGACAGCCCCTGCCTTAGGCAGCATTGCTGATATGTTCTCAGCTGCAGATATGATCATTGCACTAAGACAGTGCTTGGAGATCATGCTGGCTTGACTTTGAATGGATGCTGCTATTTGATTTTCCAGTAAACTCCATTAGCCTGGCAGGGTGACTCAGAGTCAAAGGTACTGGTAATTCCTATCTCTCAGCAATACGGGTGTTTTAATTAATTTAAAGAGGAAAAATATGATCTTCTGGGCAAGATGTACTCAGCCTTCCTATGTCTGAGCAGCTGCAATTACAGCTCCAGCCACCCAAGAAAAGATCACGTTCTGCTTGTTTGTCTGGTTTGTTTTTAGATGACATAACTACCCCAATGATGCAATGACAGCAAGGAAGACAGATTGTGGAAGGGAGAGGTGAGCAGTGCGGGGAGGCGGGGGTAGCTGGGAGGAGCAGCGAGGCATCAGAACTTGTTGCTTTGCAGAGTGGGGTTAAAGAGCATTTGTCACTGTTCTCGCTGCTGGACTTCAACCTCTGCTAAAATGAGGAAGCTGACCCCTATGTCCCCACCCTGGGTATGCCACTTCTGGGAGCACGTCTTGCAATTATATCCTGCAGCCTGTGCTAGGATTTTAAAACATGTTAAAAATACACCTCTTTTCTGAGGGAAGGCAGGGCCACAACCTGCTGGCAGGTGCTTTGCTTTATGTACAAAATGCATGCCTTTCCTGCAGTCAGCTCATAGCAGACCAACGAGACAATAACAGGAATTTCATTATGAATTTCATTCCTCCCTCCTTATCCACAAAACCACAAAGGGAACTGAATGAGGGAAGACTCCAATCATGACCTGACTTATCAGGACAAAGCAACTCCAGGGAAGCCAGTGGGGTCAGAGACGGGGCAGAATTTTAACTTCAATAGTTTCATAAACATGCATGTTCTCAAGGAGATCAGCTCTCCTAGGTGCAGATGCCAGCTGATTCCTCAGGCTTTCCAGAACAGGTGGAAGAAAGCTGTCTTGAATGCGTTGGAGAGGATTGGGAGAATGACTGGAGTGACTGAGGCTGTGTCGTCCCGTCAAAGGGATGCTGATTGAAAGCAACATGCCTCATTTGTGCTTACAGTGGTTTAGCAGGTCCCATTCCATCCCCAGCCACATTATTGCTGAATGAACCAATCTGGCTCAGCTATGCAATTGCACAGCCTGTGTCTGACACCAATGGGACTTCTGGCGCACCTGTTTTGTGGTGCCTGGTGCCTGGCCTTGTAACTTAATAGCAACCGTAAATAACCATGACCGTTGTAGAGGGAGACAGATGCAGAATGCACTGAGACAACTTGACCAATCTTCCCAGGTGTGCCGCTGATCACAGACCCTGCTTGTGACCTGGCTCGAGCGGCTGCCACATATGGGTACACCGGACCAAATTATCAGCTCTTGTAAACTGTTAGATTTCAATAGAGCTACCCCAGATTACACCAGCTGCCCTGTGGCACGTGACTACATTTACCAGAAGAAGAATGGAAAAAAGAAAAGCCTTGTATTTCGCCAGCTCCTCTCTGATTTCAAACAACATGTGCAATCTGAGTGGCAGCACATTGCAGTGAAAAGCCCCAGAAAGGCTCCACTTTTACACTGGCAGCATCCAATTTTGGAATAAACCAAACCCTCACCCAAGGGGTCCGGGCTCCCCAACACTTGCCACCTTTGTAGTTATTTACACCTGTGCAATGTGGATGTGAAAAACACTGCCCCATCCAAATGGCATTGTTAGACACGGGCACCCTGACTGTACAGGGGACAAGGCAGTGGAAAGTTGGTACCAGAGGGCATGTCAATATGTCCACACATGTGTTTCCCCAGGGACAAATAGCAGTGGCACAATATGACCTGGGTGCATGGTAAGTTGTCCCAGGATGGGTAGGGGAGGCTGGCCCTAGCAGCCTTACCTTGGGTACTGGGGCCTCTCAGGGCTCCAGCAGCAGCAATCCAGCAGCAGGGAGCCTGGTATGCAGCCAGAGCATGGCTCCAGCTGGCCAGGCTTCAGCTTTGGATGGCATGTGCTGCTGCCACGTGTGCCACCCCACTTTTTTCTGCAGTGGGTTTTTTTTACACCAGGATCTCCCAGAGAGTTGAATTTGCTTTTCAGCAACTGCTTACAGAAAGTGCCCAGGATTCTTTGAAGAAAGGCATTCCATCACTACCAGGGCTTCTAAAGCCTCAAAGATATTTGGAACAGGAGCCAAGACATGATTGTCATTGTTTTTTGTCACAACCCCTTCATGGCCAATTAGTTCATTGCCTTGATTGCAGCAAGTGGGACTGAGGGAGTAGCAAAACAATAATTGTGGAGTTGAGTAAGAGATGAATGTGGAGTTGGACCTTATCTACAAGGGTAGCTGTTGCAGAGCAAACTCCCAGTGTAGACAGACTGACTCAAGGGCAACATCATTTGCACTTGTTTATCTTGGTGTGGAGCAAGGGAAAGGGAACAAGAGTGAATTTTGTGGCACTCAGTATGAAGAAGGTTTAGTCCAGGGGTTTTCATTGGTATCTCTACACCCAGCATTGCATTGTCTCATAGAATGTAAAATATCTCTGCAGAGGGGTGTACTTGGAATATTTATTCATGTCATACCAGCTACTCAGTTCAGATAATGTACAACTGTAGAAAATAAGAGGATTAGCTAATGAATTTGTGGTTCCATAGGCCATTAGGACTCCAGACTTGGAAAAAGCAGGGAGGATTGGAGAAAACAGATGAGACACATTGCCTTCATTAGAAAGGGGATCTGACCACCCAGCTGCCCCAAGCCCCCAGAGCAGTTTGAAGCAGGATTTACTTAACAATGCCCATAACTGTCCCAGTCCTCCTAAGCCTCTGGTGAGTGCTTGTAGAGCCTTCCCAGTCAGCAGGGGAGACGGACACTGGACCTGGTCTGTGTTAGCTACCCCATGTGATTCACAGCTTTTCAGAACTATTTAACAGCTTCCCCAGCTCCAGAAGGAGGTGGTAATTCCACCACCTGGGGGACCAGGGATCCAATTCTGTCTCCCCTACCAAACCAGGATGCTGCTGCTGCTGCTGCATCTTCTCTGTTTTAAGCTAAAGCCATCTCTGTCTCCCTTGGTATTCAAGTCTCAATCACCTAATCTCTGTCCACTTACTCTTGTGCTTGAATGTCAATTGTAGCCAGTTTCTGTGGCACTGCAGTCATTCATCCTGGCTACAGTCTTTCCTACCCCACTCTCCATAGCTCTGGGCTTCTCATCCTTTCTGTGCCATCCACAGGACTGTATGTGGCATCATCTCTCCTGGGTCAGGTGCTGTAGAACGAAGGGGGACTTTGTCAGCCCAGATCCCAGGACTGGTTTTTGGACCCTAGCTCCAGTGTTTCCAAACAAACAATTCACCATCTTTGCCATATCTGCAAACTCAACTGCTCATCTTTCTTCAGCTGTTTGCAATTCCTACTTGCTACCCCTAGGAGACTTACAGAGCTGTTCTTGGCCTTGCAGTTTAAGACGGGAACATTTCAGGTTATTGCAAAAGCCTCATTTTTAAATGCCTGCACTCCATTATGGTAATTGCACATACCGCCACCATGTCACACAGGTCTAGTACACTGAGATGTGGACCTAGGGAAGCTAAACGCAGATGTCTCAAAAGGATACATAATCTCTAGCTCCTGTCGCTTTGGTCCACTTTCCTGGCAGTGACTGTCTGGTAGCCATTTGTGGAAGTGGGACTATGTGCCCACCTGCTGCCAGACCCCAGGTCCCCTGTAGATAAGACACCAGTAGATTTATGCTCACCCTTTTTTATTTTTCTACCCTCATGGACACTCTGTGTTCACCTTTCCCTCTTCAGGGACATAGGAGAGTGGAAGCAAACACACACAAACAAGCCTTCCAAACTTCAGTCACTTTTTACTTTAGCTCCACCAACAATCTATGGACCTAAATAAGATTACTGATCACACATGTACATGACTTTCTGCCTCAGTTTCTTAACCAGTCTCGAGCATTGTTTGGTGTTTGGGCCCCCTTCTTGAACATGACTTCTCCTAAGTATGGAGACTCTTTCCTGCATAGCTAGTTTTCTTCTGCTCTCCCTCTGCATGCTAAGAAACTTCCCCTCTATAACCATTCGCCCTCTTTGTAAGGTGACTTCCTCCACAGCCTCATCAAGTTTTGCAGTGAGTTTTTTGGACACATTTCTTTACCTTAGTTATTTCCCCCCTGTTCTTCCTTGAAAATCAGTCTGCTCTGAGTGGTCTTTGTCTAAGGAGCTTCTATATGAGTAGAGGCTCATCGGGGTTTAAGGATGCTCTGTTGCTTGTCTCCAGGACCCTTTGGAACTTGAGCCTGACATACAGGTCAAAAGACAAAAGGGAGGACAGATAAGACCCACAGTCAAGACATAATTTGTAGTCTAATGCATCTTAATAAAGAAAATCCTCACTGACAAAGAGAATCCCTCAGCTGTACAAGGACTGATTCCCCACATCATTGAACAGTCCTAGTCAGAGATCAGAGCCAAGTGCTGAAATTAGGGGCCAAGGCCAGAACTGTAAACCAGAAAAGCATCACTGGTATTGAGGGAGCCAGGCTGGTTTATGCCAAGAGAAAATCTGGCTCTCTGAGCTAAGTATTATAGCAATTTGGCCTCGTGTGAAATGCATTGCCAGCTTGTCATCCAAAGCCAGTTGTTTCGATTCCCTTCCCTGGACAGTTTCTACTTCTGCTCTATCTTCCTGGAGAAGAGGCACGAAGTGTTAGACATGTGTTCAAACCTGAGCACAAGAAGGGTATATATGGGAGTTGCTCCATTGCCATCAGGGCAGCTTCACCCATTTACACAAGGTGAGAATGGGGCTCTGGCAGTTCTGTAATGGATTAGACTCTCAAAGGTCAGGGATTTCTATATAATGAGCCAATCCAAGCCCCATGAACTTTAGGGAAGTTTAGATTCAGATCTGAATTCAAACCCAGAGAAGTCAATAGTGGACTTTAAAGAAAACTCTGGTCAACTGGTTCTCTGATTATGGTTTGTGACCTCCCCTCTGTGGTTAATGCCCAACTGGCACTTTACTATCTAACAGAATCTCCAACCTGTGAGTGGTCAAGCCTGGCACATGGCTCACAGCTGGGCACCGTGTTGCTTTGCAGAGTACAGGGACCTTTACTCCACCTTGGTTTTGTTAGAGGTATAAGTGCTGCAGCAAGCAGGTAGAGGTACAGAAAGAGTATGTGTAAAGGATGATTTTATGCTGCCCAGATCCATCCTGAGATCTGATCCTCTTTCCCCAATTCCATTAATTATTCTACCCCTTCAATGCTACCTGTGTAACCTGTTGGCCAGTCCTCTTTCCTTGCAGACTCTGCTCAGTAGGATATCACGGAGCAAATGATCAGGCCTGGTGCTTTATGTGTATGTCCCCTGCTAAGGCATTTTGTGATAGTAGATCTGGTTTTACCAGAATGCATGGCTACACATGCAGTTACACTGCCTGTTAAAAGAAGATGCACAAGTGTAGCTGATGACTTCTCCTTTTATTTAGAAAGCTGCTCTGGACACAGCTGGTCATTTTTATTGTAACCCAGGTCAGACAATGGTGTCACTCACTTAGCTGGTTAG
Source organism: Crocodylus porosus (assembly GCF_001723895.1). Taxonomy (NCBI): domain Eukaryota; kingdom Metazoa; phylum Chordata; order Crocodylia; family Crocodylidae; genus Crocodylus; species Crocodylus porosus. The sequence continues at coordinate 4,005,898 of NW_017728925.1, forward strand.
AAAATCACAGGCACGCTCTATGCTGTAGACAGGAGCGACATCACCTTTTCTTTTAAATGAGACATTGGTAGGTGGTAGCTGTAACAAGTCACTGCGACGTAATGAGAATTGTCAGGACACGCAGTGCTTGTGTCATGGCAAAGCAGTACTTTTTAATTGTGCCTCCTGTTCGTAGCTGCACACCTTTGTCAGACATGAATCATCAACCTCATGATAGATTTAATTGAACTAGGATCCTATGATCTTCCAGTCTCATGTACTATCTCTTGGAAAATAAATCAATGATAAGTGAGCACAGTAAAATGTCCTGTCAGGGAGAATCCTGCTGTGGGGAGATGGATTGGATGGGCCAGTCAGATCTTAATAGGGATTTTCCTTCCCTGAGTCACCTGTGGGATAAGACCTGGAAGGCACAGCGGTGGGGAAAGGTCTCTGGACTTTCATACGACCCAGCCCCCTTTACTTTAGCATAGTAGCTGACAGTGAAGTTAAGCAGCAAAGCTCTCTAGTCTAAAGCATTATTTCAGAAAGGGAAATGTTCATTGGCTGGTTGTGCCCTGGAGGCAGAACATTGTTCCTCCAGCTTTAGAAAGCAGCTTTGGTTGAAAAATTAACCCTCTCTTGGGCATCACTTACCTAATCCTAGGTCCTGATTTCAGGCTGCTTTGGGATGTTGTGGAAGTCAGGGACTGCTGGAGGGCACTCATGTCCTCTTTCTCAGGGCCCTGGCCTCTATGCTTGGTGGTAGGGAGGAAGGGGTTCAGGAGATAGTCTGACTCTGTGCCACCGAGGGATTTTTTCATAAAAAAGGAGTCACCCTTGTACCCAGTTAAGCTGCCTTGTCACACCAGAGCTGTGCAAAGCAGCCAAACCAATAGGGGAAAAAACAGTACCTTTGAACTCCCACCAAAGTAGGCCTGGCCTGGGAGTAAGCCCCCTCGTCCCTACAGCCGGTGCCCAGCCATGAGTAGCCTAGGCTTTGCTCTTAGGTATCAAAAAAAGCTCTGGCAACTGTGGAGCATCATAGTTCTTTAAATGTCCTTGTGAAGAGTGGCTCAGCAATGGGAACTGAGAGCAGTGACTTGAACATGCTTCTCAGGACTTGAAATTGATTTTCGCCTGGACTCTGGGAATGACTGATTAATTGCTGAGAAGTCAAGGACTTCTAGGTAGAAAGAAGTGTACTTGGACTAAGAATACAGCTGAGCCTCCCAGACAGCAGGGAGGAGAGTAAAGAAGTCAGGTCAAGGAGGTGAGACCTGGTACTGCAGGAGAGAGACTATGAACAGAAGCAGTAGGTATCTGTGGGGATTTTCCCATTCCTAGAGCAGTGGCTAGCTGTGAGATTACTTGATAGAGGCATCCCCATTTTCCTCTCCATCTTAGATACAAAAATGTCCTAATATTTGAGCTCCTTAGTGGTTCTGTTGCTGTGTCTGTTTTGATGAAATAAATGGGCTGGGTGAGACACAGATCTTAAAATGACCCCCTCACTGCACAACCATCAACAGCTCAGTGAGGCTAAGGGTTATGAGTACAGAAACCTCAGTCACTCATGCCCCAAGGCACACAAACAAGCCCCATGAACTAGGAGCAAATCTAGAGTGAGTGTAGTAGTGCAGTCGCACCTCCTCTCTCAGATCACCTCACAGGAGTAGGAGCCAGGGATTTTAAGTCCTGGAAGCAGGCAAGAAATCCCCCTTCCCCTTACTCACGGCATCCTCTCTCTTCCCCTCTGTGCTTGTTCCCTCCCCCTCCTGCTGCCACTACTTGCTGGTGCAGCTGCTTAGAGTCCACGTGGAGCTGTCTTGCATCTCCACTGTGTCACCGCCACCTTTGGCTACTGCGCCGTGAGCTGTGCTATGATTTACAGCTGTTCCTGGCGAGATGTGGAGGGTAGGGGGCTCCAGAGCTGCTCCTGCCCCACTGCTGCCACGCTGCATGGGGAGCTGGGCTCAGCCAGGGAAAGCAGCAGCAGTGACCAGGTTCTCCCTCCCCGCCTGGCCCCCCTGGGTGTTTCCTGGCCACCCAGGAACAGCCTCAGGGCTGTCGAACCTGCCTGCTGCCACTGCTGCCCCGACTCAGCCCGGTTCCCTGCACAATCACTCCCCACAGGCCCAGCTGGGCCAGGACAGGAACAGGATAGTAGAGGTGATGGCAGGCAAACCCCAGCAGGCTGGGAGTTGAATGGGCAGCCACCCCTGTAGCATTGGCTGTTGCTCCTGTACCCCACTTTTTAAAATGCTGGATCTGCTTAAGCCATTCAAAATCTTCTAACTTGTATAGAAGGAAAATGAAAGGGAAACAGTGAAAACACTGAAAATGTAAAGCACTAAGGCAGGCGTTCAGTTTACCAACCTCCCTTATTCCTTCTCCCTGTGGCCGGAAGAAAGGTTTTATAAGGCAAGCTTCACACCAGTCTGACAGTGCAGGTAGCAGGAATCACCCCTTCTGGGAGGAAAGAGAGATGAAAGTAACTGAAATGGGCTGACGCTTCTGATGGTGCTGTTGTTGCTGGAATTCGATCTCATTTCCTTGTTGACGATACAAGATAAGTGCACAAAAGGGAAGAGAAGGCAACAGAGAAGACAGAAGCAGCAGTCTTCTCCCTGGCCCTCTTGTGCAGACTAGTTATGCAGATAGGGCTCGGGTTTGAGCTATATAAGCCCAGCTCCCACGGGTCAGGCCGGCTGTCCCTGGCAGCCACAAGGTGAAGAGTTCCTAGCAGCAGGGCTCCTGAAGCGACTGCCATTGATATGAATAGCCCTGCAGCCTTGGGAGCAGAGGCAAGTTCTGGGGCAGAGGAAGTCAGAGTTTTACAAGCAGATGGCCTGTGTTTTATTTTGAGCCCAGAGAAGGGGCAGTGAGCAGAACATGGGGTCCTTGAGCCCAGAGAAGAGGAGGCATGAGGGTCCAAAGGCCCAATGAGACTGCATGCATAATTAGGCAATATCACAGAAGAGAAGGAGAGAGAGAATACCCACAAGGCTTGGAGTATGGTGTAGGAGAGGTACGGAGCCATGCAAGGAGCCCCCAAGGCAACAGGTGCCCAGCAGAGGTTACAGCATGAGACCTGCTAGCCTGGGTTTACAAGACTGTGACTGAGGGGACCCAGGAGAGGTCCACTGAGGATTGACACAGGGTCAGGCTCATGCAGAGCCCACAGGCAGCCTCCCTTTCAGAGCCATCATTAAAAGCAAGGCATGGCAGGCAAGATTCAAGGGAAGTGCTGCAGCCGCGCCTGAGCTGGGCAGGGGCCACATAGCCATAAAGGGGTGTCATGACTGCCTGGTGGCCACAGCCTTGTTACACTGCTTCAGCCTCTTCAGAATCTCTTTCAGGATCACCAGAAAGGCCCAGGAGCCTTAGGAGACAGTGGGTTCATAGCCATGTTGGCAAAATCACTCTGTCATTTCAGATGTTCTCCTGGCATCTCTATCAAAATAAGACCCTGTGAAAGGAGTGATGAGTGTCATAAGCTATCTTCTTACTATCTTGGCCACCACTAGGCCTACTTCTATAATGTCAGTGTTGTTCATTCATTTCCCAACTACCCCTTGTCCTTTTTTTCACAGATGTGATCTCAGCTTAGCCATTGTATGGTATCAGTAGGCCTTTTTTGTAGGGCTGTGCGAAATGGCACTGTTCTGTTTTGCCTTGAGCTTCAAGGTTTCGACAGAACAGTGTTTCATTTCCAATTTAATTTTGATTCAAAACAGCTATTCCATTTTGCTTTGTCAAACTAGTGAGGCTGTTTTGACGTTTTGCTAGATCAGGCTGGGGACAAGGAATCAGCCCAGCTGGGCTAACTTCCCATCCCCCATGCTAGATCGGGCTAACTTCGCATCCCTCATGCTAGATTGGGCTGGGGACAGCCCAATCTAGCGCCGGGGAGGGGAACTGAGTGATCGGGCTCAGATCCTTTCCCCAGCCTGATCACAGCGCTGGGGAGGGGAACTAAGCCCAGCTCCAGTTCCCTTCCCCTGCGCTGTTATTGGCTTCCCACAGCCCGGCAGCAGGAGTCGGAGAGAGCCAGGGCTGTGCTCCCGGCTGGTGCTGGAACGCAGCCCTGGTTCTCCCACCTCTCACCACCTCGCTGCTGGCTGCTTCGAAACTCAAAACGTTTCAAAACTTTCAAAATGTTTTGACTAGCTTCGTTTTGTTTCGAGGCTGTTTCAAAGCCCTTCATTTTGATTCAATTTCACTGTTTTGAGCTTGAAATGAGTCGAAACAGTGTTGAATCGAAACAGCTGGTGAAATTTCACAGAGCCCTACTTTTTTGTTGGGACTCTTCCAGCATCCATATCTTTCACTTTGCTGAGTTTTATAAATCAGGTTTTGTAACAGGATGAGCTGGACTTTTGTACGCATGGACAACCTAGAGTGCAGGCCTCTATCCAAGATTGCTTCCTCTTATCTAATTGTTAAGTGATTACAGCACTCACCTGGGGTATAGGAGACCCACATCCTCCTGGGCTTGAGGGGATATGAACCTGCATCTAATTTACTTTCATGAGCCCTTGTTCACATGAGCAGGCCCATTGAACATTATGCAAGGAGGTGGTTATCCAAGGTGGAAATACTTGTGCATTGAGTAAGCACAAGGCTAATGTATCACATAAGCCCTGAGTGTGGGATTTAAGTGTGGCTGAAGTGGTGCAATACTACTGGCACTCTGCACACGAGTCATTTTCACTGGAATAAAGGTACTCAAATCTGGCCTCAATTTTAATTCAGCCTTTGCTCAGCCAAAAGCACCACTCACTTTACTACATGCTATGAATAATTACATTCTCCTAGTTGCAGGATTTGTAGATTCAGGCAAATTAAATGTAATTTCCAGGGCTGAGCTTCTAACCTGTGTGAGAAGGAAACAATTTCCCAATTATCCATTCTCTATTCCAGTGAGGGCCAATTTTTTTAACAGGCAAGCCACAAATTAAGCCCTATGCCCTCCCAAAGTGCCACTCTGATCCCCTTCCCTTGTTCTAGCTGCTCTGCCTTGACTCCCTGTGCTATCTGCTACTGTGCTCCCTGGCCTCTCTCCGATCCGGCACATGCCAAACCAGAGGCTGCCTGGGCCACTTGTGGCACATATGCTGCAGGTTGGCCACCTGGATCTATTCCAACACCAAAGTGACAAAAAGAAACATCCCATCGGGGAAAGAAGAAATCTACCTAAGCTGGTAATGTTGGTGATAAATAATTGGCAGTGCCCTTGTCTCTCCTGCTTTTGCCTGTGCTATAATCTAGAGTGTTCCTGGTATTTCTGGTCTGATACCCTTGTAGTTACATGTGAGAATTTGAAGTGGTGTTTTCTAGGCATCTTTGTTTAAGTAGTTGCCTACCAATGTGGGGGACCAGACTTGATGGCCTAGGTGGCTCCTTCCAGTCCAGTATTCCTAATAACTCACACCTCTCTTGTGGTTTTCAGCAGGGACTCCAAGGATGTTGTACAGCTATTAACAAACTTTCATGACCTACAGTTTGAATGTGAGGACAATAAGTGGATAGGATGTAATGGGATTTGCACAGTTGAGCGGTTAACTTTCTTTCAGTGCCCATATTCTCTTGGTAGTTTGGCAGAAGGTAGGGTTGGGTGGCACCTTAAAGACTAACTAGTTCAGAGAGGCATGAACACTCAGTGGTTTACAGCTGGATTAAAGAAGAAGAGCTGACTGGCTGACTCCATCCCCCTCCTTCCCAGAAGGGTGAGGGCTGGTCTGCAGCAGACGAAGCAGTTCAGAAAACCCCTTTATGTTAGTCATGAACCCCATCAGCTCATTCGTTTTCAGAACCAAATCCATTTAAGCAATTCATGTACATACACAAATGTACAAAATATGTACATGACACACATGAACACACATGTACACACACAGGAGCATGCATGCACATGTACATAAGGATGTGAACTCATGCATATATGCACACCTGTGAAAAAGGATGAGTGTACACAACGATGAACATTACTGCACATATAGTTACCTAAACTCATAAGTGCATGAATGCACAACTAGTGTTAACTATACTACTATTTACCAAAAAATCAAGTGGATTGTGTTCCCAAAACGAATCAATACAAAAAAACCCCTTCTATTTCAGCTCAACTTTTCCACAGGAAGGTGGCTACTTCCATAGAATTTGTTTTACCTTTATCTTGTAAAAGATCAAGTTAACCATGGCAGAGCACAGTCTATTGCATTTGATCCATGATTGTTTTATTTTAAAATATTAGCAAGTGATAATTTTCACCTATGAGTACAACATATTTTCAAGGAATGACTATAATTTGCCTTTAAAAGATATACACAGCAGTGGTTTCAGGTTCTCATAAGCATTGGTTCACTCATTAATATATTCTTTTGCCATGATGCCTGCAAAAACCTTGTGAGCTGATGAGTTGTAACCATATTCTATCACGTTGTCCATTACTAGTTCCTTGTACTATTTCCATTTGTCTGTGTATATCCACCTGTCAAATCTAGTTTAAGTGCAATCTTGTTTTACACCTAAATTGCAGATTCTGTGGGACAGAGATCACCTTTCATTTTGTGTAACAGCTCCTAGCACAGTGATGTAATAGAGGAGAAAAAAAAGACAAGTCACATTGAGCAATCTGGACTTCTTAGTAAGATGGGCCCATTCAAATGAAAGTGTTTATATGCAGCCCAAAGTTACATGGGTGAAGACAAGGAATGCAGGCCAGCCCTATTGAATGGGAGGCTATCCTGGAAGATAGTGGCCAAAAAGGATTTTAGGGGTCATAGTGGACAAACAACTCAACTGGATAGCAGGAGGTAAGAATAAGGAGCAATTTTCATCTTTGTTGCAAGCTGTGGAGGGACCTGTACTGGAACACTGTACCTCAGTCTGGTGCCTGTCTTGTGAAAACGATGTTGAAAGATGGGAGCAAGTGCAGAAATGGGATATAACATTTATTCAAGGGTTGATGAAAATATTTTACGGTAAGAGAGTTAAAGAGCTCCATCTATTTATTTTATCAAAAAAATTGAGAGGTGACCTGATTAGTACCTTCATGGGCAGAAAACATTAGGCACTTAAGGGCTCTTTAATCAACTGAAGAAAGCCAAAACAGGAACTAATGTCTAGAGACTGAAACCAGGCAAATTCAAACTAAAAATAAGACACATTTTTTAAAAGTGAGTGATAAACCATCAGAACAAGCTGCAAGAGAAATGGTGGATTCTTCGTTTTTTAATATCTTAGAATCTAGACTAGACTAAACACCTTAGCCAAATGCAAGGTAGGCTGTAGCCAAATACCAATTATAGGGCTCAATACAGGGGAAAGTGGGTGAAATTTAATCTCCTATGTTATCCAGGAGGTTAGACTAGATGCTCTAATGGTCCCTTCTTGCATTAAACCTTATGAAGCTATGAATGGGGGTCTTGGTCATGGCTGGGATGCTCTGCCATTACTGCAGTAGAAACAATAAAGAGAAAATTGATAAGCTCCGTTTTAGCTGTTTTCCTTTAGGACAAAGATCTGGGCAACAGTGAAAATAGCTCATTGAACACATCCACTCAAGTCTTACACAGTGTTTGAATAACTGAGCGCAATGTGATCCCACTCTAGGAATGGTCTTACTGCAATACAAATTAAAAACAGTAATAATGTGCTGTGACAGACTAGTCAATCCACCAGCTGAGATGTGAAAAGGTGATGAAAAGGGGAAAGGAAATGAGAAGGGAAAAGTTACGTGTGTGTGTGTACACACCAAAAGCATTGCCTCACCTGGAATATCACTTTGTCTGCCAAGAAGCAGAAAAGACCTGGAGAAATACAAGTCATTATCTCTCTGAGTGTTTAAGGGTGAGCATTTTCATACTGGGGAAGACTAATAATTAATCTAGAGGCCTAATTCAGCCCTGCTCTACACAATAGCTACCTTGGGTTTGGCCGTACTAAAACGTTTCTTCTCTCACCCTCTCATTAGTTCTGGTGTCTGGCTTATGATACAGGAGTCCTGTTACAGCATCTGGCTGTCTCTAGCATTAATACAGTCCAGAAAAGATAGCAGGTCAAGAAATTGTGCACAGCTCTCTTCAGTATACATGAAACCCTCTGAGCTTGCCTGACATTGCACATATCCCAGGAGCCACAAATCAGGTGGAAATAATCCTATGATGAAGAAATATTGCATCACCTTGAACAGTTTGCATAGCTGGCTGGTATGTATATGCCTGTAAGTCATGATGGAGTTATTTAGGGGCATTTCTATAATGCATCTTCACAAAGTCTCTGCAAGTAACACAAGCATTCATAAATTCAGCTGTAAAGCCTTCCCGGTGAGGCAGGTATTATCACCCTCATTTCATAGATAGAGAAACTGAAGCAAGGGGAGGCTATGGAACTTGTTCAAGTTGTGCAGGCAGATCTAGTTAAGAGACAAACACATCTAATTCATAAGAAGCCCTTGTGACAAACTGACACTGTCCTTCTTTCTTTCTTCCTGTTCCTGTTTCCTGGATAGAGATATAATATAATAAAAATAGGTTGCTCTGACAGCTGTCCTTCTCAAGTCTCTCTTGGTATTCTCTTACTGGAGTAGGACACCTGCCCCATCTACTCCCTCAATAGAAGCTTGTGTCTCTGGTCCCGACGTTTGTAAATAATAGATGCAGTCAAGGTGGTTTCCTGTCATAAACAAAACGGTACTGAAAACAAACCTGGCATTTGATGACACCTATTTTTCACTGTGCATTCATGTGTGTGTGCACGTGCGTGTGTAGAAATTTCATTTTCCTCAATATTTTTGGGTTATGATGAAACTGCCAAATTATTTTCTTTGTTTCAGATATTGAGAGGGAAATTCTGGGTTGTTATTTTTCCCCACTTTTTTAACTCCCCCATCTTTTGTTTTTTAAAATGAAATAAAAGAGCCATGGTGATTTAAAAAAAAAAAAAAAAAAAAGAGGAAGCTAGGTTCTTTTGCATCAAACAAAACAAGCAAAGGATAAAATGAAAGACCTCAAATATATGCAAAACAAAATGTTTCAAAACCAAAAGGTCTGTTGAGAATAGTTGTCCAACAGTTCTGTAAAATGTTTAAGAAATGTTTATAAAGCACCCTTTTTTAACCAGTTCTGGTTATGAATTTCTTTTTCTCGTGTGCAGTTAAGATAGCAAATGTATTTTCAGTGCATGTAACAGGGCTACAGGTAAGCAGAGAATTAGGTATATGAATATGCATACACATGAATCCATACCCCACGGACAAAACAGAATCAACCAAGAAGCTGTTGAACTGGCAGTCGCTGGGTTAAATATATTAAAATGATCTGCATCTAGTTACGTGGGGTAAATTACTAAGCAAACTCCAGCCGTGTACCCTGGTGTGTCCTGGGAAAAGAATCAATTTTGAGCAATCTATATTTAAAAAAAAATGCTCCTGTATTTCTACAGAAAGGAATAAAACTCTAGGCCTTCTCGTAGTGGAGTTATATACAGAGCTCATCTGGTTGAAGGAGCGATGGGAGGAGTCAGGAACACGCTGTCCCTCATTCTAGGTCGGAGGCGGGCAATTATTTCTGGCGTAGGGCCGCCTACTGAGTTGTGGCAAGCCATCGAAGGCTTCATGACAGTCAGCCAGGGGCAGATACATATTAATTTTCTACATGTTTTAGGGGCCCTGTGGGCTGGACAGAATGGCCTGGCAGGCTGCATCTGGCCCGCAGGCTGCATTTTGCCCACCCCTGTTCTAGGTCCTATTTTTGATTCTGCTTTTTTACTAGTACTTTGGCCTGGGGCAAGTCAGTCACCACTCAATGCCTCCATTTTCCTGTCTGTAATTTTACTTCCATCAGCCAACTTCAAGTGGTTTTATTGCCAAAGTGTTCTGTGCCTTTCTGGTGACGGGCACTGCAGATGGGTTTGAGTAGCTGGTTCAAGGGGATTGCTATGCTCATACCATCACGACCATTCATGGGTCTGCCTTGGGACTGGTGCAATGGCAAGAGATTTAAGAAGCAGTGCCAGCAAATACAACCCCTAAATCCCTAGTGTGGACCCAGCCAGTCAGGAAGTAACAGCTGCCCGTCTGATGGCTCCTGGGTGGACCACGGGACATGGATTGGTGTCTCAAGTTACTTGCCCTGAGTACCAGTACTTGTCAGAGAAACCACACTCACAACAAGCATTTCTTGACCTCTTTCCCCTTTGTTTCTTGACAGTCTCAGAAGCAGAGGAAATAGGTAGCTTGGACAGGTGCAAAGCATGGCTAGCAAGATGATCAGAGGAACAGGTGAGAGAAAACTAAACAGCTTGGCTTGTTTAATCCTGAAAAGGGATGGTCATGACTGCTGTCTATAGATGAATCAGTGGTGGAAGACCTTTTTTAAGCTGAGGGAGAATGTTGGCACAACTTCACAGGGGTGTAAATGGGCCCTTAATAAAATGAGGCTGTGAATTGGAAACAGATATCTAACAATCAGAGCAATGAACCTCTGGAACAGCCTCACGATAGGAGCAATGGAGCAAATACCGCCAACTCCTTTTAAGATGAAGTGTTATCAGTTTATAGCATAGAACCATATCGTAGAGAAGTCGGTCCGGAAGGGACCACCACAGGACATCTAATCCAACCCCCTGCCTGAGGCAGGCAGGATCATCCCTATCCAAACCGTCCTGTACAAACCATCATCTAAACTGGGGGTGGGCAAAATGGTGGATCCAGCCTGCGGCCAGACTCCGTTTCCCGGCAGCGCTGGTGGCAACAGCTCCATAAGCTGCTGCTGCTGCTGGCCCCAGCCGCACTGTCTGGGCAGCTCGGCCTGTCCACCCTGCACCCACCACCGGCAGGCAGGGCATGCAGCTGGGGGTGAGATGGGTGAGCGGGGCCAGGGGGACCCCAGGATCTTGGAGCAGTAACAGCACAGGGTCATGGCTGGGGCAGAGCTGCAATCTGCCATCTGCATGCCCCTGTGATGAGCATAGGTTGCCTGGACAGGGGCGTCCAGGGAGCAGATCGTGGCTCTGCCCTGGTCCCAGCCCCATGCTATCATAGCCCCAGGATCCTGGCCTCGGGCCTGGCTCTGGAGCAGCTCCCTGCCCAGTGGTGTGCCCTGCTCACAGGGCTCCCATCCAGGCTCCATGAAGACTCTGGGATCGTGGGGCCGTTACCGCATGGGGCTGGGGCAGAGCCTGGTTCTGCGGGCAGGGGTGTGCAGGGAGCAGGGCTGGATCTGGCAGGCAGAGCCGTCCCTAGGGGTGTGCGGGGACCAGGGCATATCAGCCTGTGTGGCGCTGTGGGGTGGTGAGCGTCCGAAGCATTGAGCGGAGGGGAGGGGATGGTGAGCAGGTGAGGAGGGAGGTGGCAAGTGGCTGTGATGGGGCCTGTATGGCACTGTCCACAGGGCCTGGGGCAGTTGCCCTTATTTGCCCCCCACCTAGGGATGGCCCTGCTGGCAGGGAGTGCATCCTGGCTCTGCCCCAAGGGGAGTGGGGCCCGTGGTGGCAGCCAGGTTTCCAGGAAATGGAGACAACTGTAGGCTGCATCTGGCCCATGGGCCATATTTTGCCCAGCCCTGATCTAAACCGTTTGCAGGATGGCCATTAACCCTGCCACAACGCAGACCGAGCACCCTAACAGGCCATACGGAAAGCAGGGGATCCACAGCAGCCAGCGCCCTGCTTCTGTGACATGTCGTCAGTACGCGCTCAAGAGAGCCTGGATAGAGGCCCCTGCTGCTCCAGCGAAGGCGACCCCCCCAGTCCATACCAGCCTGCCTGGGGGGTAAAATTCCTTCCTGACCCCAAACACACCCATTGGCCTGGGCCTGTTTATAAAGTAGATGATATGAGGTGCCTGGCTGTGACTGCAGGGGCTGGACCCGATGGCCCAGGAGGCCACGGCTAGTCTGGACTCGCTTTTCGGCCCTGAAAAGCCGAGAGGGGGGCTCCGCTCCGCAGCCTGGCGCTGTCAGATGGCCGAGGAGCTTCTCGGATCTTCACAGATTCCGCCCTACACGCGGCGGGCCCCAGCCGGGAGGTGCCTTGGCCAGCATCAAATCCCCACGGCTGCTTTGGAGCTGCAGGACGGGGTTTGCAGGCGAAGTCCAACCCCGACAGGCCAGGCGAGAGCTGGGGAGCGGGCACAGGCCCCCGGGCCTCGAGGCC